>NC_090926.1:722124522-722427552 GCF_040938575.1 Ambystoma mexicanum
CGGGTGTCATTCCCTTTTCAGAGAATATGTGACCGAAGAAACGGAGTGTTTTCTTGCGAAACTCACATTTGTCTTTGTTTAGTGTGAGCTGTGCCTCTTCCAGAGCCATGCACACTCTCATTAGTGTGTCGTCGTGTTGCTCTTGAGTTTGACCGAACACCAGGATGTCGTCGCTGTAGTTCAAGCAGTTGGGTACATGCTTGATGACATTGTGAATTTCTGCTTGGAAAATTTTAGCTGCAGACGACACGCCGAAACGTAACCGCTTGTAGCGGAAGAGTCCTAGATGGGTGGCGAAAGTGGTTATGTATCGTGAACTTTTGCACAGTTCCAGCTGGTGGTACCCTTTGTTGAGGTCCAGCTTGGAGAATACGGTGGCACCGTTTAGCAGATGTACCATGTCCGTTATCCTAGGGGCTTGATGGCGTTCCCTTAGTATGGCCTCGTTGGGCCTTCTCATGTCCACACATATACGGATGTCTTGGGTACGGGTACGATTGGGGAGACCCATGGGGTGGGTCCTTCCGCCGGCTCAATAATGTCTGCATCCAGCAGCTTGGTTAGTTCATTTTCTACTTGTCTTTGAATGTTTATGGGTATTCCTCTATAGTGTTGAGCTATGGGTGGGACCTTGGTGTTGATGTGGAGTTCTATTTGCCTGTCCTTCAACTTCCCAAGGCCTTTGAATAGCGATGGAAAAACCTGTTCTATGCTTGCTGTGGGGTCAAGGTATTTGTGTACCATGAGACGGTACAATATGTGTATTAGTCCCATTTCTATGGCTGCCTTATAACTCAGTATGCATCCGCTCTCCGTCGCTGCCTCCAGGACGTGCATGGGTATCCTTTTCTCATGTTCTTTGTATCGGCACGAGGCCATGAAGAAACCTTTGCATGCAAGCGGGGTCTTTGATCCATATGGAAAAATGAGTGTTCGAGCTGGTTGCAGGCGGGGGGCATGGGGTATGCTCTCGTAGACTTTCTCACTGATCACATTTACAGTTGCCCCTGTGTCAATCAAAAACTCTGCGGCCGTCTGATTTACTTGTATTCTGAGGATGGGGCTCTGTTCTTTTGCTGTGCTGTTCCCTAGAGCGTATAGGTATCCTTTCTTTCTTGGTGTCTCCTGGCTTCTTTCCAATTTTGGTGTTCTCTCATCTGACGATGCACTGGATACGCTGTCAGACTGTGACTGTTCAATGAGGCACCGTACGTATCTTCGTGGTCTTCTTCTTGTCCTGGGGAGGGGTGTCCTGTTCTCCCTCCATTCTCTCTTATCATGTCTTCTTTCCGTCTGTTCGTCGTGGTGTTTGTGGCGCCCTTGTTCAGGGGTTTGGTGTGATCCTCGATGATGGCGGTGGGGTGTTATTTGATGTTGTTCCTGTTCTGGCATGGGCTTGTAACTCCTTCCAGCCCCTCTCATCTTGCTGCGGAAAATTAGACACACGGCTTTGTAGTGGTCTTCTCCACCACACGCGGAACAGTTCTGTCCCATTGCGGGGAACGTCCCTTCGTGGGGGTATTCGTGTCCGCACCGGTAGCAGAAAGGATCACTGTTCCTTGCAGTCCCTTCCAGTTTGTTGAGACTTTCGTGTTTTCCATGGGTTATTTTTATGTCATCCAAACCTTCCACTTGTGCGGCTAGGGCCGCATCCGAACGTGCCAGCCGTAGGATTTCCTCGAGGTTGCGTGGTTGTTGTAAGAGTCTTTTGCGGAAGTCGGCACTTTCACACCCCACTATTATTTGTGACCTGAGGGCTTCTTCATTTGAATAATTGTTGAAGTCACAGTGTTTCATTTTTGCTCTTAGTCTCATGACGAATGCGTCTATGGTTTCACCCTTTTGTTGTTTTGTGGTATGGAACACGTGTCGTTCATAGTCCACATTAGTGTGAGGTGTGAAGTATTCCGTGAGTGTTGTTTTTAGCTTGACGTACGTATCTATGTTGTCCTCAGGGATTTCTTCAAGAATGTCTCTGACATTTGGTCCTACGGCATGATTTAGAAGATTGAGTTTTTGTTCCTCATCTAGTGCGCCTGCCGCCTTCAGACATACTTCAAAGTCCCTCAGCCACCTCTTCCATCTTGAACCAAGGGTGCCAGTGTCAGTGAGGTCAAATTTTGCTGGCAGCTGTGTCAGGAGGCTGTCTGTCATTTTTTTTTGGCTTGTGCTGCTTGGTGTCACTGGGATGGTCAGTGAGTCTTCCTCTGAGTTGCTCATGGAAGTGTCTCTGTGTGTTGTTTGGCTGAGCTGAGTGTGGTTCACTTTGCAGCAGGGCACTGTAGTGCCGGTTTTGTTTTAATAATGTAAGTCTTGGCGCTGTGGCGCCTTGTTGCCAGCAGGGGTGCTGTGGTGCCTCTTCTTGGCGCAGTGGCACCTTGTTGCCAGCAGGGTTGCTGTGGTGCCTGTTTTTGGCACAGTGGCACCTTGTTGCCAGTAGGGGGTGTTGTGGTCCCTCTTCTTGGGGCGGTGGCACCTTGTTTTTATTTGGGGGGGCAGCACATTCGGCCCTCGTGCATGGTGTGATTGATTTTTTTTTTTTTTTTTCCTTTGGGGACAGGAGGGGGCTCGCTCTTACCCCTATGTCTTCCCGATCGTTGGAGCGGGAGGTTCGCGCTTGCCGTTGGCGGGAGCCAAGCTCCTCCCCCGCCCGGGGATGCTGGTGGCGGGGAGCTAACAGCTGCTCCACCCGCGCGGGGAGTCTCTGCTCCACCCGCTGCTTGTTGCTTATTTTTATTTTCTTTGTGCTAGGCCGGGCCTCCGCAGGCGTTGCCGTCGGCGGGAGGATTTTTCTCCACCGCCCGGAATGGTGTTTACGCGGGGAGCCGGCAGCTGCTCCAACCGCGCGAAACACGCTTGCGCCAAAGTTCGTAGAGTGGGGAGCCTTCGCGCTCCACCCACCGCTATCGGCCCGCGTGCGATCAAATCCAGGCTCCCAGTGGTGACAGTCGGCACACCACGAGCTGTGGACCAGTGATCGCGGGCACGGCGGGAACTTCGTTTCCCTCGTCGCCAGTGTGGTATCCCCTCTGTGGACCTCTTCACCCTCCTACATGGAACTCTCAACCAGCCGCATCACAGGAAGAGACACACACGGAGCTGGGGTGCAACACATCTTTATTGCTCGGGATCCTTCTTCTAACTGCCCCCATGGGCGGCTAACCCCGCCCCTATGCATACACGGGTCGCAGCCCGTGTGTAAACATAAACATGGGACTTCCTTCCAAACGATAAGGAAGTGAGGACATCACACTTTCCAGCTTTAACTCGCAGACTTGCCACCTCATACGCGCCGGCAGTTTTAGCCCCTCTGTGATTCCACTTGACTCTTGCACGGATCTCCTGGGCTCAGATAAATCTCTTCACTTTCCCCTTTATCCGACGCAGATGAAGTCTCGGAACAAAAACTTCCCTGCACCTGTCACTTCCCCATACCTGTCACTTACCTTCCGACCTGAATATTGCTGAATATTGCTTCAGGCGCTGCTTCTGGAGAACATTGCATCACGTAGTCGACAGTCCTTTATCCACCTATCTCACTTCAGGCCTTACTTCCTGGAGGCGTAGCCCCACGTAAATGAAGGTCCTTTACTCTCATTAACCTTCATCACGTTGTTTTCATAGTGCTAGGTGAATCACACTACTTGTCAAACTTCCGAACCGGCCAGCCTAGACACAATGGGTTGCGTGATGACACTCCACTGTTCGCCATCACACGCTGATCAGCTATGATGTCATCATTCGGTCCTTGAGCACTGCAACTCACAGAGCTCTGCTTCCCCAATGGACCAAATCCCCCTGTTCTAATCACCAGGAACCCGCCGGTCCCGCCAGATGTCGGAGGAGCATCCTGCCTGGTGCTCATGTCTCACTGGCCCTCATGTCTCACAGGACAACTGCAATCGAGACCTAGACTCTGTCACCTTCACCCAGGTAGGCGCCAACCTCTGTACTACCTGCTTGTCACACTTTTCAAGGCAACTAAGCATTGCTCATATGCATAATTGTACTCTGGCGACGAGGAACTTGCACGTCCATCGCCTCTTTCCAAGGCATCATTTCTCTGTGACACCTTCTAGACCCAGGTGAAGGATCTACCCCCTTCATAGTTGTATCTTCTCGCCTCTGCTTAGGCTTTCCCTTGTGCAGCTTCCCTCCCTAATCTTGAGGGATGTATGCCTCTTGCAAGAAATATGGCTCATTTTACCCTCTACAAAAGGGCTTGCTTTGCTCTTTGGGACTCCACTTACTCCTTGCAGCATGTCTCTGAGCACATGCCTCTGCTTATGGCCCTGCTTTTCTCTTCGCTCCCCTGGACCAGCTCTCCCTCCAACTTATGGACAGCTGATTCCAACTGCTGTTGGACCCTCCTCCTCCCCTTCTGTGCCCTGGGTGATGGGTCTTACTTGTGTACAGGGGAAGTGTTGTCCTTCTTGTCCTCTTTTCTTCTTTTACCTGCACCACCTGCAGCGGGCTTCTCCAGTTGCTTCAAATACTTCTCGCACGCAGGTTCTTCATTTCTTAAGACCAATTTGTCGCCAATGTTGCGATGTGACTCTCACGCTTACTCAGGATTACCTATGTAGTTTATTAGCAGATCTGAAGTCACTATCACAATGAGTTATAAGGACAAGTAAACACTAGCAACCCATCACCCAGGCAGGGGAGGGCCAGCTGTCTAACTACAGAACCTTCATGTCAACACACTCGCCTTCACAGATCAACATTCCACATGACATCACCAGTTTACACCAGGGACAGACAGGCACAATACAACAAGTAGTTGATCAGTTCCTTTAATTCCTCAAGGGTACTCTTCTACCTTCTCTCAGGTATCCCCTATCTTGACTTATTTACAGTTCCTTGGTTTCCTACTTGAGGCTCTTGACCTTTGTTCGTCTGGATTTCCTTCACATCAATATCTCTCTCTCTTGGACTTGTTTCACAGTCTCTCACACATTAGAGACCAGTATTCCCAGTTTCTTTTAATACTTCATTGTCTTGTAAGTACTTCCCTTTTTGGGAGCCACCATGTAGGTTCTTCTGTTCCTCTTTGCTATTGTCTTGGTCTGTCCAACCACTGAGGCAAGTATTACAAGTCTTCTGACTTTCTTCCCTATCTTGACTGCTTTTGTAATCACTTGGGGCGAATGTGACAAGTCCCTCTGGATTTAATATAAACTCTTCTGCTTTCACACCTACTGGGGCAAGTATTATGAGTCCCTTGGGATTCGTTATATGTTCTGCGACTTTCACAGTTATTGGGCCAAGTATGATGAGTCCCTTGGTATTTGTTATACTCTTTGCTGTTTTCACACTTACTGAGACAAGTATGATGAGTCTTTCTGTATTCGTTTTACTCGTTGCTGCTTTTAAGTTTACTGAGCCGAGTATGATGAGTCTCTCGGTATTCGTTTTACTCTTTGCTGCTTTTACGGTTATTGAGATGAGTATGATGAGTCTCCCTGTATTTGTTTTACTCTTTGCTGCTTTCACCATACTGAGATGATTTTCATGAATCTCCCGGTATTTGTTATACTCTTTGCTACTGTTACAGGTACTGGGACGAGTATGATGAATCTTTCGGTATTCATGAAAATCTCTGCTATTCAGTGTCTGCCTGTGGCCCCTACTGGGTCTCCTGATGTTCCCGTTACCTTTAGCTTATCAGCTTGGTATCACCGGTTCTTCCTGTGGGGTCTGAATCACGCCATCTTGAGGAACGTTTCCAGCGTCTACCTTTCCTTATCTGCTTTGGTCTACGCAGCTCCGCCGAGTATCTTCTTGGATGGTCTCGCCGTCATTGTCAGACCTTGCGGTCCACCTCCTTATTGTCACGCCACCACCTTGCAATGCTTGCCACACACACAAGTTGGCTCCCTGCTGGCTACTGCACCACTTTCCTTCTTCGTTCTCCAAGTCCTCTCTACCGGGGACCTCCCGGAATGCTGTGGCTTCACTCTCCCAGGTTCGAACTTCCTGGGCTTCGCCTTCTCGGTGAACATGACTCTCCAATCCAAGTCCTTCTTTGGTTTTTATGCATTTTAGCTGGGTCCTCCCCGATGGAAGATCATTGTCCTTCTTCTCTTTCTCTGGAGAATGATTTCTTACTCCATAGTTCCCACTCTTCACAGTATTCCCTATTTGCCATAGAGGAACAATCAGCATTACTCCTCCACTCCTTTTCTTCTTCTTAGTGGATTTGTTTTAGGTTCTAATATGTGAGTGGTATCCCAATAGCACACAGTTGTCTGTTCAGGTTGTGTCTTCTGAGGCAGTGATGGTCTGAGGGGTTAATGAGAAAGTAGGGCAGGGAGTTCCTTCACGGAACAGGAGCCCTTGTCCCCAAAAGGGGAGTCTCTCCCTGTGACGTTGTATGGACCGCCACCTCTAAGGGGAATGTTGTGTAGCGGGCTCACCTCCCTGGCTTCAGAGGGAAGGGCTCCCCTATGGGGAGAAGTGACGAGATTCCATGAATAGCCACAGCTACCCTCTCGGGTACTATATGCAAGGTTGTCAGTGAGTCAATCCCCCTGTTTCATGGAATATATAGGACGGGGACGTGGCATTAGATATGTAGACCATGAATGCACTTGGCACACATCACGGTGCACAGATGAACACTGCACCCAATCACTTTCCTCTATATATCTTGGCCTCTAAACATTCCTTCGTGTATCTAGTTTAAAATATCTGTGCAGCACACCATGCATCATCTGCTCATAGATTACCATCTGTGCATTATCCCGTGTGCAGAACATCTTGGAAGGGACAGAAACAATCGTAGGCCTCATCTGCAACTCTGGACAGAAGTCTTATCCATGTAATTGAAAAAGTGCTTAATGGCTACTGCAGTCATGTCCAGGCCATTTCAGACCATTGCCCTCATAGTCATTTGAGATTATGTTTTCCTTGTATGACGCTCACTAACAAATGGAAAATATACTTTGGGAGTAGAGCCTGGGGAATCTATTCAGCTATAACTTGGGTCCTCCAAATTTTGGTACTTTTGAGAGAAACAAATTTCCCCTAAGCTTTGTGGATTTTTTGGGCAGGGTGATTCAGACTTAAATTTTATAATTAGGGCATAGGTAGTTTGAGTTCAGACTTGGGAGGTCATTACGACCTTGAAGGTATGGGTTTAACAGGGCCGGTAAAGCTGCCGGCCCCGTTAAACTCCTACCGCCTCATTACGAGGTCCGCTTGCGGGACCCAGTAAGGACGCCTGGTAAAACCAGGATGCCGTCATTAATGGGCCCGTTGTTAGCATGCTCCCCATTCCCATTGAGCCCTATGGGGGCTCAAATGGGAATGGGGATGTACCGGGTCCCCTGAATGGGGAAATACCGGGCCCCCCAAGGTCAGAATGGCCCGGTAATTCCCCATTCAGGGAATCCAGACCTGTTACCCGGAATGCTGGTAGCCATGCCGCAAATAGCGGCATGGCTACCTCCAAGGTCATAATGACCTCCTTGGTCTTGTTTTTACAGAGGTGGGTTGTTGCACAGTAGTTGAGTGAATGGGCTTTAGTTGAGACAAAAGCAGAAAATGGATAGAATGAAGTTGAGGAAAAGGTACAAACATAACTAGAATTTAGTTGAGGGAACAGTAGAACATTAAAGTAGGATTTAAGTTAAGCAAAGCCAAAAATTAAAATAGGACTCCGTTGAGGCAGATCTAGAACATCGAAATAGGATAGCTCATGTTTTGTGAAAACTATTCACCTTGCATGGAGTAATTCTCCACCTCATCCACCTATCTAGCCACCTCAGCCTTACCTCTAGCTCTGCCTCCATAGGCACCACTTGCCCACTCATTATGCACCTCTCTACACCATGTAACCTCGCCGCCAGAAACACCAAATTACGTGCTAGATTACCCAAACTATATGAGCCCCGAGCCAGAGACTCCATCGAGTCCAAATTAACTAACCGGACCCTACCCATGCACTCGGTCCCTCCCACCAACCGCCCCACAGACACACCCAAGCATAGCCTAACTAATACCATGACCAAGCATAAGGTTCACAATTTAACCGACATAACCACCCGTACTAAATCTATCACCCCTCTCATAAGAGGTGCCTTAATTAGCGCGCGATCTGTAGTAGCCCATGCCACAGAGATAGCAGACCTCATTCTAGCAGAAGATCTAGACTTCCTAGCCATCACTGAGTCCTGGCTCCATGCAGCCGCTGGCCCTGCTCTCTCACTAGCCATCCCTGATGACTATACTATCCTCTGAACGGACAGAACATAATCCAGAAGCGGAGGCCTCGCCATAATTGCCAAAACACACCTCAACATTAGACTTGACACCACCAACCACCCCCCATCATGCGAATCTCTCACAGCTAAGCTTCCCACTGCCAACTCCTAAACCATCACCATCCACTTATTCTATAGACCCCCTGGACCGCTAGGTTCCTTCGAGGAAGACCTCACCACCATCTTAAAAAACACCTCCCAGAGCCTCCTCTTAGGAGATTTTAACGTTGGCCTGAAAGACCCCAAAGACCCCCAGGCTACCCTCATTAACAATACCCTGTTAGAAGTAGGCTTTACCCAAAGAGTGTCCACCCCTACCCACAACAAAGGGAGAACCCTTGACTGGGTAGCGGACCACAACTGTGTGGCCTCCATCACAGCCAACACCCCTCAACCATGGTCCGACCACCATCTCCTCACCTTCAACCTGGAAGCCGCTAGCCCTATTACTAACAACCTTCTAGCCACAGCTATCCCTACGAGAAGCAAAAAAAACATCACAGCTGAAAAACTCATCCCCCTTATCCTCCTGACTTTGAACCAACTCTCAGCTACCTCCAACCCACCTCCAACCCCCACTACCTCGTAGAAAGCTACAACAATAGCATGCGGTCAGCCTTAGACTCTATTGCACCCCTAAAACTGAGAAAATGTAGGCCGAAAAAACACTTGAACACATGGTTCTCTACCCACCTAAAAGCTCTCAGATTAGAGAAGCGCATAAAGGAACAAGCCTGGAGACAATCTCCCACAGACATCAACAAACAGATCCTCAACAAAATAGTCTCCACTTACAAAAAGGAAATCATTATCGCTAAACAAGAATCGTACAACCAGAGAATATCACAAGCAAAATCCAGTACTAAGGAACTGTTTACTTTCATCAAAGAGCTGGAAACACCTGTCCTAGTCCCAGACACATGTGTGAAAGATAACAATGGTGCACCAGTGTCCAAAATTCCCTCTCTAATAAAATAGCAGGCCTTCAAATCAAAATCACCAACAAGAAAGAATCCCTAACTAACTCTACTAACTCCACTTACACTCCCACACACCCCACACCTCCCCCACACCTCAGAACCCAATACCTAACCCACTCACCCGTTTCAGCTTTTCCAAAGTATCTACGTTAGAAGTGGAAAAAATCATCCTCAGCCTTAAACCATCAAACTGCCAGGGCGACCCGTGCCCCTCACAAATCATCAAAGATGCGGCAAGGGACCTCTCACCATTCATCACCAAACTTATTAACGCCTCCTTCTCATCAGGTACCACCCCCAACAACCTTAAAGAATCTTGGGTCCTCCCTCTACTCAAAAAACCCTCCCTAGACCCGACTATACCCACTAATTACATACCCATTACCACCGTCCCCTTCCTGCTCAAAATATTAGATAAAACAGCCTATCAACAAATACAAAAATACCTTGAGCAAAACCACCTCCTGGGAATCCGGCAATCTAGCTTTAAACCCCAACATGGGACAGAGACAGCTCTCATCGATCTTAAGGCCCAAATCGACACTCTGAGAGATAATGGGAAAACAGCTTTATTGCTTCTTCTAGACCTCTCTGCAGCATTCGATCTAGTTGATCACAAAATTCTATGCAACCAGCTGGACTCGGCTGTCCACTTCTCCCAAGAAGCCATCGGCTGGATTGAATCATTCCTGAGCAACAGATCTATGCGTGTCTTTTCCACCTCAGCCTCCGCTGACCCCATCCCCATCACATGTGGGGTCCCTCAGGGTTCATGTGTCTCCCCCACACTGTACAACGTGTTCACGAAGCCCCTGTTTGATGATCTTGATGGTCTGGGTATCACCTACACTAATTACGCCGATGATACCCAGATCCTCATCCCGTTGACGGGAGATTATAACAAGGATTTGGCCTTGGTGAACAGTGTGTACCTCATCATCCAGGCATGGATGGCCTCCCAGAGTCTATGCCTGAATGATGACAAGACTCAACTCATCATCCTCGGATCCCCCCCAAATCTAAACAAAATGGACCACAACTACACAAGCTTGATTATAGACGGCAACCCCATCAAGGTAGCCAAGGTAGTGAAAACCCTA
The DNA here is from genome assembly GCF_040938575.1 of Ambystoma mexicanum. Lineage (NCBI taxonomy): Eukaryota > Metazoa > Chordata > Amphibia > Caudata > Ambystomatidae > Ambystoma > Ambystoma mexicanum. Next base: position 722,134,870 of record NC_090926.1, read on the forward strand.
GGAACCTACCTAGACTCCGCCCTCTCCTTCCATAAACAGGTTATCTCCATGGCCTCTTCCACAGCCTACACATGTAAGCTTATAAGAGCAGCCAAGCCTTTCCTATCCACTCAAAATTATATTACCCTAGCCAGAACCCTTGTATTATCAAAACTGGGCTATTGTAACGCCTTTTATGTTGGAGCCAACAAACAGGTTACTAATAAAATCCAGACCCTGCAAAATAATGCTCTCAGAGCAGCGCTCAGCATCCCCAAGAGAGCTCACATCTCCAACATCAGGAGATCTCATAACTGGCTCCCCACTTCCGAGAAAATCTGGCTCAAAGTAGCCTCCTTAACACACAAATGCCTCACTAATGCAGCCCCCCACCAGAACCTCCAACGCTAACCTGCTTACAGTTCGCAAGTTCAATCGATCGAAAAAATGGGCAGTAACAGCTTCCAGGTGAAAGCAGTCCAACACTGGAACTCCCTACCACTCGCCCTAAGGACACCCCAAACCTACCCCCTCTTTAGACGTAACTACATTCAGTGGTTAAAAAATAATGACCAATAACTGACCTAGCCTTTGCAATCTATTTAAATATGTATACTTGGAAACTGTATATCATTGTATCCATCGCAACTGTATTAACCTATGCATACACTGTAAATCACTGTACAGCACTGGAACCAAGCTTAGAATAACCCTACTGCTCCTGTGCCCTCATACCTTCGGGTCTGGCGCGCAATATAAATGAATAAACAAACAAACAAGCATGACATGTGCTCACCTGCCATTTCTTGTCAGATTGAGAAGAAGCATATCACAGCATTGTAGGCAATGGCAATCCGGAGATTAGATAGAATGGCTGGATCTCAGTGCATCATATTTTTGTGCCAGAGCAAATATTTGTTGCTTATTTTTACAAACAAAATCTTCAAAATCTTTTGAATGAAATCTCTTACAAATCTTTTTAGGAAAGAAAGTACATTCAATACATTCAGTGCAATCTTTGTGTGGCCAGAGCACATTATTTTTTATTGTGCAGAATAGTCTTAGAATTCTTTGAAGGCAGGAGAAGATTATATACAGTATCTTTAATTGAGTGTAGCATGTCAGTACTAGCAAGAAGAGAATCCCAGTTACCACCTTTAATGGCATAAGCGCATGTGTCATTGCTTCTCAGATTGAAGGGAAAATTGTTTGCAGCCAGCGGAAGGACGGTGATCACATTCTGTATCTGTGCCATCTTTTTGTAGCCTGACCAAATACTTGTTGCATTGTAAGAAGTCAATACAAAGCCTTAGAATTCTCGATGTGAATTAAACACCATAGAAATATTTCACAGCAAATTAAAAGTCTTAGAAATTGTTTTAGGAGTGAGAGAGAGAGAGCAAGTTCAGTGGCTGTAGCTGAGTGTGTCATCTCTGTGTGGACAGTCCAGATAATTATTGCTGGGCACACCAGTCTTTTTGCAAATGAAATGCTTTAGAAAATGTTTTGGGCATGAGGGTGCATTCAATGGCTTTTTACCGAAGTCATCTTTTTGTGGCTACTCCAGATACTCATTTCTTCTGTAGAAAGTGCTTGAATTCTTTGGAGGCAGGAAGAGATTATATTCAGTGGCTGTAACTGTGTATGTTGTCTTTCTGCATTTACTCCACATACATGTTGTTTACTTAGAAAACACAAATAATTATTTTTGTGACCTAAAACTCTTAGAAATCAAATTAACATTCTAAGAAATCTTATTAAGCAAGATAGTGATTTTAGTGATTGTAACTGAGTGTGCCATCTTTATGTAACCAATTCAGATATTTGTTGCTCATGTGGAAAAGTCAGAGTATTGTTTGGTGCGAGGAGGAGATTATATGCATTGTCTCTAACTGAACGTGCCATCTCAGGAATAGCAGGGAAGAGTGAGTTTGATCCCCTTTGCATGACATACATATATGTACAATTCATTGGTAGATTGAGGAAAATTACATCACACAATTGTTTGGAGGCAGCGGCAGGCAGGAAAGTCCATTCAATGTCTATACAGTGTCCCATCTTTTTGTGGCCAAACAAAATATGTAAAATGTGTGGTGCATATGAAGTCTTTGGGCCTGATTCTCCAAACTGTTTTGGGCCTAAGTGACTAGTTATTCTGGCGCATCTCATCACTGGTGCCAACAAAAGGAGCAGGCCCCTTCTAAAAGGGCATCTAACTGAGTGCCTCTTAGATGCCATCATTAAAATGCCCCTTTTCCACATTTGTGCAAATAAGAGGGTGTTTCTGTACATTTAAGAGCACATAACATATTCATGGATGGGAAGCAATTCTAAATGCGTAGAAATGAGGGTCATCACCACTGTGCCTGTCCGGACCAGGAGCAGGGTGAGGAGCAAATCATAGGAGGGTAATTTCTGACCCTGTCACGATTTTCTCTTTAAGTGAGACAGCCACTGTTAAAAACCGCAGCTGTTACACTTGCATTCTAATCCCCAAATGGGAATTGGAATGCTTTTTGTTATCATTTTTTGAGACGAGTCCATTTAGTGACTGTCTCTGTGAAAATCACTCCAACCAATCACGTGGTTGTTGGAAGCCTGTCAAACGTTAGTGTTGAGAGCAAGGGGGCTGAACAGTGGTGAAAAGATGGTGTAAAGATGCCTTTGAGAATAAGGTGACCGTGCATTTCAGAAATGAGGACAAATGAAAAAAGTGCTTGTTTCATTTGTGCTCATTTTTGAGAATGTGGCTCTTTGAATTATTTGTTTGTGAAAGAAAAGTCTCAGATCTCTTTTCGTGAATGAAAAGCCTTTGACATCTTTTTTGCAAATGAAACGTCTTATTAGAGCACATTCTATGTTGAATGAGAGGGTTGCCAATCCACATACTTGTTGCTGCATAGTAACGTCTTAGAGTTCTTTTGAGGCAGTAGGAAATTATATGTGGAGCCTCTAATTGAGCCTGTCATCTCTGAGTGGCCAGTCCATATACTTCTTCACTGCATAGAAAAAGTCTAAGAATTATTTGCAGGCAGGAGAGGTTTATATTCTGTGGCTATAACTTAATATGCCGTAATTGTGTTGTCAGTCCATATATGTGTTGCTTGTGTATTTGGAAGTAGGGGGAGATAATTGGGCGGTAAGTCGTATAATTGGCAGCAACACAGTTACCGCCAATTGTACCACTACACCAAATTATACGTTTGAGCTTTGAGTGGAAGATTTACCTCCAGCAAAACCCTGGAGGTAAATCTTTCCACTCAACGCAAATAAGTCAGCAGAATTGGTGGAATTACTGTGGTGGTAATTCCGTGGCAGAAATTCCATTAGAACTAAAATAAATTGGGAATTACACTGCTACCACCGCTTGTAATCAGGCAGAAGTTCCAACTGACCAAGTGGCGGTAGCAGTAATTTGTTTTCCATGGATTTACCACAGAATTACCATCTAACTCGTAATGAGGCTCCATGTTCAGTGCATGCACCTGAATCTGTTGACCCTGTGTGGCCATTTGACATAGATGCTGCTTGCATAGAAAAGTCTTAGAGTTCTTTGGAGGAAGGAGGCAATCCTATTTAGTGGCTGCAATGAGTATGTCATATGTGTGGAGCCAGTCCACATACTCTAAATTCTACAAATTCTGTGGATGTTGGAGAAGATTATGTTTAGTGTCTATAACTGAGTATACCATCTTTGTGTGACCAGTCTGCATATGTATTGCTTACTTAGACAAGTCTTGCAATCCTTTGGCAGCAGTGGGAAATTATATTGAGTGGATGTAACTGCATTTGTATTTGTACATATTGTCAGGGTAATTCATAGAATTTCGCACAAAAGTGGCGCACGCGGCTGGCGCACAGTGTGCGTGTGCGAATGTCTACGCCAGCAGCGTGCGCTAAAATCGATTTCCGCGCACAGCGTATTCATGGATTTTCGCCTCCAAAACGAGCCATGGCGCAGAGTGGCGCAGCGACCCTGCAGCAGCGCCAGTTACGCCCCCAAGAACGCCCCTAGCGCAAGGAAAAGCCGTCAAAATCCTCAATCCAGCGCAAAGGGCTGCGCTAACCCTGGACCAGTTTACAGGGCTGCCAAACAGCAAACGCCAAGCGGGGAACATGTTACTGGGGTTCGCGTGAAGTTTCACACGCAAAAGGGCCTGTGCGAGTGGGGTACGTGTATAACTGGTGTTCGCGGGAAGTTTCACATGCGATTTCAGCAGGGTATGTGTATTTTGGGGGTTCGCGTGAAGTTTCACACGCGAAAGGGCCTGTGCGAGTGGGGTACGTGTATAACTGGGGTTTGCGTGAAGTTTCACATGCAAAAGGGCCTGTGCGAGTGGGGTACGTGCATAACTGGGGTTCGCGGGAAGTTTAACACGCGAAAGGGCCTGTGCGAGTGCGGTACGTGTATAACTGGGGTTCGCGTGAAGTTTCACACGCGATTGGAGCAGGGTACGTGTATTACGGGGGTTCGTGGGAAGTTTCACACGCGAAAGGGCCTGTGCGAGTGGGGTACGTGTATAACTGGGCTTCGCGGGAAGTTTCACACGCGAAAAGGTCTGTGCGAGTGGGGTACGTGAATAACTGGGGATCGCGGGAAGTTTCCCACGCGATTTCAGCAGGGTACGTGTATTTCTGGGGTTCGCGGAAAGTTTCACACGCGATTTTGCTGTCAGAGCGGGGTATGTGAATTTCAGGGGTGTGCGGTGAGTCCTACACGTGAATTGGCAGGGTGGGTCCCCCAGGTGTTCCCTCTACACCCCCCACGGCTCCTGCAGGCAGCCCACACCAAAGGGGACTACCCCCCACCCCTGGTCATGTCCTGCAGGCAGCCCATCCACCATGGGCATGCCCCCCAGCCAAGCTACATGTCAGCTTGCACCCCCACCCCCCAGCAGTTAGGGGCACCTGCCAGCAGGCCCCCACACATGTCCCCCTGCACCCCCACCCCCCAGCAGTCAGGGCCACCTGCCAGCAGGCCCCCACTCATGTCCCCCTGCACCCCCACCCCCCAGCAGTCAGGGGCACCTGCCAGCAGGCCCCCACACATGTCCCCCTGCACCCCCACCCCCCAGCAGTCAGGGGCACCTGCCAGCAGGCCCCCACACATGTCCCCCTGCACCCCCACCCCCCAGCAGTCAGGGGCACCTGCCAGCAGGCCCCCACTCATGTCCCACACATGTCCCCCTGCACCCCCACCCCCCAGCAGTCAGGGGCACCTGCCAGCAGGCCCCCACACATGCCCCCCTGCACCAACACCCCCCCAGCAGTCAGGGGCACCTGCCAGCAGGCCCCAATCATGTCCCACACATGTCCCCCTGCACCCCCACCCCCAGCAGTCAGGGGCACCTGCCAGCAGGCCCCCACACATGTCCCTCTGCACCCCCACCCCCCAGCAGTCAGGGGCACCTGCCAGCAGGCCCCCACACATGTCCCCCTGCACCCCCACCCCCCAGCAGTCAGGGGCACCTGCCAGCAGGCCCCCACTCATGTCCCACTCATGTCCCCCCTGCACCCCCAACCCCCAGCAGTCAGGGGCACCTGCCAGTAGGCCCCCACACATGTCCCCCTGCACCCCCACCCCCCAGCAGTCAGGGGCACCTGCCAGCAGGCCCCCACACATGTCCCCCTGCACCCCCACTCCCCAGCAGTCAGGGGCACCTGCCAGTAGGCCCCCACACATGTCCCCCTGCACCCCCACCCCCCAGCAGTAAGGGGCACCTGCCAGCAGGCCCCCACACATGTCCCCCTGCACCCCCACTCCCCAGCAGTCAGGGGCACCTGCCAGCAGGCCCCCACACATGTCCCACACATGTCCCCCTGCACCCTCACCTCCGAGCAGTCAGGGGCACCTGCCAGCAGGCCCCCACTCATGTCCCACACATGTCCCCCTGCACCCCCACCCCCCAGCAGTCAGGGGCACCTGCCAGCAGGCCCCCACACATGTCCCCCTGCACCCCCACCACCCAGCAGTCAGGGGCACCTGCCAGCAGGCCCCCACACATGTCCCCCTGTACCCCCACCCCCCAGCAGTCAGGGGCACCTGCCAGCAGGCCCCCCCTCATGTCCCACACATGTCCCCCTTGAACCCCAACCCCCAGCAGTCAGGGGCATCTGCCAGCAGAACCCCACTCATGTCCCACACACGTCCCCCTGCACCCCCACCCCCCAGCAGTCAGGGGCTGAACAGCAGGCCCCCACTCATGTCCAACACATGTCCCCCTGCACCCCAACCCCCAGCAGTGAGGGGCACCTGCCAGCAGGCCCCCACACATGTCCCCCTGCACCCCCACCCCCCAGCAGTCAGGGGCACCTGCCAGCAGGCCCCCACTCATGTCCCACACATGTCCCCCTGCACCCCCACCCCCCAGCAGTCAGGGGCACCTGCCAGCAGGCCCCCACACATGTCCCCCTTCACCTCCACCCCCCAGCAGCCAGGGGCACTTGCCAGCAGGCCCCCACACATGTCCCCCTGCATCCCCACCCCCAGCAGTTAGGGGAACCTGCCAGCAGGCCCCCACTCATGTCCCACACATGTCCCCCTGCACCCCCACCCCCAGCAGTCAGGGGCACCTGCCAGCAGGCCCCCACTGATGTCCCACACATGTCCCCCTGCACCCCCACCCCCCAGCAGTCAGGGGCACCTTCCATCAGGCCCCCACACATGTCCCCCTGCACCCCCACCCCCAGCAGTCAGGGGCACCTGCCAGCAGGCCCCCACACATGTCCCCCTGCACCCCCACCCCCCAGCAGTCAGGGGCACCTGCCAGCAGGCCCCCACACATGTCCCCCTGCACCCCCACCCCCCAGCAATCAGGGGCACCTGCCAGCAGGCCCTCACTCATGTCCCACACATGTCCCCCTGCACCCCACCCCCCAGCAGTCAGGGGCACCTGCCAGCAGGCCCCCACTCATGTCCCACACATGTCCCCCTGTACCCCCCCCAGCAGTCAGGGGCACCTGCCAGCAGCCCCCCACACATGTCCCCACGGACAGGTCAACACACTCCAGACCCATGCCCCTCATGGCCACCCAAATCCCACCCCAGTCCAAACACCCCACATTGAATTCCCAAAGTCATGATAGAAAATACATAACCAGCATGGCCATGAATCAATGTCCCTCAGACCCACGCAATGGTGAGACATAACTGTGAAAAGAACGACATTGTGACATGCACAAAACAAATGATAGAAGACCACATCAGTAAAGTATATAATAAATGTGTATTCAATAATTAACCAAATGAATAAAACAAAATCACACAATAATGGAAATAATGAAGAAAAAGCTGCATGTCCAAAATATTTTTTAAAAATGTGTGAAAGCAGAATCCGAATCAATCCAAAAGCAAATGGGTCCAAAGAGTCTGTCCATCCAACCAAATCCAAAGTGTAAAAATAAGACACATCCATTGATCCATGGTAAAAAAGAAACTTAAATGAAGTGAAATCCAGTGTTGAACTATATACAAAGTACAAATCCAGGGTCCATGAGCCCAACCATTGAACCAACCTACAAAAACCCTACCTAATGAACAACTATATACAAAAAGGTGGGGCATTGTCCAAGCGCCCCAAATGAAATGAAAACCAAAAGGAAACCTAACACGAATTAACTATATACAATGGCAGCGGGCTAGTCCGACGGCTCACTTCCTGATTTCCCGGGCCAGGGCATCATCGAACTCCTGCTCGATGTCCCAGAGGCGGTCCTCTTCCATGGCCCCGAGGGTTTGCAGGGACGATGACATCCGGACCTCCAGGTCCCTGCGAATTGCCTCGAGGCACTCGGCCCGCCTCAGAGCCCTTTGCATGGAGTTCTCCGCCCTGACCATCGTGAACCGTGCATCTTCCGTCTGCTGCCGCTCCGCATCTATAGCATGGCCTAACCGCTGACACACAGAAGACACTTCCCGTCCTGGGTCCTCCTGCCCTCCGGCCGATGCCTGCCCCTCCGATGTCGAAGGCCCCGAGCCATCATGGCTTCCACCTTGTTGCTGCTGCTGCTGTGCCTGTGCCCGTGCCCTGGCTCCTGCTGCCTGCACATCCTCCTCCGGCTGGGGTGCAGTTGTTGAGGTGGCCACCCCTGCTGGACGTCCGACTCCCTACTGTGGCAGGGATGTGTCCTCCACCAGCCTGGCCGCACGGTCAGAGGCAGCTCCACAGGGTACCCAGGTGATACATGGGTGGGAAGATGGCACAGAGGATGACTGGCGCATAAGGGGTTCAGGTGAGGAGGGGGTCGAAGCAAGGTTCAGCAAACGGAGGAATCCGGCCTGGGTGACCTGTCCCAGTAGGCTGACGTGGTGAACGAGCCATTCGAGATGACGTGCAGTCTACCCATGAAAAGACTGCAGGTCACCTCGCATGGCCCTTTGACGCAACGCCACCCCAGCCAGGACAGGCTCAACCCGGTCCCGGATAGCCACGTCCGCAGGGAGAGGAAGGCCAGTTGTTGTAAGCGGATCCCCTTCCTGAAAACGGGTCTGGACGTAGGCATCCCTGCTGGTGCGGGATGATGCAGTCACAGGATCGGGGACAGGATTACACACAGGCACCTCCGCGGCGGCCTGTGCTGCCTCCTGTCCCTGCCCCTGCACTGCACCACTGGCACCAGTGGAATCCCCACCTCCAGACCCCATCTCTGTCCCTTTCGTGGCCTCCTCCTCCACCAAACCCCCCACCAACCTGGATGACTCCATGCCATCTTCCTTCGTCGGACCCTGTGGGGTCTCAGCTGCCCCTTCTGCTGCCGAGGAGTCCAACTCCGGCCTCCGCCTCTTGGACCTACCCTCGGCAGCTGCAGCCTGGGACGCGGCACCGGACTCCTCACTCCCTAACGAGATCACAACCTGGGAGGGTAGCCGGGCCTTGCGTCTCCGGCTGGTGGTGTGATCCCCGCCACTGTGCTCCACAGCACCCTCTCCGCCCTATTCATCAGTTGATGCTGCAGACAGGAAGAGATAGGAGACAGGCATCAGGACACTGTACAATGGACTGATACACACATGCCAGTTGCACATGAGTGGCAGTGTCAAACTTCAGACATGGCATCACAATCCCCAACACACATGGCATGTAAACTCACGCACATGAGCAATTCCACAGCCATATGGCAACAGCCAGCACCATCCATAGACATACAACAGCATGAGCAGCCAAAGGTGATCCACACATCACATGAAACACAGGGAGTGCACTAGACATGCACACATGCCACCACACTTACATGCATGTGTAAACCTCCACCAACTGTCGCAGTGATGAGATCGGCATCCATGTCACATCTGGCAATCAGTCTTCTACATATCAGTGTCCCAAGCATCCATGTTGCATCACTGTTGCACCCTTGTGAAATACACACACATGCACATGTACACGGTGCAGATACATGCAGCTGGAACCGACATCCATGTGTGACACCACAACCATGCCAATTTACATACACTGTCATTCAAACATGTGTGCTCACACATCTGCATTTGGCATGCAAGCTTACACACACATGCACCATCCATGTGTCTCACACATGAGAGGACTCGCATGTGTTAGCCTCACTGCCCTGTACGTACACATCCATACATGGCCCTACAAAACCACATGTGCAACCTGCACACTACTGGCACAGCACCACACGCACAGCTTACAATCAGTATGCATGTACACTTACCGCTCGACTCCAGACGGGTCTGCCTCTCAAGGACCTGGATGTGGAGCGCTGGAGATATGCGTTCCAGGACCCTCATTTGATGCTCCGATAGGTGGCCCCGGCGCCCCTTAGCATCCGCTGCCTTCAAGAGGTGCCGGGCCTTGTTGAGGGTCCTGGACCTGAAGTCCTCCCAGCGCTTCATGACATGTTTGAATTTGCGGACTGCCACCCCCTCCGCATTGATGGCAGTCACGATGTCCGTCCAGATCCTGGTCCGTCCTTCCTTGTCGGCGCGCAAACTTCCGAAGAGGGCATCATACTGCCCCAGGACTTGCTCCACCAGGACACCAACTTCGGTGGCAGTGAAGCTGGTGGCCCTCTGCATCTCTGGCTGGGGGTTGCCAGTGGTGCCAGATGGTGGTGTACCTGACATGGCAACCCCAGAGGCAGGTGTGGGTGGGCAACTGGGTCCGGGGGCTGGGCTGTGGAGCGATGGTATCCCAGTCGGGAGTCTTCTGTTCCAGCAGGGGTGGACACAGCAACTGGACCCCTGCAGAGGGCTGATGTGCACGCACCAAATAGCAGGGCACGTGGGCAGCAGGCAGTCAGGCAGCAGCAGATGGCAGGTGGGAGCGTGCTCGGGGCTCTTAGGGGCAGGAAAATGGCCTTCAGGGCAGGAGCGTGGTGTTCCGTGTGTTTTCGGGTGGCCAGCTTGATACGGAGTGTTTTGGCACGTGAAAATCTTGCACGTCAGCGTGTAATTCGAGGAAAGGGCCTTAGCGCGTAAGTGCGTCAGCACACGCACGCGATTCCATTGGACCAAAGGCCCTTAGCACGTAAGCGCGTAAGTTACATAACGCGTGCAGGACACAGTTGCCCACCCACGCCTGCCTCGGGGGTCGCCATGTTGGGGCAAACACCATCTGAGACCACTGGCGACCCCAGCCAGAGGGGCAGAGGGCCACCAGCTTCAGTCAGAAGGAAGTTGGTGTCCTGGTGGAGCATGTCCTGGGGCATTATGATGCCCTCTTCGGAACATCACACGCCAACAAGGAAGGGCAGGATAGGATCTGGGATGACTTTCTGGTTGCCATCAACGCGGAGGGGGTGGCAACCCGCAACATCAAGCAAGTCAATAAGCGCTGGGAGGACTTGAGGTCCAGGACCCTCATAAAGGCCCGGCGCCTCATGGAGGGGGGCCGGGGCAGCATGAGTACCTTCCAGATGAGGGTCCTGGAACGCGTAGGCCCAGCGCTCCACGCCCAGATCCTTCAGAGGCAGACCCGTCTGGAGTTGAGCGGTAAGTGGCCAAGCATTGCTGTGTGAGACAGGGCATGTTGCAGGGTGCTTGTTGTCTGATACTTGCCTGTATGTGTGACATAGGCCAGGTACGTATGTGTGTGTGCATGGACATCATGGTCATGCATGTGAGACCAGTAATGTGTGAACCACATGGTTGGTGCATGTGTTACAATGCAACATGCGGAGCAGCATGCGGAATGCACACATTAATGCATGCCTGTCTCTGTTATTGGACATGGATGGGGTGTGAGAGTTGGGTGCTGCTGTCATGGACATGTCTGGTGTCCATGTCTGTGTGTCTGACTTGCGTGTCTGTGACTTGTAAATGCCATGGATGCATGACACATGTCTGTGACAATGTTCAGATTCACTGATGCAGCCTACTCATCCTTGTATCCACTGTGTCTGGGGTGTACGCGGCCAGAGGGATGAAACTACGGTGAAGTGTGTGCATGTTATAGGCATGACCCATGATGCATGTGAGTTTCAAACCAGCATTGTATGTTTCAAGAGTCCCTTGGACATGTATGCTAATGTTCATAGCATGCGCCATGCCTGTTACTGCATGTGTTTTGCCTGCACTGACCCATGTGTTGTGGAGGGACATGATGGAAGTGATGTTTGACAGTGCCACTCATCTGCTATTGCTTCCTGTCTAGGGGACCATTGTACAGTACCCTGATGCTTGTGTTCTATGTCTCCCTCTACACAGCGGCAAGTGATGAAGAGGGCGGAGACGGCGCTGTGGAGCAAAGCGGCGGGGATGCCCCCACCGGCCGGCGACGCAAGGCCCAGTCACCCTGGGGGTGCAGGGGGACATGTGTGGGGGCCTGCTGGCAGGTGCCCCTGACTGCTGGGGGGTGGGGTTGCAGGGGGACATGTGTGGGGCCTGCTGGCAGGTGCCCCTGACTTATGTGGGGTGGGGGTGCAGGGGGACATGTGTGGCACATGAGTGGGGGCCTGCTGGCAGGTGCCCCTGCCTGCTGGGGGGTGGGGGTGCTGGGGGACATGAGTGGGACATGAGTGGGGGCCTGCTGGCAGGTGCCCTGCACTCCTGGGGGGTGGGGGTGCTGGGGTACATGTGTTGGGGCCTGCTGGCAGGTGCCTGTCAATGCTGGGGGGTGGGGGGCTGGGGGACATGTGTGGGGGCCTGCTGGCAGGTGCCCTGCACTGCTGGGGGGTGGGGGTGCTGGGGGACATGTGTCGTGGCCTGCTGGCAGGTGCCCCTGACTGCTGGGGGGTGGGGGTGCAGGGGGACATGTGTGGGACATGAGTGGGGGCCTGCTGGCAGGTTCCCCTGACTGCTGGGGGATGGGGGTGCTGGGGGACATGAGTGGGACATGAGTGGGGGCCTGCTGGCAGGTGCCCTGCACTGCTGGGGGGTGGGGCTGCTGGGGTACATGTGTCGGGGCCTGCTGGCAGGTGCCTGTCAATGCTGGGGGGGGTGGGGGGCTGGGGGACATGAGTGGGGTCCTGCTGGCAGGTGTCCTGCACTGCTGGGGGTGGGGCTGCTGGGGGACATGTGTCGGGGCCTGCTGGCAGGTGCCTGTAAATGCTGGGGGGGTGGGGGGGGGCTGGGGGACATGAGTGGGGGCCTGCTGGCCGGTGCCCCTGACTGCTGGGGGGTGGGGGTGCTGGGGGACATGTGTCGGGGCCTGCTGGCAGGTGCCTGTCAATGCTGGGGGGGTGGGGGGGCTGGGGGACATGAGTGGGGGCCTGCTGGCAGGTGCCCCTGACTGCTGGGGGGTGGGGGTGCAGGGAGACATGTGTGGGGGCCTGCTGGCAGGTGCCCCTGACTGCTGGGGGGTGGGGGTGCAGGGGGACATGAGTGGGGGCCTGCTGGCAGGTGCCCCTCACTGCTGGGGGGTGGGGGTGCTGGGGGACATGTGTGGGGGCCTGCTGGCAGGTGCCCTGCACTGCTGGAGGGTGGGGGTGCTGGGGGACATGTGTGGGGGCCTGCTGGCAGGTGCCCCTGACTGCTGGGGGGTGGGGGTGCTGGGGACATGAGTGGGACATGAGTGGGGGCCTGCTGGCAGGTGCCCTGCACTGCTGGGGGGTGGGGGTGCTGGGGTACATGTGTCGGGGCCTGCTGGCAGGTGCCTGTCAATGCTGGGGGGTGGGGGGGCTGGGGGACATGAGTGGGGGCCTGCTGGCAGGTGCTCTGCACTGCTGGGGGTGGGGGTACTGGGGGACATGTGTCGGGGCCTGCTGGCAGGTGCCTGTCAATGCTGGGGGAGTGGGGGGGCTGGAGGACATGAGTGGGGGACTGCTGGCAGGTGCCCCTGATGGCTGGGGGGTGGGGGTGCTGGGGTACATGAGTGGGACATGAGTGGGGGCCTGCTGGCAGGTTCCCTGCACTGCTGGGGGGTGGGGGTGCTGGGGTACATGTGCCGGGGCTGCTGGCAGGTGCCTGTCAATGCTGGGGGGGTGGGGGTGCTGGGGGACATGAGTGGGACATGAGTGGGGGCCTGCTGGCAGGTGCCCTGCACTGCTGGGGGGTGGGGGTGCAGGGGGTCATGCGTTGGTGATCAGTAGTGCAAGGTGACATGTGGCTTGGCTGGGGGGCATGCCCATGGTGGATGGGCTGCCTGCGGGACATGACCAGGGGTGCAGGGTAGTCCCCTGTGGTGTGGGCTGCCTGCAGGGGCTGTGCAGGGTGTAGAGGGAACACCTGGGAGGACCCACACTGCCAATTCACGTGTAGGACTCCCCGGCACCTCTAAATACACGTACCCTGCTGAAATTGCATGTGAGACTTCCCACGAACCCCAGGAATACACGTACCCCACTCGCACAGGGCCAATCGCGTATGAAACTCCATGTGAACCCCAGTTATACACGTACCCCACTCGCACAGGGCCTATCGCGTGTGAAACTCCACGCGTACCCCAGAAATACACGTACCCCACTCGCACAGGCCCTTTCGTGTGTGAAACTTCCCGCGCACCCCCGAAATACACGTACCCGGATCCAATCATGTGTGAGACTTCACGCGAACCCCAGTTATACAAGTACCCCGCTCGCCCAAGGCCTATCGCGTGTTCAACTTCACGCGAACCCCAGAAATACACGTTCCCCACTCGCACAGGGCCAATCGTGTGTTAAACTTCACGCGAACCCCAGAAATACACGTACCCGGATCCAATCGCATGTGAGACTTCACGCGAACCCCAGTTATACAAGTACCCCGCTAGCCCAAGGCCTAACGCATGTGAAACTTCCTGTGCACCCCCGAAATACACGCACACGCTATTTTTCACACAGCGGGTGTCCCTGTTTGTCGCGTACCGCTTTGCACGTCATTTGTCCTAGAGGGACACAGTATGGGACATTCATCATAGCTGTATCTACGTGCTTTTTGTTAGCGCACATTTTTTTCATGTGCAGGGACGCTACCGCCTGCCTTCGTGTGGCGGACGTGTTTAGGCCTGTGCGCGTCTTTGCCCGTGCGCTGGTTTGCCCTATTTGATTCCATGAATACATGTTGTAGGCGAGCGTGTGGGCGTTCCGTGCACTTGCCTCCTGTACTTTCCCCGTGACGCCCACATTTTCATACGTTGTTCCCCATTCCACGTGTCACGCCCCGTGTTACGCCTGCTTTTGTCGTGTGCGCCGCGCTATGTGCGCTTAGCGCACGCTTTTTGAAGGCGAGTGCGCTAGCATGCGCTGAACAGGATTTCAGCGCACATCCATGGATTTCCACGCGCACGGACTTCCATGAATCGCTGTGCGCGGGTTTCGCTGCGATTTTCGCACTGGCACTGCGATTCGCACGCTTTCGCACGCTTGCGCTGAAAATTTCAGCGCACATTAATTCCATGAATCGGCCTCTGAATATTTATTATGCAGTGTATGCCAAAGCGAAGTACACATATCACATCACAGTACAGTGCAAGAAAGTGATTTACAATGCCAAAAAATCAACTACAAAAGATAGGCTTTAAGAGCCGAATGAAAAACTGAATAAGATGGAATAAAGCATAGAGAAAGAGGTAGCGCATTCCAATGTAGAGGTGCAAGTAAAGAAAAAGAATGATAATGAGACTGGGCACACAGAGGATGTGGAACAGTGAAGAAAAAAAATATACTGAGAATGGAGTGTTCGGAATGGAACATCAAAGGAAACCAAAGAAGAGAGATAAGAAGGAGCAAGATTATTAAGAGATTTAAAGACCATCAGAGGAAATTGAATTTAAGACGAGAATGAAAAGACAACCGTTCAAGAGATACTAAAGATAAAGACATGGAGTCACAAGTTGACAAAGAACAGAGAAGATGAAAACTGAGTCTGTTTGTTTGTGTAACCAGTTCACATATTTTCTGTTTGCCTAGAAAAGACTGTAGGGATAAGGCGATTATATTTTGTGGCAGTAAGTGAGCCTGCCATGTTTATATGGCCAGTCCACATATTTGTTGTTTGCATACACAAGTCTAAGGGCCTCATTCCGAGTGGGGCGGTAAAGGATACCGGGCACCAGTAAGGAGACCGGTGCCGGTAATCCCTTACCGCCCTACTACGAGTTCCCTTAGCGGGTCCCTCCTTTAACGCCTGGTGTGACCAGGCGTTATGGACGGGACCCGTTAAGGGAATTCAGATCCAATAACGGTACTGCAATTTGCAGTACCGTTATTAGCGCCTTCCCCATTCCCATTGAGCCCTATGGGGGCTCAAATGGGAATGGGGAATGGCTTTTTCAATGGGGACTTACCGGTCCTGCAAAGGTCGGACTACACCGGTAAGTCCCCATTGAACCATACTGGTGCCGGACCCGTTATTGGAGGAAGTCATGGCGCAAATAGCGCCATGACTACCTCCAAACTCGGAATGAGGCTCTAAGAGTTCTTTGAAGTCGAGAGGAGATTATATGACTATCACTGAATATTCCTTCTTTGTATGACCAGTCAACATATGTTTTGCTTGCGCAGAATAATTTCTTAGAATTCTTTCAAGGCAGGGGAGATCATAATTAATGCCTGTGTTTGAGTGTGTTGTCTTTGTGTGACTTGTTCACATACTTGCAGGTTAGAACATTCTTTGAGTTCTTTGCTGGCAAGAGGAGAATATATTCAGAGGCTGTATTGTACATAATTGTGCCTTGCTTACAAAAGTCTATACATTCGTTGGAGGGAGAAGCATCTGCTGTGTAAGAGATAGTAGGTGCTCAGGTATTCGGGTCGCAGAAGAAGGATCCGTGCCTTAAGGGGGATATGTGCAGATTGCCCCTTTTGATGAGCTTGGGCAAACAACACATTGGGCCTCATTAGGACCCTGGCGGAGAACCATGGTGCAATTTGCACCATGGTCCATGGCGCTAAGCTGCCAACTCCGCCATGGTGGTTGGCGGACTTACCGCCCCATTCCGACCTTGGCGGGGCGGTAAGTCCCCAATCCCCATTTACCCTTCCCCATTCCCATTTCTGCCCCATAGGGTATAATGGGAGTGGGGAAGGCGTTAATTACGCCACCGTAAATTACGGTGCCGTAATTAACAACAAGTTCCGTAGCGCCATGGATTTTTCCGCCTGCAAAAAGCAGGCGTAAAAATCACCATGGCGCTACGGGAACTCGTAGTCAGGCGGAAAGGGGCGCCATGGTTTACGCCGGCGTAAACCCCTTTCCGCCAGGGTCGTAATGAGGGCCATAGTGTGGAGGTGCATGATGAGCCACGAGAGACAGCACGCAATGTAGAGGAGCGGGATATGGGAAGTTCTTGGTCTATATCCATAACATCCTAATAGTTTGAGAATAATGATTCTGGTGATTTGCTGCATAAGGATTATAACCATTCAAGTACAGGAAGCAGCAACACACGATTCGGGGAAAATACTGATACGAGGAGGAGAAGAACAATGGCAAAATTACAGTCATGAGTGGAAAAGCTACACATCCACCTGTGTGCAGTGTCTTTCAAACACACTCTGCAAGATCGGGACGTGCAAAACGTCAGTGTGCATTAGTCAAACTACCAATGCTAGCCCCACAACAAACAACCCCACCACCACTTCTTTCTCACTCAGATGTCCATAGTAGGCCGCATCTTAGCCCAACATGATATTCCAATGACAAAGAACAACAGCTTCTCACCACATGCAGCAAATGCTTCCAATCCAGCAACAAGCCACTCTGTGTATAGAAGGATCTTATGGCAGAGGTCATAAGGTCATTGACATCTTGGAGAAGGTGGCGGTGGAGTAGCTCAGACCACAGCACATCGTGACAGGGGCTGCTTGGGAGGGAGCCCAGCCCCCAACACCTCGGCACGGTGCCGGCACGAAGGCTGGCCCCCTCACAGCCCCTCCTTAACTTATCCTATGGCGCTAGTGACCCACAGAGAATCCTAGGGAGTACAACGCGGGGACACAACAGAGTCACAAACAGCAGAGACTTTGGAAACAGAGACTGTGCAGCAGCAGTCTCTGTTAAAAAGGGTAATGCTGAAAACGCGGCAACACAGGTCACAAGGGAGGGGGACGCTGCAGAGGCTTCCCATGCCATAGTACCATCCTGCACAGATTTCTCGGGCAAGTGAAACATGAAAAAAGTAATTATGTTTACATAAATTGTGTAAACATCCAAATGTGGATGGTAGGACGCCCTCCTTATGTTTCAACCCTACTTAGCTCATATCCTGCCATCATTAGGGCTGTCCCTCCGGTTACAAAAGTACCATCCTGTAGCAGATGGAGCATTGGTAGGAAGACAACACCCACTAAACCACCTGGGTAATATTTTAAGACGGAAAGTTCCTCTCATCGAGGCCTTGGGGACGAATCCACTAACCTACCAGGGATATTAATTGTTAAGGGGCGCAAGGGCAGTTGCAACCCCACTAGCCAACCAGGGAGGCCTCAAAGGACCGGTCCCTGGGAGACACTACAGGCTCCAGGTTAGGAATGCAGATAGACTACATGAAGGAGGGGCCGGGGCTTAGCAGCACTTATCAGCCCTCACCAAGCCCTTGCCATTTCACACCAGTTCAGCCAGGTAAGTGATTGGATAAGGTATGAGGCCAATCCTGGTAGGAGGGTGGGGTATTTAAGGGAGTGCATGTGAGTGGTCAATTGTGGGTCAGTCGGGTGTGGACAGAAGTTGGTGGAGGATGTCTGAGAGACCTGAGGAGGCGAGAGCGAAATGAGTGCAGAGGCTATCGGAAGGAGGGGGTGGTCAGTGGAGCATTTGTGTGTGAGAGTGGAGAGTGTGAGGGGTAGAGGTAGAGTAGGAGTAGCAGGGTGGTAATATTGGTCATAGTAATTTTAGGAGTAGTAGAGTGATAGAGGGAGTAGGGGGTGGCAGTTGGTAGTAGTGGTCGGTACTGAGGCTTAATGAGTGATAGTCATAGTAGAGAAGGAGTAGTGATGGTGACAGATAGTAGTTGTAGTAGAGGGGCATTAGTAGCAACAGGGAGTGGGAGAATAGAAGTAGTGGTAGGATTAGCTGTAATGAAAGAGAGGCAGTAGCATTAGTAGCGGAGGGAGCCATGAGGTATCATAGGAGGGAGGAAAGAATAACAGCAGTGGTAGCAGTGGAGTGATGGTTGGAGATCAGATTGATAGTACAAGCAGGAGTAAGAAGAGAAGTAAAATCAAAGGATGGTGGTGAAAGGCTGAGTGAGAGTTCATAGGGATGATAGTACAGTGGGAGGGGAACATCTTGGGACCTAATGCAGGGAAGGGTCAGGCGAGAGTGTGTGTGCAAGAGGAATAGGTGGAACTGGGTGGAAGGAGGCACCATTTGATAATACCCTTACAGTACTAAGCAGGATAGGTCAGGGACATCTAAAAGACCCCTAGGGAGACAGGTAGCCATCATCTTCGAGAAAACATCCTTACATCCCTGTTACAGATGCTTGGGCAAGGGAGGAGGACACAGTGGGGACGGCCCGGGCGGCCAAAATCCAAAGCCCTGTGGACCCCAGAGAACACCTAAATTCAGCATCCAGTCTGTCTCTACTACTACAATGAACACCCTCAGACATGCCTTAAGAGTTAGCATGGTTATTTGTGGTGGGCACCCCATCACAACCTAGAGCTTGGCTTTGTTGCTGCCAACAAGTTGTCAAAAGTGTAGCAGGGTTGTTTAGTGAGTCATTTGGTTGTGAAACGGATAACTCTAGTAAATGACTGTGGGTGTGGTGTGACTGTCATATCATGATGAGATGCCATTATCATTTCTCCTACTCATTCGTCTTGTTCAGAGGCACTGCTACTGTTATTATTTTTTAAACTTCAGTACTTTATGAGAGAGCTACCTTTCAACAGGTCTGAGAGGTACCAATAACAGACTTGTTTGGGTTTTCCGCCAACCAGAGAGAATTTTTGGTGTTCTTCCTGCTACTTGAGGTCCACCAATATGGGAATGTTTTGGGTTCTTCTTGTTCTACAGGAAAGTGACCAGACCACTTTTCTTTCAGGGTCTTCCTGAGGATGATGGGTCTAGGGTAAGACATGAACTGGGAACCAACTAACAGGGGAACCAACAGGAGTTTTTGGAGGGAGATGTGAGCACGCATGTAGACAGTGGCAATTATACAGAGAGTGGTTGCCCCTTCCAATTATAGGAGATGCTGTTGAAGAGCTGACTTGAAAGAACATATGTATGTGGTATTTTGATATCAGGGGAGAGTTGCAATGGTACGACAGGGGCAAGGAAGGACAAGGAGCCAACGAGAGTGGATGGATGCCATGTCTGAGCAATGAATAGATCATAGGATGCCAGGAGGAGAGGGGTGATAAATAGGAGCAGGCAGGTGAGGTGTGGGAAGTCAATTTTCAAAACACTGAAGGCTTGTCAGTCTTTCCCCTTGCTCATTTAAGTGGGGGATGTTGGGCAGGCCAGTAAGCCACTAAAACATCTCGAACAGTAGTGTCTTCCAGCTCTGTCGGCTGACCACCACCCCACAATGCAGGCAATGTGTGTCTACAAGCCAGCACATGTGATCACATTGGTTGCACCTGTATTTAAGCATGGACAACCTTTCCACCACAAGTGGACAGTGAGCTAAATGAGCCAACATAGCCCTGCTAGCTGTGGCCAGTGCTGCTAGATATGCTTTGGCCTCTGTCCCATACTGCTGTGTTCTACGTTGTGATGGGAAACGACCTGTATCTACAGACGTGATGGAATATGCTTCTGCCTCACCTCTGGAGGAGGCTACCCTGGTGGCAGGAGCAGAAAGTGGCACATTCAGATAATATGTTGGTTTATGCCTTCGCAAAATGTATTTACCCAATGCAGTCGTTCCCAGTGCATAATGCCCTGTCTTGTTACTACCCCGCACTTCCTTAATGTAGAGCTTGGGAAGTACTGCCACACCCAGGAAGACCATGGACTAAGTGTTGGGGCAATTCCCTTTCATTGTTCTATTCCTCTGTCCTGTTTTCCCCCTCCCCATGACAGGAGCCCCAGCATGAGACTGGTTAGTCTCTGACCTTCCATTTCTTCTTCCTCATCTTACACCTGATTCTCCCACTCATGTTCTGCTTCCACATGATCCAACTTTTTCCCCCCCTCCATATCTGCCTCCTCCCGTTGCACTTCCTGCTCACCCTCATCTCTCTCTCCTCCTGCTCTATCTTCTGCTGATGACCCTCCTCCTCAACCAACGATAAGATTCACCCAAAGAAATACATATTTCCATAATAATTGTAGGCTTGGAGGATCACTAAGAGAACCGCAAGTTTCTCTTTTTCAGTTTGTGGGGTAGTGTAAGGGAAAGCAGATACAAAATACAGCAACAACGGGGTGCACCCAGGGTTTCATAAAGTTTCTTTTACCAATTTTTTATTTTTTGGGTCAAAGGAGGGAAATTAAAAGATTAAGAAAAATCCCAAAGGACTTCACAAACGTTTTTCACAAAGGATTTCTTTTTCGGGGAAAAAAAGAGGAGGTAATTCATAAAACAATATACAATTACACTACCGGAATGTGAAAAAGACACAAAATGCCCTCCAGGACTACAGCACAAGCTGCCCATCTCTCTTCCTTTGTGGGCCAGAGCCGTTCTTCCCTCTAACAGCCAAGGAAAAGCTGCAAAGAACCATGAAATTAGCTGATCCTTTTATCAACCTAGTGTAGCAACCCAAAGAATAGGGGGCTCTGATTGGTCCACCAAAGCTCTGTGTTTTTAATTGGCCAGTTGATGGATATCCCATATGCTGAATCCCTCACAGAGGTTTGGACATACATTTGGACTGCAGGCACCCTGCAAGATTGGTTTGGTGGGTGCCTTATTTATGGCCTTGCTGGTATACCTACATTCCTGGTTCTTACCCATTGCTCGCTTTTGCCATCTGCTGCTAGTGGTAGCAAGCACTGATGATGCTCTTGCAGCTTAAATGATTAGGATCAGCAGGTATTACACATAAACTACTTTCTCTGTGCACAGCCTGCCCCTTTCCCCTCTGGTTGGGAACTGTGCATTGCTTACCACACAGTTGATCTACAATGGTACAACATGCTAAAAAGGAGCCACACCAAGAAGATGAGTGGTTACTTTAAAGGAGAGGATCCATGGATTAAGGCTATGGCATCCCATGAAGGTAGATGTTCCTTAAACCTAAGTATGACTCTGTCCATTCCCACCCATTGGAGACACATGAGAAGCAGAGTGAATGTTATTAATTGGGGAAAATTGATTCATAGCAGATAAGGACTGCTTGGCGCATTCCATTTCCCGTCCATTACCTTCTTTGTTAAATCCCAAGTCTCCTCCATCGGCTTCCATTATCAAAGTCTACAGTTCATAGCTCCTAAACTAGCCTAGGTCATACCAGTTCGGTGACTTGATACCTTGCCATGCGGTCCAGTCCATGTCCTAAGTGCTCTTTCTCCATAGTGTAACCGGTCCATCAACTCTTACATATGAGAGCGAAGGTACCAGGACTAATAGCCTGAATTGTTTTAATAAACTCTGAGAGCACTACCAAACCTCTGGACTGACACAGTGCTCAAAACTCAATCAATAAAAATAATCACCCCTCCATATTGAGTGTAATGTGCAGCGTTCACACTGTTGCACATGGATGACTCCGAATAAATTACGCATGCACAAGTATAACAGTGGTGCTTTAATAAAATACTCTGTCCCCTCCTTAGGGATAATATTTGTTCTTATTATAACTATAATTGTTCTTTTATGACAGGCATAATACCAGAGATTGGTTTCTCAGCAAGGATTGTGATTCCAACCTATGTTACGCTGCGTTGTCTTGCTTCCAAGATGTACACGTTGCCCCTGAGCTATTCCCCCATCACTGTACTGTGAGAAACACAAATATGGATCATGGAAGTATCAGACTGACTAAAATACATTCACATTTAAATGATTAGTAATAGAAAATAAAAATTTAAAAAGTCCAAGTAGACAAAATAATGCCTCAGTTCATGTGATTGAACCCGGACAACGGGTCCTTTAAGACGAGGTAACAGTACCTGAGATGGATGGGGATGCAGATCTTACTCAAACATCAATAATCAGACCAACTCAAGAAGTTGGCAAAAGGTAAAGCTGTTTTAATAACAAGTCTTTAAAACAGGGAGTACAATGGACATCAACAGACGCAGCACAGACTTATCTCGCCATAATTCATAAAAAACATTGCCATTATATGAAATATTCATCATGACTTACGCCAGGATACGTGGCAAAATAAGAAAACCTACTAGGGGTTGTGGTCGGTCAACGGGGCACATCTACATGTACTTTCTATGGGCAACAGGGACGTGATTGTATCTCTAAGGTCAGGTGGGCAACTAAGCCCATCCCAAGAGCAAGTCATCTTCCATGTCATGAAAATATATGACATACTATTGACTTCTCAAACTATAGGGCTCCTTAATACGTGGCCCCTTGCAATTGGTTAGCACGCTTGTACCCTTCTGGAAGTTTTCACATGCTAGCAGCACGCAACTGGGACTCCAGGTGCTGGGGGGTTTGGCCTGGTCATGCCTTCCCACCCAATTAGCCCAATATCCATCATCACAAATGCGGTCTGCAATTCAATTAAACCCTATGGAACTTGGCCTTGCAGAGGCTCACTGCGCCTGGGAATAAAAGGGAGTGAAGCATGGTCTTATCTTCTGGTCTCGGTGTAGCTCGACCCAAAGTCTATTCTCATCCAATCACGTGGCTGGAGACCACGCTTTCAAGCTCTTTGTTGTATTATAATACCATTAAATGAAGACATCTTGGCACCATCCATGATTTTCATTACACCTCAAATGGAAGCTGGATTCGCTTCTCAGGTTATTGTATCTTCTCGAGTACACGGCTAGGCTCTCGGTGGCCCCAACTCTTGACACTGGGCCAGAGAAGCCTTTCTCAAATCTTTCTTTACCGTCACCTATTATTCTGCTGCACCACACTTCCAATTCTTCCATTCACAGGGTCCAAGTTTGCTAAAGTGCATTGTGGAACATCCAGATTCTATATATTTCCTATGTATATACTTTGGCGCATCGCCGCAATCTATTCACTACATAGCCAGCCTTATGATTCCTTCGTCTACTTGCGTTACTGCGTCTGTACAATTGTAAAATGGTTTTTCATTTTCTTTGGTGCCTCTCCGCACATGCAATCTTCATTTCAGGGGCAAAATGTTACATACTTCATTACTCCGCCATCAGGTTCTATAGGGTCTACATTCTTACTTCATTTATATCTCTACTGTGTGCGTCACTTCTACTTCATGTGACATCACCATCTCATTTTTCATTCATTTTCACACTTCTTCCGGAACTTCCTTTAGAAGATCATAATTTCTTCATGGATAAATATAGGGTTTTCTCAATGGATACCTTGTTTCAAGGATTTTTGCGGTATTGGCACTCTTACTGGCATTGCACATGTCGCAATCTCTGGCTGCCAACATGTAGGCAAAATAGGGGCAGAACTTTGGCTCCTTCTCTACATGATAATACCATTCTGTGTAAGAAATAGTATGCATTACAGTTAGTTGGTAAAAGCGAAGGATGAAATAGCTCAATGCCCACTCTCCTGGTTGAAGCGCAGATTGAAGTTCATGGAGCAGCTTCAGTGATCTCAGATGGGATTCTCACCACTTTTGCTCTAGGACTCTAGATGTGAAGAATTTAAATACCAGTCTTTTTAATATTTAGGAATCAGCAGAGCAATGTGTTAATTTGCAATGTATTATTCCCTATAAAAGTGTCCATTCCTCAGACTGTTTTCAAAAATGGAAATGCAGCTCCAGCGTGCATAGTTCAGAACTCAATCACCATATCACATATCCCGTGGTGCCAATAGGGATCCAGGACATCCATTTAAAAATGTATGGGAGAGAGTGCAAGCAGCTCCATGAAAATATGAACACTGTTAATGTAGTTTATACAGCTGACACTGTGGGGGTGGTGTTTAGGCTCAAAAGACAAGAGTGCTGAAGATAGATGTGCAGTTGCCTTGCAAACAAAGGTATTCCTTAACTTCCACAACCATAATCAAAAGTCTCTTGCAGGACTTCATTTATAGGAATCCCTAAGAAATGTGTATACCTTGTACAAACAGGGTTTGTACTGAAGTCTGTATTCTGTTAGTGACACTAAAATCACTTGGCGGCAGCCTGTGTTTACATTATTTATCTCACCTGAGCCGGAGTGAGAAAGAGAAAGCGTCCTCTGAGAGCAGCATTTCTCTCTAATAACGTGACTTGAAGGCATGTTGAACAGTGCTTTCCTCACCTGGAAGTCCAGTCAGACTGTCGATTGGAACACTGTGCATATTTGTAAAGCTAAAAATAACCCTTACTTCTTCACAACTGAAGTTGGATTGGAATGAAGATATGAGGCAGGGGAGCTACACACCTTACCCCATATGAAAACTCCTCAGGAACTGGTGAGTGGCGTAGTGCAATGAACAGGGTTGAACTGATGGCATAAAAAAGCTTTAAAGCAACTTTTATTTAAAGTCATGGGTATTGTTTTTTCTCTGAGAGTATATATTAATTTATATATTTATATAGTATTTGGAGTGCTTAACTACAGGACAGGCTATCACAACTTCTCTCTCAATCCAACTGCCCTTCAACAGGCACTTCCCCAACAATCCATGAGCTCTCATAGGTTCTCACAAAGGTCAAATTGAGGACATTTTGTAGAAAAGGTCTTTGTAGTAGCCAAATACCTCACCAGGGGAGCTAAAATGGATTCCCCCATTTCTCATAACATAACAATACATAGGTATATCTAATACATACTGCATCAAACCTAAATCCATAACACTTACATTTCATATACAATTCACATAACCAATAAAACATATATAATAACAACTGTGTATTACACTATTTAGTGCACTTAAATGCATTTGATACCTTCATCCCTAGTGAGCTGTGACACATGTGCTTTTTGATGTACACCAGGAAGGGGCATTCACACAACCCAGCCAATGGTTAATGGGAACTTCACACCCATAGGGGGGTGGGGGTGACAAATCATCTTCCAGGGCACCAGTGGTCCAGGGATGAATATCATATTATAAACCATCAATCAGCTCCACACCTCTAGTACACCAGAAGGTATCCAAACAGATTGGAAACAAAATTAAATTATAAAACTCCTTGTCCATTTTTGGTAACGTGGACGGAACGGCAGGCTTATCTCAGCTAGGTCTGCTGAGCCTGGAGGAGCAGGAGCTCCCTCCTTCTACTGCTGGAGCAGTAGGCAGCCCTGCACTGATGCCCTGGAGCCCTGCCTAACTCCAGGTATGCCACAAGCCATCAGATGATTTTCGGAATTTTCGGAATTCGGAGCGCGAGTGTGCCGTTTTTCGGCAAATCGCGGCGGATTATTTATTAATATATCCGCGCCGCTCCTGATTGCCCAGGGGCCCACTTCCAAGTAGGACTTGCCCCATTACTGCACTGGAGTGCATCTAGCCACCATTGGGAGACACGAGGTCTGCCCCACTCCAAGATGGCCGACCGTCACTGCCACAACACTCCACTCGGCCCCACAGCCCTACAAGCATCGTGATTGGCTCCTCTCCCCTACTTGGGAGCCAACCACAAGCCGGCAGGCTTGGAGCCGGCCCACCACGAAGGCACCCACAAAGGCACTGTGCCTGTCTTCAGCCTGTCTACACCGTTGAGCCTAGAGCCAGGACCCCTTGCCGTCCACCCACAGGGTAAGCATACTGCCCCCCTCCTCCACAATCCACTCCCGACCCGCGAGTTAGAGTCCTGAACTGTTCTCAGCCTCCACAGACATGCACCTCCCAACATTGCTACGTCCAAGGTCCCACCTGCACCGTTGTGCTCTCGAACTGCAACAAAAATATTTCAATGCATAATCTGTAGCCAACTAACCATGCTCTTGCCCTGCATTGCAATATGCTGTCACTTGATAATAGCATCTGCACCTTATGGTCGCCCAGAGACCACTGTGATATTGTGTAGCACCTTATGGTCGCCCAGAGACCACTGTGATATGTGTAGCACCTCATGGTCGCCCAGAGACCACTGTGATATTGTGTAGCACCTTATGGTCGCCCAGAGACCACTGTGATATGTGTAGCACCTCATGGTCGCCCAGAGACCACTGTGATATTGTGTAGCACCTTATGGTCGCCCAGAGACCACTGTGATATTGTGTAGCACCTCATGGTCGCCCAGAGACCACTGTGATATTGTGTAGCACCTTATGGTCGCCCAGAGACCACTGTGATATTGTGTAGCACCTCATGGTCGCCCAGAGACCACTGTGATATTGTGTAGCACCTTATGGTCGCCCAGAGACCACTGTGATATTGTGTAGCACCTCATGGTCGCCCAGAGACCACTGTGATATTGTGTAGCACCTTATGGTCGCCCAGAGACCACTGTGATATTGTGTAGCACCTTATGGTCGCCCAGAGACCACTGTGATATGTGTAGCACCTCATGGTCGCCCAGAGACCACTGTGATATTGTGTAGCACCTTATGGTCGCCCAGAGACCACTGTGATATGTGTAGCACCTCATGGTCGCCCAGTGACCACTGTGATATTGTGTAGCACCTTATGGTCGCCCAGAGACCACTGTGATATTGTGTAGCACCTTATGGTCGCCCAGAGACCACTGTGATATTGTGTAGCACCTCATGGTCGCCCAGAGACCACTGTGATATTGTGTAGCACCTCATGGTCGCCCAGAGACCACTGTGATATTGTGTAGCACCTTATGGTCGCCCAGAGACCACTGTGATATTGTGTAGCACCTTATGGTCGCCCAGAGACCACTGTGATATTGTGTAGCACCTTATGGTCGCCCAGAGACCACTGTGATATTGTGTAGCACCTTATGGTCGCCCAGAGACCACTGTGATATTGTGTAGCACCTTATGGTCGCCCAGAGACCACTGTGATATTGTGTAGCACCTTATGGTCGCCCAGAGACCACTGTGATATTGTGTAGCACCCCATGGTCGCCCAGAGACCACTGTGATATTGTGTAGCACCTTATGGTCGCCCAGACACCATTGTGATATTGTGTTGCGCCTTAGGGTCGCTTGAGACTTTACTCGCTAACTTATCTCAACATGTACTGCCGCCACACACTGTACCTCTTCACGGGTCTAGTCTACACCTTACTGACTAGTACTACTGACTACTCCGTGCCCTCAGGGCAACCCAACAGCCACTTCATGGAGCCCAGACACACCACCACACATGCCACTCCTCCAGAGATCTTACTCAGACAATACAGACTCAGAACACGCACACCCCATCTAGCTCTCCTCTCCACACCCATGCAAGTCACACCTAGAAACTCACGCCTAGGCTCTCGCACTCACGCCAAGACCTGCTGCCCACCATACACCACAACCCGCAAGCACCCTATCAGGTCCCCTAAGCTCGCTCCAACCCCACACGACCATTGTGAAGTCAGATATCACTCGACTAACAAGCCTACTCACACTACCAAAAACTGTACCCCTAGTACCAACCTCAAGCCAACTCTACCAAATAAGCTCCAACACCTTAAATGTGCTCTATTAAATGTACGCTCACTCAACGCCCACGCTTTAGAAGTCAATGACATCATCACCAACCAAGACCTAGACATATTAGCCATAACAGAAACATGGCTGCACCCTGCCTCTGGCCCAACTATCAGCTTAGCTGTACCATCAGGTTACACGATCCTAAGACAAGACAGATCAGCAAAAATGGGAGGTGGAGTCGCACTAATCTTTAAAGACACCCTAGCCTTAAGACAGACTCCTACCACAGGGGAAGACCCCATTGACATCCTCTCAGCCAAACTCACCCTCTCCCCCAAAGACACAGTAAACATTCATGTCATATACAGACCCCCAGGACCCTCCAATAACTTCAAAGGCATAGTCAACCATCTTCTTGGAAAAAACATTAAACAAACTTCCAAAACATTGTTTTTAGGAGACCTTAACCTTGGATATAATGATAAACTTGACAAAGAAGCTATCACCCTCACCAGAAACCTCACAGATCTAGGATTCACACAAATAGTCACTGCCCCGACCCACAACAAAGGCCGTATCCTAGATTGGGTAGCTGATCACAACTGTGGCTCCACCCTCAACTCCAACACAGCCCTTCCTTGGACTGATCACAACTGCCTTCAATTCTGCATTCCCATAACCTCCTACTCCACACCTCTTATACCAGCACCGGCCATGCTAGCCAGAAGTGCTAAAAAACTTACAGCAGAAAATATACGTCCCCTTCTCAACATCCCCTGCCTAGCGCCACCGTTCTCCTCTGACCCTTGCATACTAGCAGAGATCCTCAAAGACACACTCACCCACGCCATCAATACCGCAGCCCCTCTTGAAAACAAAAAAGCAAAAAAATCGTTTCACTCCAACTCATGGTTCACGGAGGACTTATTAAATCTACGCCAATGCAAACGCCAAGCCCTCAAAACATGGCAGGCCAATCCATGTGACACCACCAAAGTAGACTTTCTCAGTTTCTCTAAAAAATACAAACATGCCATATTCCAGGCGAAATCAGAAACCTACAATAAACGTATCCTGGAAGCCAACTCCCACTCAAAAGAGCTCTTCACCATCTTTAAAGAGCTCACCATCCCCCCAATTTGCACAGATGAGATTGTTAAGGATGAGACCTGGTGTAACAGCATTCAAACAGCAATGTTAAATAAAATAGACCTCCTTCAAAATAAAATAGCAGAACACTCTAAGGCACTGCACACCCAGCAGACCCTCTCCGTCAATAACACCAAAGACGAGCACACCTCCAAATTCGATTTCTCCCCAATCACCGAGTCAGACACTCTCCACATCCTCAAACAGCTCAAACCATCTCGATGTAAAGGCGACATATGCCCCCCTAATATCATTAAAGAATGTGCGACCCCCCTCGCACCAATCATCACAGCATTCATTAACGCCTCTTTCAAGACTGGCAATGTTCCTGACAGCCTTAAAGAGGCATGGGTACGCCCACTCTTAAAGAAACCAACCCTGGACCCTGCTCAACCTAACAATTATCGGCCTATTACTACGGTTCCATTTCTCTTAAAAATCCTTGATAAAGCTGCACATATGCAGATACAGGCCTACATAGAAAACAACTCTGTCCTAGGTAAAAGGCAGTCTGGATTCCGCAAAGGTCATGGCACCGAAACTGCCCTACTAGATCTTAAGAATCAAATTACCCTGATCCTAGACAAAGGCAAGCCGGCCCTTCTGCTCCTCCTAGACCTCTCAGCGGCATTTGATCTAGTCGACCACGCCATCCTCACCAACCATCTCACACAGGCCGCACATTTCTCTAAACAAGCCACAAATTGGATCACCTCCTTCCTCGAAGGTAGAGTGATGAAAGTGTTTTCCAATACAGCCAACGCAGAGCCTACCACCATCAGGTATGGAGTCCCTCAGGGCTCATGTACGGCTCCTACCCTCTATAATCTTTTCACCAAACCACTCTTTGATAAACTGGACGCACTTGGGATCACATACACCAACTACGCTGACGATACCCAAGTACTCCTCCCGCTCACAGGACTCTACCACCAGGACGCAGCCACCCTCCAGAATATATACGCCACCATCCAAGCATGGATGGCCACAAACGGTCTATGCCTTAACGGAGACAAGACCGAAATCCTCATCCTCGGCCAAAAACCCACCCTCACAAACCTCGACCCCCTCTTCACCAACTTCTGCATTGACAATTGTGTCATCCCAGTTCTACCTTCGGTAAAAACACTAGGAGTCCACATTGACGCATCACTCTCCATGGAGAAGCAAGTCAACTCCATTGTCTCTGCTTCCGCCCTGAGTACCAAGCTTATCAATGCAATCAAACCATTCCTAACTAAAGATAACTGCCTATCCATTGCCAGAGCCACCATTGGAGCCAAACTAGACTATTGTAATGCGCTACTGGCGGGCACTTCCAACTCCAATCTCAATAAACTTCAAATAACACAAAATAATGCACTAAGAGCAGCCCTCAATATACCTAAAAGAGACCACATTGCGAAAGCCAGAAGGGAAGCACATTGGCTACCTGTTAAAGAGCGCATTACATTTAAAATACTTACCACCGCACACAAATGTATTAACCTGACTGCACCTTCATACCTGTCTGACACGCTAGTTAGATCTCACACCAATAGGCCAACGAGACAATGCCACACTAACCTACTTAGGGTCCCTCGCATCAAGCGAGCTAAAGCAGGTGGAATAAGCTTCCCCTACATCGCACCTAAACTATGGAACGCACTACCTAGCACGCTCAGAGCAGAAACCTCTCTCACCACCTTCCGAAAAAAACTGAAAACCACTTTGTTCAACTAATTCCCCCATCATGTGTATGCCCACCCTCTCCTCTCTCTCCTCCTCACCCACAGCTACACACCTATAACTACTACTTTTCTCTTGCATCCAAGTTATGACCTCTATGTATGTATAACAAGTCATGTTCATATCTGCAAACCTTTCTATTGCAACTAAGTTATGACTTCTCGGTATGTACAAGAAGTCATGTTCATATCTGTAACCAGCGCCACGATGCCCTATGGGCTGCCTGTGCGCTTAACAAATACGAATAAATAAATAAATAAATAAATAAATAGGTCGTGGATAGTTGGTTAGTTGCAAAACAGCAAAAATACAATTGTTACCCAATGGTAAAGGGGACTCTCCTGTTAAGGTTGTAGACAAATATCTACTTTATTATTATCACAACAGACAGTTCTAGCACACTACAAATACATTCCACCCTGTGCAGGAATACAGAGGATAGACAGTTTTAAGAAGGAAAGGGAGTGCACTCTGGATACTGACAGGGGGTAGTCGGTGAAGTAATTAATCACAATGTTCAAGGATACTTGGTTTCAACACAAAGGGAGCAATGGGTCATAAAATGTCACTAGGGGCCTTCAGAGAAGGACCAGTGGTACAGAAACACAAAGTACCTTGTGATTGTAGAAGTTCTCGGTGCTCGACAGCGTTGAGTCCATTTCAGGGCGCTTTGCAGCTTCTGCAACATAGTTCAAAATGGGAGACAGCTGCGGGTATCTGGTGGCAGGCAGTTCGGTGAGCGAGGCTGGACGGATGGCTGCAGGTTGGCCTACACAGTGGCTCAGGGTCAGGAATCGTAGTCTCAGTGCTGGTTGGCGGGTCTGGAGCACTGGTGAAGGCGTCTCGGATGGTGTGAGTGACCGCGGCATGAAAACAGTGAGAGGTGCAGTCAGTTGCAGCTCGAGGGCCTCGACTGCCTCGAAAATGTCCTTAAAAGTGGAAGCTGGTTGATGCTTGTCGGTGCATTCCTCCTAGCTTCTTTGCTGGGCTTGTGTCATCATTTAAGGTGGACTGCCTAAAGCTGAGGAGAGAGTTGCAGGCAATGGCATTGTCCTTCTTTTGGTTCCGAGACTCACTGGTACTTCCCATCTAGGAAGCTTGCTTGCAGAGCCTAGCAGGACAAGCTGTGTGCTGGCTGGGAACCAGCTCTGGAGCTGCTAGAGGAGCCTCTGGATTCAGTACCCAGGGTCCAAATGAGCGCTCCTTGTTAATCCTTGCAAAGTCTTCCGATGATCTACCAAAAGAGGGGCTCAACCCTCTTTAAAAGCCAAATGAGCCTCAATGATTGGTGCAGGATAACCCTACCTTAATGCACCAATCCTGGGTCCCTACCAACAATCTTCTGTTATGCATGAGGTCATAACCAGAGGGCTTTGCAACAAGAAAGGCAAAGGGGTGAAAACATGTACTACTAAGTCCCACCCATCTTCTAGTCTGTTGTGCATCAAAGGATCTCTCTGGTTAATGGAGCTCTCTCTGGTCCCTGATCAAAGCGCAGGTCTCCCTTGAGGTTATGGCAAGAATAGACTTTCTGTCTCCATCAAATAACATACTTCTTCACTCTGAAAGGGGTTCTTCCTGCAGGGGTTACCTACTGTAAACAGTTGTCCCAGACATGACATTAACTGCCCTTCATACTAAGGGGTGGGAGCTGACTTCAGGTTGGCTCAGATGCATATCAAAAAGGTGTTGGGTTTCCTGTTCCCTATGTCAGCTCTGCGATCAGGCCTCTCGCGATAGATAATTAGGCTGGCCTTGGCCGGAGGAAGGTGTTGCCCTCCTTCTCTTGAGATGCTTTCAAGTACTCCTAGGTGTCACATTCCAACTAAATGTGACAAGAAGGACTGCAGCTGTTGGCTGTGTCCCCCCGGTCTATGGGTTTGTTTTGCGGTGAGCATAGGAAAATGTGTGCGGATTAGCCCCACACATTTTCTGAGGTTGATCTCCCATCATTCATTTCAATACAAAACATTTAAAATGCCCATGCGAGCGCAGACGCCCCGTGGGGATGGTTGAATTCCTCACCGGGGATTACACTAGCACTATACAAATGAGCACTGCCTTCATTTAACCCACATGAGGCTTCATTCGTCCAATATTTTAAAGACAGTAAAGCAATTAAAATGTATTGTTTGTCTCTGTGCCGAATTAATTAAGCAACTATGTAATGCAAACGTAAAATGGATACAACTAATGTTTGCAGACCTAGGAATTATATAGCCACACGTGAGTATTTCTTCACACAGACACACCATTTTAGAATGGCAAATATACCAAAAACTGCATGGATGATGTACAGCATATGGAAAAAGAAAAATTGCTACCACACTGAATAGACTTTATCAAAAATATAATTTCACTTATATCACAAACAGATAGAAACAATTATAATTGTTCCTAGTAAATTACCACAGAGTGTCGGCATTCTGTTAATGACACTGAAGCAGGTATTATGCAGCAGACTGTGTTACCCTATTTACAGCAGTAAGAAAAATTCAATGTACAGTTTTGATAATCCACTTTGGCACTTGATTCGTTATGATTTGAGCCCGAGCCGCAAACCTTTCTTGCTCCTGCCCCCTTCTTCTTTTCAATAGCGACCATCAATAATTTAAAGGTTAACCATTTGTGAGAAACAATAGCAAGGCTATCACACCCAGAATCCAACATGTCAGGCTCGATGGCTCTCCTCCACCTCCATGTCTGGTCTCAGAAGAATGGTGGATAATTGATTTACCGTAGAATCTGTGAAAGACATGCTCCTCAACCTGCATACTTGAGAATGTTGTTTAGCCTATCCCCTGACCAACAGGCTGCAGAAGAGGTAGAACCTTACAGGAGTGGGTACCTAGAATGTTAACACCTATGCCCTCCTGGACCCATTAAATCCATCTAACCAAAGTCGGAGAGGTGACCAGATGGAACGCCTTCTCAAAGGAGATAACTGGTCCACAGGTGGTCTCATTTCCTTGGGGCAGGGTTCATATTGTTGTAAACCTTTAAATAAATATAGTTTAGGACCATCTGAGAAAGTGAGGAACTTAATAATCCTATAAATCCTTTTAGTCGGGCGAGAGATGCTCAATGACACCCCAACTGGAGAAAATGCATGTCCCAGCACATCAAGGGCTCTAAAATACACCATCCTCCGAAAGGAATCGGGCACACGAACATAAGCAGTTGGTGAAAGAGTTGCAGGAATACATCTGAGCTGTCCATTCGTTCTCCAAACACTGGTAGTACTTTAATCACAACCCACAGGCGAGAGTATTTGGGTCTACGTATAGTACTTATTCAAGTCCTCTGAGAAAACGACAGGCCAATGTGTCGCCAGTGAAATGCCATTCGTCATAGAGTGATTAGACTCGATAGCTGATCTAGAAGCATTCACACTATGCTAAGAACTGTTTTTGCCTCATCTGGCAAAATAAATCTATCACTTGACTTACATGAGGCCAAAAGGAAACCACATGTCTCTGCGAGCCAATGATTACAAGCAGAGTTGTGGCCCTGGAATTAGTGGGGCCCACTGATCCTAGGCGAATAGCTCAAGCACAACATACTTGCCTTCTGACTGGGGCAATGTCAATGCTCTGTGACATGGATTCAATAGTCTGGTTGGGCCAACCCAGCCCTTCATCCTCCAGAGGTTTACACATTGAAAACCATGGGTGGGTAATGGTAGTGCCACCTAATATTAGAGAACCTAGAAGGTGGGGCAATCAGGCATGACCTTCTATATAAATTGCCAAATTATTATTAATATCCTCACATGACTTATGTAGGCCACGCTATCAGCTGCAGTGACAGAACTAAACGATGCGGGGGGTTTGCAGGTCATTTCCTTTGAATGCCCACAGAAGAATCAGAAAGTCAATGGACTATTCCAGGGAAATTGGGTAACATCCCCGATAGAATCAAAATGACGCAAACAACACAATTGCCTTTCCGTCGGACTGGCATAGGGAAGACTTCTCAGAATCATTGAGAATGGAGGGAAATCATAGCACACTCCATGATCCTATGTTTAGAATAAAAATCCTCGGTAGCCAATAGGCTTGCTTCTGGTGCTGAACAGAAGAATAGAGGGAGTTTAGCATTCAGTCCAGACACATATAGGTCTGTCTATCTGATGAGGTCCTGACCTTTCTCGGATTATCAAATGAAACCTTCAGTGCAGACAGCAGTTGGTCACGTCCACCCACGTGCGCGCCTATCTGCCAACCTGTTTTGAGCCCACAGGAGGAACTGTGTCTGGTACTGAAAGCAACATTCCTAGAAGCTCTTAGCCAGGTCTGCTCGTCATGTGACCAGGACAGGAGCAGAAAGAAAAGAGGAAGAATTGCAGGATCAGGAATGGATTATGAGAAGCAAACAAAAGGTGTTTTCCGAAACTCCATTGTACTTAATCACGTGACGAAGGGAGATATGGCAGCATTAATTTTCATTCTGTTAAGCCAAGAAGAAGCCTGATGTTCACACCATAGAATCGGAAGGATCTGTGGCATCTTCATACAGGCTCAGAGCATGACTATACTCAATTTCCACGTGATTTTCCACAATGTCAGATTTCTCCTGGAACCCTGAGGTCTGACGAGCCCCGACCTTTGTTTAGTGCAACTAATTGAGAGGACCCAGCTGCGCAAAATGAAGAGAAATAAAGAAGTATATAATGTGGCCAGTACCATATTTTATCTTTGGCGAGTCTTCGTGCGAGCTGCCCCTGCCAGCGCATACCAGTCTCAGGTGGATAGTCCCCATGAGGCAGTTCCAGGAAATCCAATTAAGATGCGAGCGTTCGTGTTCATTCTGACGGCTCACGTGTTGTGGTTCATTTGCATATTTACAGTTGTTCCCGGAATGCTTTTGTTACTCGGGTGTTGAAGCTGCTGCAGGTATGCGCTCGCCTTAAGCCCCTTTCTCAAGGGAATGGCAGCCATCGTGGCTCAGACGATCTTGGCTCAATCTTGTGATGTGCAAGATTGCAGCAGGTGTTTGCCTTGTAGCGCAGCCAGCTAGCATTACCTTAGTGCAGTAGAACATATGTAAACACTTCTAGGGGTGTTGATTTTGTGAGGCATGTACCTCAGCTGTTCTGTAGAGGCAGCCTGCTACTCTGAGGATTGCGAAGACAAGTACAATATCTTAAAGTAAGCACACACTGGCTATTGTACCTCACAAACAAACAATGCCTGCCTAAAACAATAGACCCATCACTGAACTAAAGATTAATACATACTTCCCTACTCAATATATCCACTAGGATCCTGACTATAGGCAACCCTGTAACCAACGACACCACAACATAAACAATCCCACATTAACAAGACATCTTCTGAAGCTGCAAACATACCGCCCGAAAGCCAATATACTCCCCAACCCAAAAAAGCCATCAAGCTTGTTGTGTCCCTGGGTCGGCACATATAGACAATAATAGACGGACTCGAGGGTGTACGTCTAACCTCTACTGCTTACTGCGGTTTCCTCTTGTGTCCCCTCCCCTCGTGCCCCCCCCTTTCCTCCCTCCAGTCTCTCTTTCGTTTCCCTTAAGGACGCAGTGCTCCTATTAACCCATAGCCCCCACCCCCTTATCACAGGAGTTTGTGGCCTACATCTGTTCGATGAGGCGGGGGGGGGTTTGCATATGGTCTGCTGAGGGTGGCCATGCTGGTCCCCGGTGCCCTCATCGGGAGCCTTTGGTGAGGGGTCCTCAGGCGGCTCCGTCTGCGGTCCTTCTTCCCTGGCTTCTTCTACCACCCCAGGCACCTCTTCCTCAGGGTCCTCTTGGAACAGCTGGCGGAAGAACAAGGCATTTCTTGTTATCTCTTCGTAGTCTCCAGTGTCTGTGATGATTGGCCCTTTCACTTCAGTGACAACCAGGGGTTTGGGTCTGTATCTGGGGTCAGTTTTCCGTTGCTGTGTTTGTCTGATCAGTGCGACCTCGCCTGCCGGAATTTAAGACTCTTTGGCTTTCCGCTTTCGGTCTGTCCATTCTTTGGCCTTTCTCCTCTTCTCGGCCCCTCGTTCCCTAATCTCAGTGTCTTCGGCCGGAGTGTAGTCCTCCAGTTGCGGCAGCCATGTTCGTGGGTTATATTTTATCATGAGTTCTGCTGGGGTTCGGCCGGTTGTCTCATGAGGTGTATTTCTGTAACTCCTCAGCATCTGGCAAATGGCTTGGGGCATGGAGGCCTGGTCTGCAGCGGGTTTCTGGTGGGTCCTCTTTATGGTTGCCATGAAGCGTTTCGTCATGCCATTGGCTTGTGGCCACAGTGGGGTGATCCTTTGCTGGTGGAAACCCAAACGTGCTGCAAACTTTCTGAATTCTTCTCTTTGGAATGGTGGGACATTGTCCATCTTTACAACATTGGGGACGCCCCATTTGCTGAATAGTTCGTCCACTACGGCTACCACCTGGTGGAATGCTTTGTATGGAACATGCTTCACTAGGGGGAACCACGAGTACTCGTCGATTGCCACAAGAAGGTGTCCTCCCTCTTCAGGGGTCCACAGAAGTCCACTGCCCCTTTTTGCCAGGGTCCTTCAGGTGTTGGGACTGTATGGAGCGGGCATGGGGGTGTGCTCGCTGCTGTCACCTGACATGGAGCGCAGTGTCTCAGGGTGGCCTCGACTATGGTGTGCATGCATGGGAACCAGACCTGGTTGCGTAGAATTTTCTTTTTGTTGGCTATGTCCCTATGCCCTTCATGCACGATTATGACCAGGGTCTTCCTGAAGCCTTTGGTGGCCACTAGCCGGTTTCCTCTCAGGAGTGTCCCTTGTTCCGTTGTGGCCAGTTCTCTCTGTATCATTGCCATCCTCTGCAGATCTCTCCTGTCCAGCTCCCCCATTTCAAAGCTTTCCATGATTACATGCCGCCATCTCTTGGAGTTCGTGAGTTGGACGGCCGCTCAGAAGGTGCGGTTTGTCCTGCACTGTTTGGCAAATTGCACTTTCGTAATGGCCAGGGGGAGGGTGTTTAAGTACAAGTATGCAATGTACGATTCTGCCTCGAGCTGCATGGCGGTGTCTGGAGCACTGCCAGGGTGCCTGGACAAATAGTCGGTGGGGTTGGCTTCACCTCCCGGCTTGCGGACGATAGTATAGTCGTACTCTTGGAGGCGGATGCCCCATTGCTCTATACGGGGTGGCCTCTTGATCTTGGGGTTTCCAAATATGGACAGGAGTGCTTGGAGGTCCGTTACGAGGACAAATGTTCTCCCTATAAAGAAATGGTGAAACTTCTCACCAGCCCAGATCCCGGCTAGGCTCTCACGTTCTGCCTGGGAGTAAGCCTGCACAATGGATGTGAGCGCTCTGCTGGCATACGCTAATATGCCCGTCTCAGTTGTTTGCTGCTGGTTGGTCTGGGCTAGGATCACGCCTAGTCCGACTGGGCTGGCTACAACTGTAATTTACGTGTCCCGCTGAGGGTTGAAATACGGAAGCTGGCGGTTGTTTGCCAGTTCCTTTTTGATCTTGTAGAAAGATTCCTGACACTGTCCGTCCCATATGAAGGGGAGGTCTTTCTTGAGAAGTTGTCTCAGCGGGCTGGTCAGCATCACATATTGGAGTAGATATCGGGCACAGTATCCTGCCATCTCAAGGAAGGATCGCAGCTCGGACACATCCTTCGGGGACTCCAGGTTGACAATGGCGCTGATTTTGTCAGGGTCTGCCTTGATGCCTTGGTTCAGAGCAAAGCAAATGCGTCTATTATCTTTGTCTGATTGGCACAGTTCACTCACAAAGCCAGGGGGAATGACTCCCATCCCCTGTCATCTCTATCACAACGTCTGCTTGGCTTCCAGGAGAATGACGCCCTCTACTGATATTACTTGATAGAATCTTTTCAGAGTGCTTCCAGGTTGATGCACATTTTGCCTTTGTGACTTGCTTTCAACAATGTCCCAAATCTTGTTAGGATCCTAGATCCTATTCTTATAACTAGGAGCGTTATCTCCGCCGCTGTAGTGAGGAAGATTTTCTCTGAGCTTTCTGTTGGGGTCCCAGACCCTTCTTATATGAGCAGTGGTTTCTTCTTTCCAACTGGTATGGTGGACAGAGTGGCAGACCCTTCCGTGGTGACCAGTGGGCTTCTCTTCCCAACTGCGGTTGTGGACAGGGTCCCAGACCCTTCCAGGTGACCAGTGGGCCTCTCTTCCCCACTGCAGTTGTGCACAGGGTCTCAGACCCTTTCCTGGCGGTCAGTGGGCTTGTCTCCCCCACTACAATTATGGACAGGGTTCAATACCCTTCCCTGGTGTCCAGCAGGCTTATCTCTGCACTGTTTGGAGGGCGACTTCCTCTGATATTTGCTTGATGCTGGTTCAAGTCCCAGACCCTTATCTTGCTTGGGTTGACTATGCAAGGCCCACTTGGTTTACTCTCCTCCCAATTACTGCCATGAGGAAGAATTCTCGTATCCTTATTTTTAATTAATTTGTATTCCTTTCCCATCTTTACACCCCTACCGGATCCCACGCTCTGCTGTTTCTTCCTTGGCTCTTGCTTCGTTTGGGATCATTGCACAGGCATTCAATGTCCCCAGGTCTCTTGCTCCACGTGTCTCGTTCCCATCCTCCAGGCGGCGGTGTAGGCGCTATTGTATGACTGCACGGTCCACCTTTCCAAGGTCATGCCACTGCCTCTCAGCCTCCAGCCATGTTCCCGACCAGCTCCACACCAAAGGATTCTGGCCGCCTACTTCCCATCTCCAACAGATGATGGCTTTCAGATTCTTCTAAGCATTCTCTACATCTTCCTTGCTTTTCCCGGGCTGAACTATCTCCAGTGCTGCTTTCCTTCTCAGCTGAACTTCATCCAGGACTGTTCTTTCCTTCACTGAGTCCCTTGTCCATTTTTATTTTGCTTAGGTGAATATTCCCTCTCGGATCACTAGAACGTTTCCTACCATACCATGGACAACTCTTCATGGCTGCTTGGGCCACCTCTTCTCAGTACCTGCGCTTTGTGTTAATCTTTATATCTCGGCTGATCTTCTTCGTCTCAATTGAGGAAACTGACACGATGTTACAATCGCACATTGATGTATCAGTCAGAGAGTGGGTGTTGTGCCGCCTATCACCCAGGTGGTCGTCCTCATCCCCAGTAGGGGAGTCTCTCCCTACGAGGTCCTCCTGCATTAAACCACCCTTCGGGAATATTTGTTAGCAGTCTCCCTTCCTAGCCTCATGAGAAGGGGCTCCCCACTCGGGAGAATTGATGGCACCTAGTGAATCATCACAGCACGCACGAGAATCAAGTATTCATTTTAAAATCTTCCTGCAATTTGTCACGGGTGGGTTATGATCATGTAATGTAACATTGGGCATTGGTATAGCGGCTGCACTAACCATGTGATTCCACCAATGCTACAACCTCTGATTTTGGTCAGAAGCCTACCCAGAACTCGGCGATGAAGAGTACGAAATAACAGACTTTTTTGCTAACATTGGAATGGCCGATGACATCAATATATTAATGAATGGAAAGGATAGGCCTGAGGAAAGAACATGAGCATGTGAAATTAATTTGAATAACTGGTGGTAATAGTTTATTCTTCCAACCTTATTCCTAATCCCCAAATCTCTGTATGTGTTAGTTGAGATAATGCTGTCAAGAAAATGGACACACAATATAGCTCCTAAATCCCTTATTGTTTAGTGCCCCCCTTAGCACATATACATGCTGACATAGTAGGAATGCACAGAGGAAGTTTAATGAATGCCTTTTGAGGGTTAATGGATCTTCCTTACTCCATGCTAGGATGGTGGCTGTGGAGTCTCATTAAAGTAGACAACACATGGTTGGGACTTGTGGAGTCTCCAAAATAGTGTCGCAGAGGTAGGTCTATGTAGTCTTGAGCTGCAAATATCCACATGCTTTTGCGCAGGTTTCATTAGGGCTGAAATCTGCTCTGCTTTGTCCTGTAGTAAGTTTGATTTCTGCTGTAGGCATGCACCACACAAGCTTGCACCCCTCACTGCCCGGGACTGCTTCTTCACAGAGGTATGTGGAAGTTCCCTATGGTGGCAAAGCCAAAGCGTTTATCAAGCAATG
Source organism: Ambystoma mexicanum (assembly GCF_040938575.1). Classification (NCBI taxonomy): domain Eukaryota; kingdom Metazoa; phylum Chordata; class Amphibia; order Caudata; family Ambystomatidae; genus Ambystoma; species Ambystoma mexicanum. The sequence continues at coordinate 722,175,674 of NC_090926.1, forward strand.
CTCCAAATAAAATCTTGCTTAATCAACACTGTTCGGTTCAGTCCCAAGTAGTTATGAATTTACATAATTGTTTCGGCCAAACTAATTGGTTTGGGAGGCTGTTCTAGGTATTCACTAACCAAAATATTACACAGGAAAACTTGGCAAACTCAGGTTATCCTTGATGAAGTATTTCATCAGCAGCGCTGAAGGTAAATGGAGTCATCAAAATAGCTGTCCTGAAGATCCCCTTGATGCGAACGTGTAACTGAAAGCCATCCATGCAGCCTTTTTTGGCTTCTTTATACTGATAGCATTCCTGGAACAACATTTTATGGGAGGTCTTACTCATTTTGAACTTGTATTTTTGAAAGAAAACCTCAAACTAGCATATTAAGGGGGTAATTCATGGATTATTTGCGCTGAAAAAAAATTGATTTGTGTGCCATTCTGCCTGCAAATCCCTATTTGTTAAACAGGGATTTGCGGGCAGAATGGCGCACAAATCCTGTTTTTTTCGGTGCAAATAATCCATGAATTACCCCCTAAGTGTCAACAAAAATGAGATTATTAGGATAATAATATATATCTTTTAAAGGATTAAAACATAACAAAATAAATGGCCCAGCGAGTAGAGCGCTCGCTTTGACATTCGTGCAGAGCCTGCTAAAGCAGGTTCGAATCCCGGCAGGGCCAAACTCAGCCTTTCATCCTTCCGAGGTCAATAAATGAGCAACACACACCGTGGGTAATAATAAGCAGCGCTCAGATACCCGAGGGTTCGTGGCGCTATGTAAATGCCAAATTATTATTATTATTATAAATCAATAAAAACAGATGGAATCAAAAATCAATTCATGGGTCTGAAAGAATCCATTTAAATTCATAGTAAGTCAATGAATCAAATTCAAATAGTTATTTTATTTAAACTGGATAGAATCTAAACATTTTACTGTGGACATAATCACATCTGGAGCGGTTAACACTTTAAAAAACACTGATGCGTCCCAAGAACATATAGTCCAATTTGCTCCTATGAAGGATCAAATAAACCTTTCCCTATACTTACTGTTACGTGGACAGAATAAGAGGAAGTGGATAATTGTTTCTACAATTGAGGTACATATAGGACAGGTATTAGAGCTCAATGAATGCCACTTGGCAACCAAACTTGCTAAAGGCAAGAGATTTAAGTGCACACTTACATATAGAGCTTGCTTCTGTGGGCACTCGAGTAATCTCAAATAAGGTTCACATCTCCATGTTGTTTTAAATCATAAATGGTCTATGGATAAAAAGGGCCAAAATCAACCAAGATATGAAATGGGTCAGCTCCCTCTAATCAAAAGCAGCCCTAATTTTGAGGTGAGGCACACCATTATGTGCTTAATATTCATTCCACAAATGCAAGAAGACATGGTAGACATAAAGTAGATTTAACAAAAGAAAGCCCCTTCCACTCACCATCCCCATTTTGACTATTAATCTCCCAGAGGACTCTTTCATGAAATTGTAATTCCTCCCTGGTGTCTCCAAAATAACAAGGGTTTTTAACTAGGCTTCATACCACATAGGTTGCATTCCCACTTCTAAAAGGAGCAGGATCAAGGGCAGAGTCTTAAAAAAACTCTTTTCACTCAATTCAGTAATATTTATCGATATATGGCCCCATAAATCAGCCCCAAATAGGGTCGCTGCATGAGCTTTGTGCTATATGCTTCTAGTGCCTCAATAGAAACTCTACCGCTATATCTTCTCTTTAAGTCTAGGCACATGAGTGCCATCTAGACACACAATTGCTACAATAAATACACATCGGTGCTCCAGGAGCTATTAGCTGACGGTCTGACTCCTAATTAGTCAAATTGATCAACCTGGAAAATGTAAACTCCCTTATATTAAAGAGGAATCATTTTATTTCTAAATCTGTGGAACACTATGGCCACAGTCTTCGCAGGATTAGCTTCTAATGTGGGGCCAAGGATAATTTCCAGGTAAGTCAAATTAACTTTGTTTGATATAAGTCTTTACCCATAAACACACCAACTGGCAGCCGCTCTGCTCTCTCAACCGTCTTCCCTTGACACCTCTGCCCGATTTCCACATTCTTGTGGCCCCCACAAGACCCTTCCCTAGTCAGATCCCAACACATCCTCTTTCCCATAAGAAACAGAAATTATGAAATACAAGTATGTATATGCAGTGAATCGGGAGAGAATACACTGAAAATGTTGTGTTGCACAACATATGACTATGTACCTGCAGTGAAAGGGAAGAGCACACACAAGAAATGTACACACCCCCAACGAGCTGCACCCACCTTATTTACAAGAAAAGTCTTTCATCCACTGTGGACCTTTCCGTTTCCTTAGTGTCCCTCCTGATTGACATCTTTCCTCCTTCAAATACAGTTTTCCCATCCCATCGGCTGTTGCCACTATCATTATCCATTTTTTCACCCCTCAGAGTCTTCTCCATATGATCCTTTGCAGTAGCACCTTGGGAGCATTTGACTAGTCACAACTTAGACCACGGTTCTCCCCTTCCATGATAACCACACCATCTATGACCCTATATATCTTCTTTGGTCCTAGAAATGTTTCTGTTTGGTTTTTCACCCTCACTCACTCTCTTATTGCATGTTTTTGTTCTTTGACTCTATGCCTATTATCACATTGTTCCTTATATAGCCATTGGGCTGCTACTGCTCGGGTAATGCTGTTATGATCTAAAAAAGTAATATCTTTGACTAAGGAACATGACCCTAGTTGAAATGCATTCTGGGTGCAGAAGTTGACATTTTCCTCAAGCCACAGTGAAGGCTGCTACATTTTAATGTGAGCTTTGAATACTGCCTGAATTCTGTGAATCACTAGAAAAACATCTTGTTTTTCCCTTTGCTACTTTGCTGTGTTCAAGAACTGTTTTGAATTACTGCCTGATAACGTTGCAGGAGCCAAAAGCAAGCTCTTTTGCGCTCTTTTGCACTCCCATGAGAAAAATAATGTGTTTACCCCTTGCAGAGTTCCATATGACATTTCAGCCGAATGCCTGTGAATGCCAGCAACAGGTGAACTTTCCGGAAATTGCCATTAGACACATTTTTAATGTTTAAATTGGAGAGCACACGTTTAGGCTGTCAGAGAAAGCTTCTTTGCTGGGAGAAAGGTGGACGCATTTTTCCCGGGTCCCGTTGTGAAGAGTCTTTCTGCCAACCTAGTCTGGAAGCTATCCAGTGAAGTTATTTGGCGAGATAAGGTGGCTTGCAACTGTTCCAGTGCTGAAGTATACCAACTAATTTGATTTTATTTATGTTTTGTATCAATCATTAATTAGTCCCGTTGTGAAGAGTCTCTCTGCCAACCCAGTCTGGAAGCTATCCAGTGAATTCTTTGGCGAGATAAGGAGGCTTGCAACTGTTCCAATGCTGAAGTATACCATATAATTTGCTTTTATTTATTTTATACTATTCATTAATAAACGGCCGTAAAGAGACAGTTATACAATTCAGCTGAGAGTGTGTGTACATTCTTGCCATTTCAAGTGTACAATGCTTTCCTTTTTAGTGTATTGTGGAGAAAACTAAGTAATATATCCGTGCACTTATTTTAGAAAAGCAAAACTTCTCTTTGGAAGTGACAGGCTCTCTTTAAGCAATAGGAAAGGTGATTCCCTTGTAATAGAATGTGGTATGGTGCAATATGCCCAGGCCATCTGTCTGACGACCTCCTTTCAAGCTATGCCCGATATTAAGACCAGTTTTAGATTTCCTTTAATGAGTCGATTTGCTTTCTACCAACCCATTTGCACATGGATGATGCAATACTGTCCTTTTATGTTTAAAAGCCACAGAACCTAAAAAGGTCCTCATAGCCTCTGGCGTGAACTTTGCGCCATTTTCCATTACAATTTCACTGGGAAACCCCCTCTGTAAAATATGTCTTCCAAAAGGTCATCATTTTAGCGGCCATTCCCTCTCAACCATAATATCGGAATAAAAGGAGGCCAAGTTTATGGCATCCGGTAGGAAGCCAACAGCTCCAGAATAAGTCAGGTCACATCCTATTCTATTGCAATAGCAATGTCATCAAGGGTTCATATTGGGTATTACAATCTCCATTTACAAAGATCCTAATAGCACTGCCCCGGCACTCGTTGCCACAAATGTGAATCTAAGGGACACATTAACTTTATTTGATATGCAGTTCTACACATAACCACTCCCATCGGCATCCGCTCTCCTCTCTCAAGCATCAGCCATTCAAACGCCACCCACGTTCCACATTCTCCTGTCCCCCATTAACCTCTTCCCCAGTCAGATCCCAACAACTTCCAGTACCCAATCATTACAAAATATATCCAAAATCTTAAGCAATCTTTAAGTACTGACCGAGATCTTGTTCTGAAACGTTCTTATCTCCCAGCCTTGGGGCATCACATTCGAGATCTTGAATCTGATCTGCAAGAAAGTTTATGTATAACAAAAACAGCAGCGGGGCAAGTACACAGCCCTGTGTTATCTTACTCCATTACTGACTTTAAAAAAAATCAGTACATTCTCCCCACTGGCCTAGTCTAACCATGGCCACATTTTCATCATATAATGACTGGATTGCTAAAAAAAGATGTTAGTAATGTTAAAAGATCCCATGGCTGTCCATAGCATATTTCTCTACCTGAAGTGGTAATGCCCCCCTGTAAGGGGCCCATTGCTATTAGTACCCCAGCCCATAAGACCAGTGTACTAATAGCAAAAAATCTCTGGCTTTTCGGAACAGACAAAAAAAATAAATGCCCGCCCTTTCCAGGGTGGCCATGGAAAATGAATGTGAAAAAGTAAACAAACATAATGGCCACCATGGAAAGGGAGAAGGGACTACAAGTAGTCCCTTCTCCCTTTCCTTGGCGGTCATTCAAAAAATAGGGAAAAATGTAAACAAATAAAATAACTACCATGGAAAGGAGAGAAGGGACTATGTGTAATCACTTCTTTCTTTCCATGACGGCCTGTCACAGATCGGGAGCAGACGCATGGGGGACAGAAGTGTTCCCAGTGCATCCGCTCCCGAAATGGACAGAAAATAAGGTAAAGATAGGTTGGGAGGGCGGGCAGGGAATACTTTGGATTGGGGAGGTGGGGGGACAACACGGCAGGGGAAGTTGGCAGCCTCCAGCCATGTGGTGGCTCGGAGCAGGAATTGACGTTCCGATCCTCCTCATTGGCTGAGTGGCTGTAACCCCCCCTGCCCCTAGTCGGGGACAGGAGTGAAAGAACGTTGTAGGGGAGAGCGATTCCTGGTTAGGTAATTCCCCAGCGAGGGCCAATGAGATTGCTTGTAACAAGCTCATTGTCCCTCACCGGCCACTAATGTAAAAAACAGACCAGCCATACAATGGGTTGCTATTATTTAAACAACAATTTTAATTGCAGTTGAACAAGCAGCGTTTATGTTTACAAAACGATAGGTTCACAAATGTATTGGTTCTCTGATTGTTGGGCTAATTCAAATCTAAAATGTTTGACACTATTTGCGAAAAGCATTTAGTTCCTAGATTGGGTATCGATACCAAAAGGGATATCTATGCGAAACTGAATTGATTGCACATAATTTTAAAGGCTTGATTTCAGGAATTCCTTTTATTTTTACAATACTGTGATGCAGCAGTGCCTAGCTCTCTCACTCTTCTATAGTAATCATGCTCACCATCTCAACACCCCATTTAAATGTATTCATTAAGGAATAGATTTCACTTACTTTATTGACTATGGCAGACACCAATCACAAAGGCTTATTATTCCAAATTTTATTTTGGGATGTGGAATGCCTCCAGAGATCCCAAATTGTTGGAGGAAACCCTTATTATGGTAAAGCTATCAAGGGTTTTAATTTTAATTATTAATCACAAAGCACATACACCTTGTGCTGTATCCCCTATTCAAGTGACATAGCTAGTAAATAGGGCTCCCCAAAATACGCTTAATTGCCATCTAGTGTTTAATTAATTCTTAGGACATATGTCTAAATAATTTGCAGCCATTGTATTCACTTTTGGTTTCTCTTTCTAAGGGTTGGGACTGATTCAGACATCAGTAAGCCTGAGGCATTAACACCAAATAAGCCCTCCCTTTCATTCTGTACAGCTGCTCTCAAAATCCCTCTCAGGAAATCTGGTTCTATCATGGGAAAGAACTCTGTATTCAGTCCCATCTGTAAAAGATGACATTTCAGGAGAATTTCCATCAATTACCTCCAGTTGGAGTCTTAATCAGCTTACCCACTGTTGACACAGGCTTTCCTCATTTTCCGCTCTACCAAAACTCTTTCTTCGGCCAACTTTGTTTGAGTTAAAATACCCAGCAAACTCACCTCCTGCAGAACCATTTGCAGTTGAATTTTTGGATTGGACTGCCGCTAGGGTCCTCTTCCTTGCATTATATGTTCAGATTTGCAAGAATATTCTAGATCTCTAATGTAATTTGCAATTAACATTCTGTCAATTATTATCTTCTATTATACTGAAATTCAAGTTGCAGAGTTTATTCTATTCCTATTTCATATGGCAGCAGACATACATAGGCTTCTTTGCATTAGCTAATTTTGGTTTCAGTAAAGCATTTGGTCTTGTTAAGTGTATATTATTTACATTTCAGTGTAAAGCCATTCTGAGTTTGTTTATTTAATCAAGCAACGCATGGGGTGTAGGCATCATGAGTCAGACACAGACAATAGGTTCAAGTTCATTGAGCGAAGATTTATTAACTCAAAAAGGCAGGCTTTCCCCTTGATATTAAGGAATTGGAAAAGTTGCATGTTTCCCATAGGCTGTCACTCCTATCCGGATCCCACCTTCTCTCGACTTCTGGGATCTTACCAAATATTTCTGGGTTTGCTTGGTGAGGGTTTTCGCTGATAACTTTGTAGACCAAGCACCCCATCAAATCCCCCCTTTGGATTTTAATTGGGTTGGATGCACAATTCAGTAGTATAAATTCCACTTTATTTTCACATGATAGTAGTGGCAATATTCTCAAGTCTTTCTTTCTGCCTGGTATAACATACATAACCATGTTAGAGGGGAGCTCTACCCAGAGGTATAAGTAAATGATGATCTTCTCTGTAGCTGGGACCACCCATTCCTGGGGACAGAACAGACAGTAGCTTTTCCCTTCCACTGCTTTTCATATAGGAAGGATGGCCCAGGCTACTATTAGATGAAAGGTTACTCCCATCCTTGGACTCAGAAGGGATCGGGTCTCAAACTTCCCCACCTTCCCAAGACTGATGGTCTTGACTCAATGGAATTTGACCACTTGGCCTCTAACCATTGGGGAAAGACTGGCTGGTTAAAGAATTAAGATTGGCCATCTAAAATCTTCTAGTATTTCTATCAAGGTTAGAGCTACCACTATCTAATTCCTCTGATGGTGTCAATTCCTCCCAGTTGTTTCTTGGGTTCATTTTTAACGAGTGGTGGATCGGAGGCTGTAATAAATGTGGTCATTTCAAGAGTTCCCCAACTTGTATCAGTTGAGCCGCATCCGACTCCTGTCACCTTTTGTGAAGCCATCATGAGTCAGACACAGATAACATGCTCGAGTTTGTTTAACAAAGTTTTACTAACTCAAAAAGGCAGGGTGGAGTAATGCCTAACTTGCCTTAGTCTAAGGTGGGATTTCCCTACCTAAAGAAAACTAAGGATAGTCTGCGTCAGGAAGTCCAAAGCAAAACATCTGTCTGTGTCCAAAACCTTTACTTGCCCTCACAACTAACTGCATACAATGTGTAGGGCTGTCAGCATCACAATTGATTAGTGTTCAAACTAAAGTTCAGAGCTTCTTCTAGCTCTTGACTTGTAATTAGCTTCCCTTCCACAAGATCAGAATAGTTCATGAAGCACAGGGGTTCCCTTCCTCAAGAGTTGAAATCTTCCAATTTTTCAAAAAAAGCACAAAGGGGTTTCCTTCCCGAAGAGTTCAAATCTTCCAGCTTTCAAAAAAACAAGACTTCAAAATCACCAACAAGGTTATTGCACAACACAAGCTTTTTTGTAGGTGTTTTCAGTGACTTTTCCATTTAGGGGGCAACCGGTCTAGGCACAGTTGTCAGACCACATGGCCCACCCATTACAGATCACATAACCGGTACCACTTCTTCACTGCTTTTCCATTAAACCCAGTCCACTGCTTTTCCTTAGCAGTGATGCTTGCTTCATTCACATGTGTCACATTCCCTTGACACTGTAGTGTGGCTTGGATGGCCACCATGCACTTGTTACACTTTCCTATGTTCCCTTAGCTTTTGCCAATTCTTGTTTCTTTATAACATACAGTTCCTTGAACTCTCTTGGCTTTGGCCAATGCTGGATTTCTCATATCACACAACTCTGTGCTCTTTTGGCTTTGCTAACACTTGTTTCTCAGTTAATAGAGTTCCTTGTATTTTGGCCATTTGCCACTGCTTGATCTCTGATATAATGCAGTGCATCATTTCAGTATTATTCACAAACTTCCTTTCAGTAAGATTCACACTCCTTCTTTCTCTCCTCTCAAGATTCAATAGTGTTCACAACTTCATTCAGTATTAAAAATCCCTTTTATCTGCTTCAACTTGCTTTTATTTTGTTCAGTATTCGAAATGCCTATATCTGCCTTCCTTCAAATAGCAATGCGTGTTTCCATTTAAATCAATGTCAATTACTTTCTCTCCATGTCTGCCTGCCAGCCGGTGTTTCACCTTCTGGTTGCACTCAAAGGCCAGACTTACGGCTTCTTGCGAGGTCCTCTGCCACCATGGGTTTCTTTCTTTCCGTGCAGGACCTTGCGTCTTCTCCCAGTGGTCTTCCATGGCTCGCCCTCATCCAGCAGTGCTTCCTCTGTGACTCAGGACTCACATGACTGCTTCCCTCGGTTTAACAAGCCTCCTTCTTACGGCTTGCCACAAGCCTCCAGCATCCTGTACCTTTGCTTCCCGCTGCATACACTCTGCACTTTTCCACGGGTTTCGAGGGCTCCTCCTGCCACACCGATACACCGGAGAGATCTGCTTGCACCCAGCAGTTTGTGGGCGTTCTCCCAGAGCTGACTCCATTTCCCTCTGGATTCCAGCTTTTAAAGTTTCCACCTTCATGATTATTCTAAAGAGGGCTGGATCGCTAAAGTGGTAGTCCTGATTTACTCTTGTTCTCCTCCTCCTTGTCTCAGTACTTGGCTGAGGTCAATATGTGTTTGCTTTTACAAAGTGAGGATGTGTTGTTCTAGTTGTCCTCATCTTCGTCCCAGTAGCATACTGGTGTGTTTTGGGGAATGTGCATGCACAGGAAAAAGGCTGACAGAAGCCTATATAGGCTTGAGGGATGGAAGGTTTGTTGTGAAAGGGAAATTGGGGATACCATGTTTCACCTAAGGATGTGCTCTCCCCACGTCCCAAGTCTCCTCCACCCAGGTGATACTCGCATATCCACCCCCCGGGTCAGGATCCAAAAGCGATAGCCTTTCCTTAGCCACCAGAGCAGAGGATATCAGGGGAAAAGAAGTGAGGGCGGCCTCAGATTCCTCACAATAGCCACAATTAGGTATTTTATAATCTGGGTACTACAACTGGATTCCAATTTATATAGCTTGTAAAATGTGTGTATCTTCTCTTTGTAATTGTCTATGCAGTTTTTCACTGATGAAGCTTCTTTCTTGAATCAAGCAGACACTTGTGTTTAGGCACATTATAAATGTCATATCATATCATATCATAAGCAAAACGTTGAGAGAAATGGATCTTTACCTCCATTAATTTGAGTGGGGATAAATAGGGCGTCTCATTTCCTTTGTATAGTAGCAAGACTGCTTATTTTATTGCCTGAGGTATCCACTAGTTTACCTAGACACACACTGTTGACCATCCACAGACAGAAGCTTAATGTATTTCTATCCAAAGTGGATAACCACTCATTATTTGGTGAAAGATTTATTTGTAAAGGTTCAGTGTAAGTCCATTCACAATCATCCTTTTTCTTTAGAGATATGAAGGAACTTGAGCATTTTGTAAATTAGTTTCCACTGTGTCTGGATGCTGTTCACTCATGTGACAAGAGTTGTTCAAGCGGACATAATTGCAACTTTTGTCTAGTTTGACTCAGTGGAGAGTTTGGGTCCAGAGCTTCTGGTTCACTCAATCTATCAAGGGCAACATCTGTTAAAGTAAATTGTTTCCAAGTTAGAAAGGAGTGCCCTCAAGAGCCAGGACTATCACAAGATTTTGATTTCCAGTTCAGTGACCCCCATCTACTGGAATCCCCTTTCATTGAAAGTTGTGGAATTTTCCAGGAATGTATTTGTGGATAATGGAATGATTTACCCCTTTTTCTTGGTTCAAAGTGTTGAGAATTCCTTAAGAAGTGGAGGTCGCCTTAGAACCAGTATCTATGAGAGACTGGCAGTCACATTTCTCCTGAACTGTGATAGGGGTGATAAACCTCTCATCTTCCACTTCCGACATGCAGAGAAGGTGCAATTTAGTGGACAGTTTTCAATGTACCGTTCTCATGATTGGGTTTCATAAACTTGACCTAAGGCCATCACCATATGAGCCTCTTCCTCAAGCTGAAGTTCAGAGGGGTTGGTCAAGGACTATAACTAGCTTTCGAAATCACAAATGCAACAGGGACTACACCCTTTTCTCATGTTTCTGGGCATGGCCTTTGCTTGGTGTGCAGTCTCTAGAGTAATCCAGAGTTGAAAGAATGCCCTCTTTACTTGGCCTTTCAATCAGATTTATTTAATTTGATTTTTCTTGGGTATGCTCATGTCTAGGGGTTTCTTGGTTAATCTCATTCTTTCCTCTTCAGATATTTGTCACACATCTTTTACATTTGATTTGTTATTCCTTTCAAGGTTGCAATTCATCCTTAAAAGAGGAACCTCCTGGTTCTATGTCCACTGATATAGTCTCTTTCTCAAATGTGATTGTCACATTTTTCACTTCACTGGAATTCACTTTCTTGTTTTTATTTGAATTTAACCCCAAGGAAGGAACAGGTGGCATTATTGGTCTTTACCATTTTTCACGCATAGAGGCAGCTCCCTCCAAGGGGTGGCCTAAGTTTTATATTTGAATCCCCCTTTTCCTATTCTCCTGGTGACTTTTGTTAGGTATATTTGCTTCCTAACATTGTCCTCTCAGAACTATCAATTCAGTTTGGGCAGTTCTTCTGGGAGCATTACTAATAGGTTTCGCCTTTTGGGATCTCATAACTTGGCCAATGGTCTTTGTTGCTCCAGATAAGTAATCTTTTTGATACCCTCTTGACTGCTGGGTTGGGTTTGCTCATATCTCTGTTCCTCCCTTGGAACAGAATTATATTTTTTAGAGAAGTAATTCTAGGAATTCTGATAGTTTTTGTTGTATGTATTGCACGGCCTCAAATCACCCATGATACAAGGATCTATCTTGGAACCTAGGATTAGGTAGAAAGTTGTCTTGTTATTTTGTTCTAGGAGGAGGTAATTGCTTTTTATCCCAAGAGACACTTTGGTCTGGATTCCCCTGAAAACCTGATCCTGGGGTCTGGTGATGGGAGCATACCTGTAGCCTAGGAAAGGCCTATGAACAAAACCCGGGGATTAATGCAAGTCTGGTTTCATTGTATTTTGCATTCCATGTGGATAACTATTTGATTGGCTTTTAACAGAGAGGCTTCCCTGCGTGTTTTCGAATTTTTAAAAGCACAGGAGTAGATCTTTGGTATACCCCGTCTCTAAGTGAGATGGAGGAGTAAACTTCAATTTGGTGATGTGTTCCCCAGCCTCTGTTCCCTCACCACACTGCGGGCCTCCTAGTGACAGTGGAACATAGAAGGTGGAATGTTCCCTGTCTTAAGGGAGGATTCAGGGATGGACAGTTGGTGAAGACTGACTTGTGGAGGAAGTAATACACCTTCCTCTACTCTCCATCCTCTGCAACTAATCCAGTACAGGACTGCAAGACTTGTCCGTGGCCTCAAACCCTGGGACTGTATCTCTCCAGCACTGAAATCTCTCCACTGGCTCTTGGTGACTGCAAGGATCAAGTTCAAGACCCTCCTCATCCTCCATAAGGCTTTCTGGGGACGGGGCCAACACTACATCTGAATCTCTCTTCAAAAATATCTTCCTTCTTGAGCCCTTTGCTCAACTACTTCAAACTCTCTGAAGGGGAGACGCTTCTCCAGGCAAAGAGAGGGGGGTAGATCTCTCTCCTCTGCAGGTGCCTCCCTCTGGAACGTCACCCTAGCCCTGTCATTCTTGAGCTGGACCACCTGAAGTTCTGGAAGTAGCTCAAGACCTTCCCTTTCTCCTCTGCTTTCTCTCTCTCCACTGCTGACCACCAGCCTGCTGTACCAACTGTTTGCTTGTCTACCCGCAGCGTCTCACTGCGTACCAGGCTCCTCCATGAACAGTCTCCCCTGCACTCCCAACGGGCCTACTGCACACTTAAAGGCAGTGGTCGAAGTGTACAAAAAGAAGTAGTGGAACTATGTTCCCTGCTGGCCTGCCCCTGCTCCCCACAAACCCCATTGCCACAACCCCTCCCACACACAATACACCCCACAAACACTTGCACCTGCTGTTTAAGCGCAGTGCACTGAAAGTGAAGGTTTCAACTTCTTCCTACACTTTTATTTTAAAACAAAACAAAAGCATTCCGGAACGGTTTCTTTTTAAAATAAAAGTATAGGAGCTGTACAATGTAATTTAAAAAAGTATAGGAGCACCACTCCCGACCGCTCCCGCTCACTTTTACCACTGCTTAGCGCTGTAACTGTAACCCTACAGTCCCCTGCCTCCTTGCACTTACACAGAGCCATTCTGCCCTGGTCGCAATTACTCAGAGCAATGCTGCCCTTATTGCCCTTCCCCTGTACTTGCACTTCCCCCTTCCCTCTCCTTGGCACGTCCCCCTTCATTTTCCCATACACTTTGCATTGTCGTACTTGCACAATCTGAATGACACAAGCCCTAGTAATATCGTTCGTTTTGTCCTCCTTCTGTCTTCACTCCATTGTCTTGTAGCGCCTTGAAAAACCTGTCTACAGGCGCATTATAAATGACATTTTATACAACATCATATCACTGTCTGAGGGCCTGTTAAGCCCTCTGACATTTTGCCTGTACCTGGATAAACAGGAGATTGGAATGCACCCTGCTTCTGGATTATTTCCCTTATGTGAGTACTTTGCTGAACCTGCTGCCATTGCGCATAGCATCTTCACCTGATCTACCACAATTGTGACTGACGAAGGCTTCTGCTTAGGGTTCTTTTCTTCGTTTTTCAGAGTTGTTGATTACTGTTCCTCATAGAACCTTGTAGCCTGAATGATAATCCACTTCAACAATCTTGAGTCATCAAAATTGCAGACGAACAACATATGTTGTATGGACACGTCAAGAGATTTGGACACTCTTGAGATCTTGAGCAAACTCCCTATCAGATTGATCCACAGCACACATTAGGTAATATGCTGCTTTACTTGCTTCTTGCAGGTTTTCGATGTGTTGAAAAATATTTTAAAGGCTGACTCAACTGAGTCTACATCTGTTTATGTCAAAATGAGATCGGATCTAATGATCTTAGCTGTGGAGCTGTATAAACTGTAACTGTCAGTGTTTAGGGCCAAAGGATTTCATATGTTAGCCATTTGAGAGTTGCTGCATCAAGACAAACAGCAGCATTCTTTCAAAGGAAGTTCCTCTGATGCATATTGTGTATTGTAACTCTGATAAATATCCTGATATAGCAACTGCCATTGATAAAGCAGATGGTCTTGCTGTTCTTGCAGTTTTTATTGAGTTGGGTTCATTCCATCCATCTTTTGAAAAACTCTTCTGTCAGTTAAGCAGCGTGAGGCACAAAGATCAAATAGTTCCCATTTCAGGTTTTAATGTGCAGGAACTTCTTCCAGAGAGACTGGATGAGTACTATTGATATGAAGGGTCGCTGACTACCCCACCCTGTTATCCCAGTGTTCTCTGGACTGTGTTCAGAAATCCTGTCCAGCTTGCACACATGCAGCTTGTTGCACTAGAAACTGACCTGTATTGTACGCAGGAAAATGACCCTTTTCCTTTCGAGATGGCTGATAACTACAGAACACCACAAGAGTTTGACGAAGGGCGAGTCTCGGTTTCCTTTCGTCAAGGAGTTGTCATCTCCGTTGTCCTGGCCAGTGTTCTTGGGGTACCTGTCATTATTGCGATTGTGTTATTGCAATTGTGTGGGTACCTGTTGCTTGATTCCAAGGAACAAGTGCACTAACAAAGAAGACAAAGAGAACAAATCGGTGATATACAAGCCAGCAGTGGAGAAAGAGTAGAACGTCTCAAAAGTATAACTGTGGAAATCGACCAGGATTTGTGTGCTGACTGTACCAACGTTATGGGCAAAGTGCATAATATCAAAATATTAATTAAAGGACTGATATAGGGACAAAGGGAGAAAGAGCTTTAAACTGTTGAACTTTAACTATTTAATGTTTCCCAAAGTCCTGCCTGAGGCATGAAACTGTGAAGAGTTCGTTGTAGGCATTAATCCAATCAAATGGCGACACCAGTATCCTAGTGAACATTGCTTATTCTTGCCACATAATGATGGTCCTTCAATGGTTAACCCTTTCCAACAGACTGACAACTGCACAACTAGATCCCCATCTAGCATTTGTTTTAAAGTCACAGTGAATAGAGGGAATTCTAAAAACATATGGTTTGTTGTATTCCATTTTATTTTTCTACATTATCTTCCAGTAGCAGCTCTGGGTTTCTGAGATTTCTCAGACTAGTGAAGATTCTATGATTGTGTTTGCACCGCCTTCAAGGTCCATCACGACAATCAGTGCCGCCCATGCTGATTCACAACCGATTTAGTTAATTTATGCCATGTGTTAAATAATGTTCTCTCATTCCTTCTCTTAAAAATGCAACTATCGTGCTCCAGTTTCCAATTTAGTAATTGCCTTAAATGGTACTATGTGATGCTCCATTTATGTCCTTGATGTCCACACATTATGGCAACACATTATTAATGGGAAGTTACTTTGTGGACCACTGCAGTTGGGTGGTGCAAAATAAATGCTCGCTTGTGCTGCCGCGCTTTCTTCTCCAAAGTCAATATTTCTAGGGTGTGTTAAGGGGACCCCTTATTTGGCAAAGATGGACTCCTGATTAGCTTCTAGAGATCTGGAAATACCCAACAGCAAAATCGTTTTCGATCATCATAGGCGCAATGCTTGTTTTTAAAGGCACTCTTGCCAGTGGACGAGAATGCTGTGCCTTGGTGTGCTCGAGATAACTTTCCTATTTTTTTTTACCGCATTTTTTATAAAATTGTAAATTGATACAACCGTCTTCTAGCTTACACGTATACACATTGAATAGATGTCAGTATGCTGTTGCATTCTCTTAAGTAAAGTGTGTGTGTGTGTGTGTGTGTGCGTGCGTGCGTGCGTGCGTCTGTGTGTGTTTTACTTACATTAATATTTGGCGAATGAAAATTATGGCAATTACCTAAAACACTTTTTCTAAAATAATTGCCTTTCAAACACCTTCTAAAAATAATTCTGCCAAGGTCAGGCCCAACAGTATTTGCATTGAAGTTATGCATATTTTGAATTTATTTCAATGAAGAAGGATTTTGATCACGCTGCTCTGGGCAGGCAGGACACTGAGAACGGAACCACAATTGCATTTGTTTAACCGTTTTTTGCTTTCACACTGCAAAAGCTTGATTTTAAACTGACCATGATGAATGAGAAAAATCTAAATTATATAACTGCCTCACATCAATACATAATTGAACATTTCGTCGTTGTACATTATTGTACCTGTTTGGATCTCCAGTGCATGAGTATTGTCAGAAATGCTTAGAAAATCACTCCTTTGATCCAATGGGATATCTAAAAGCTCATTTGCTATGCCACACTTCCGATGTTTTTATTTGTTTGAACTGTTGACTGTACTTCATTCACACACCATTTCCTGTATTGAAATGAAGCTTTCTTTCCCTCATCCATAATAATTGATGCATATGTCATAATGTGCACAAATGCTGAAGGATTGCCAATGACATTTTCAAAGGTGTTTTTTCTTTTCATTTCTATGTAAAAAGAAAAGTAATAAAAGTATACTTTTTATTTCATTAAAAAAACATTAAAAGTTGCTTTTATAGTGATTTGGGTCTTTCTTTCCAGCAAGGAACCTCAAAAACTCTAAGGAAAGAGATCATGTCAAGTATTCTATATTGGTTGGTGTTTTTCAATGCAAATGATGCCATCATCTGTTCATACAATTCTAAATGTTCCCAAACTGAATATTCTGTATGTTTATGATAAGAGGTTATAAAGATTTTTATGGCATTGGTATGGTTAATTTTAATCGGTTCTTTCACAAAATGTTTTTGTGGGTTTCTTTTTCTATCACTTCCCACTTCAGTTCCTCATCAGAGTCAAAGACACTTCTTCAGCCCCCCTCCCTGTTTACGTATATACTCTCCCTGTCGTAGTGAATGTATAAAAAACTTCTTGGTTCATTACAAGGGCACTACTCCTTTCGCTTTTCTCTATTCTCCATTGTTCTTCTGGATTGTGGGCCCCAAATCCTTTCTGTGATGTTGGATAATATAGAATTTCTTCCAGTTACTGAAAATCAGTGTTTCCTATTTACTTAGAGTGTTTGGGTTTTACAGTGTAGTGTGAAAAACCTGATGGTATTCTCCCGCCTAATCCCCAGGGATCTTCCACTCAGGTGCCCAGGGAAGGCCTGTCACTTTTGGATCTCGACCCTGGGGGTGAACAAGCGACAGAGGATCACCTAAGTGGAAGATCATGAGGGATTGGGGGAGAATACCGTTTAGACACCGACTCATTTTGGTTTTGGACTTTCAAACATTGACGGCCCTTAGAAACATCAATTGAAGGAACCATACAACAAGTTAGGGCCAGTTAAGTATTACAGAAACCCTAGCATTATAGTAAATAAAGGTTTTGAAACTATAACAATTGAGTGTGTGTGCCAGTGCTTCCGTGTCCCCATTGCATGGAGTCATATGGGACTCAATGGGAATGGGGATTTACACTTTCCGCGGCCTGATATCCCGAGCTGACGAGAGTTGTAATGTCCTGGTAGCACTGGGATTTCAAGTGGTGGAAACAGTGTTACAAATTCGGCAGCAACCCACCACTAAAACCAGCGGATTACAGCCAAACCCATAATGATCCCGTGTGTCTCTCTTGATACCACACTTGTCTCATATATGGTGTCAGAAGTTGGATTTGACTGCAATGCACAGCCACAAAGAGGAAACCTTTCAAATACAGGTAGGCGATCAAATAAATAGTCCAAGGAATACTTCAGAGGGTAAGATTACCTATTCCCAAGGAAGAGGCTGAGAAAGATGCCACTGAGAGGGATATGCTTATAAACAACATACTTCTTCCCAACCATCTCTAACAGGTGATGATAATTCTGACATGCTCCCAGATCTGGATTTTGCTCAGCAAAACAATCCCTTGTTGGCTGAAGCTCTTCTCCAACTTATACTTGAATCTAAGGGACGGAAGGGAGGTGATCCATTTTTCTTCTTACAAAAAGGACTCCTATTTAGAGGGGATGTTACTCCAGAGAGATTACCAATGGTACAACTAGTGATTCCCTGATTTCACAGACAGGTAGTGCTTGAGTTCGCACACTCCCATCTTACAGGAAGACATCTAGGCCAAGCTAAAACTCAGGCCCACATTGCTAGCAAATTCTATTGGCCCGGGATACATTGGGATACCAAGAACATTTTCCAGACTTGTGAGATCGGTCAACACCAACTCTTCAAAAATAATAATAATTCGTTTTTTATGTTGCGCTTTAATCTAAAGCGCTTTACATGGGACATATTTACATACATAGCTATTATTACCCAATTGAAATACAACACATTTCTCAATTCACCAGTACCCTTTTCTGAAAACATTCTGTATCCACTGAGATTCTTCTACAGGTACCATTTAGTTTAACACATCAATGTAACTTCACATATGTTTTTGAACATGGGCGCAATCTGTATTACACAATGCATTCATGTGCTAACATCAGTTACACAGTACACAGTAACATCTGCATAACATCTGCATCCCAAAGAAGCCCCCATCTTGTAATGAGATCAATCTTTGGCATGTATATTTACTGTTGTGGTTGGTTCATTATTACAGAGAAATATCCCCCCTCCAATAACCACCACTGCACCAATCCCACCACACAATCTGGAACAAGAATTATACAAGAATTATACAATATTAATTATACAATTATACAATTATACAAGGCTGTATAATAGTTTATTTTATTTAAAGTAATACATCAAGGAAATGCAGGTGGTCTCCTAACCTCCACTGCTACTGCCGAAGTCACCCAAAATGCTACAAATAACTTTGGACTACATTAAAAATACACAATAGCCTGCCCACGTCTGTCTTACTAACCACTTCATTTAACATCAAATATCCTCGGTACATGGCATTCCCGTGCAAACATTCATACATAGAAAAATACATATGAATGACTACTCTAAACAATGGGTTCAGATAGTTTTTTATGATGATGCACCAATTGACATTGATGGTTTCACAAAAGTTAAATCAAGCAATCTTCAGTATAAAATTATGTCTATCTTAAGTCCAGCTCACCATAACATCAAAAGTTGAAGCAGTTCTCTCTTCATTTTCTCTAAAGCCATTAACAAGTTTTGGCAACAGACAAATATGCTATCTTTACTTTAAATAAAATGGTGGACAAAATCTATGGGTTCATGCTGGACACTATATATGAGCTCTTGGCTTTGGCATGGACAACATTTGATTAAATCTTTTATGATGTTGGATTTGTTGCAAATACTTGTAAAGGATTAGGTTTCTCATAATTTCTGTTGCTTTTGTAATGCTGGGACAGTAGAGCCTAACTATCTCACTATTTTAAAGGAATTAGGTTCACACTCAAAACACCCTAGTTGTATTTGTTCATTAAGGAACAGTATTCCATTACTTCTTTGACTATTGCAGACAACAATAAAAGCACTCACAATTCCACATTTCAGTTTGAGATGTCTAAATGTTCAAGAGATCCCAAATTGCAGATTAATTTTACAATGATGCTAGATAGGGTTGACAAATGAAAAACACACACACTTTATACTACTTTCCCTTTTTTCAGGGATATAGCTTTAAACCAGGGCTCCCAAAATACTGCCTGGGAATAAATGTTTTCTCATAAATTGCCTAAACAATCTGGAGCTTGGTTGCTCACTCCTTTTCTGTTTTTCAAAGGCCCAGGACAGGTAGGAACACCAATGACCTCATGCTGCTCCACCAGTTAGGTTCTACCTTGAGTCAGTGCACCTGCTTCAAATTAGTGCTCAAGTTATATGGCCCTGCTATGGGAAAGACCTTTGCATTAGGTCTATTTTGGTTAATGCCCATTAAAGAGACTTCCTCATCAGCTATATCCAGTTGGAAGCCAAATCTCCTTCTCTCCTGTTGGTCAAGCTCTCTTGCATCTTGATGTTCCCATGGCTCTTCTTTCTCCCTAGGTGCTTGAGCTTGAATACCAAGCAAAACCCACACACAAAGCATCACATCATTTTGACACAGATATTTGGATTGAACCGAGCATGTGATAGGTTCCTTTGAGTTTCCCACACCCACCAAGGTGCTTCTCCTTGTTTATATTGGCCTATTGATATTTATCTTGCCATAAGATGATGTTTCAGCTATGAACTGTCACTGCACTAATGATTAACTGAGGAAACCAACATTGAACTGGAATAGTTCTTTTTGAATATTTCTCTTCTTGAACATGTGATTTTGTTGAAATTAGCATATGTAGATTCATAAGACTATACTGAATCTGAAGATTTTATTTATATGCCAGCCACTTCATGCATGATGTAGTTAATAAAATATATAAATGATGCATATCATACATTTTAATATAGTATTTGTATATGCGCATGATGTGTGTTATTCTGCTTAATCCAAATCTGTATTCTGTTTTCTAATTGAACAAATTGTTCAGAAATTCGAACAAATATTGTACGTCCAGTTTGAATGCCTAATTTAAAGTCAACATTGTGCAGAACAACAAGGGATTGTCGGGCTGTCAGCTGCAGGTATGGCTATAGTCATTTTGGCTTTGCTAACAAGCCATGGCAATGCAGGTCATTAAGCCTGCAAATCTCTCTGGGAACTACAAGCCCCATGATGCTTGGCGGTATGTGCAGTGCACTTGTGCTGCTGGAGGTCCTGATAAGCAGCACCTGCCTGTGCCTTGGTGCAGATTTGTTCACGAACCTGGTGGGATGGGCAGGAAGTGGAACAAACCTGGTGGCGGGGAAGCTGGGGAGTAACAAACCCGACAGTGTGGCGGTGAGAACGAGAACAACAGACTTCAGCTTTCTGACTGAAGAATCCTTGCCAGCATGTCTACGCTCAGGGACGCCGCAAACGAATCTACGAGCTTAAAATAAGTACCCAAACCTGATGTTCATGAATGTTATGTTCTGGGCACACTCGGATGCCGACATTGTGTTTAGTGTGGATACCAGCTTTCGCATGAAGATCATATTACCCAGCACACTGTGAGGCAAACAGTGTGGTTTCAGTATCAGAAAATCCCAAATATATTAACGCTGTAAGTGCATACACAGGAAAAAGTACATGCTGTGAGGCAAACAGGGTGTTGGAAGTACTATACAGACTGCTCAGTCACAAATGTGAAAATCGGCGAGCATGGTAGGGTGCCACAGTATCTCAAATAATTCAGCAGTGAGAACCCAGTTAATTAGAACTATGTGTGTTTGTGAACATCATTGTGTCATGTGTTCATTGCCACAAAATTCTGTCCATGCCATTGTTGGTGTGGTTCATCATGTTACATCATGCTACATCATGTTCCATTTCATTCTTCACTGTAATGCATTTGGCATGTCAGTAAAGGTGGAAAGGGGGAATTAAGGAGCCCATTTAATGACGTGTGTAGGTGTAAGAATTATTCAGGAGATAGATCAGAGTGCATACAAGTATTGAATTGCTTAGACACTAATTAAGGTATGTTTGAGACACACCAGGTTAGAACATTGCACACAAAACATTGTAAGATTATTCCCAACCTCCCCTGCCCATACATTATGCAACCCAAACCCTCTTTCTGATGTTCCTCTTTCCCTCTATCCATCCACAACCCCTCCCTAACCCTCTCCCCACCATTGGCTGCTTCATGTTGACCTGAGAGTACGAAATTAAGGACCTGTGCCAACCAAGGTGGGAGGGTCATACTCCATTCACTTCCGTGGTTAGGGATGGTGTGTGGATAGCGCCCTAATGGTCTGACATGACGTACATTTTTGCTGAATGCATTTGTGTGTGGCTTGACAGTTTATCAACAGAAAGCATATATTTTGAGAAATACTTTTTGTTGAACAAAGGATCATTTTAATAAACTGGTTAATGGAGCAGATGTACTTTCTTCATGGGGCCCAATGGATTTCAATACACATAGGTTAGTTAATTCTGAAGAAACCTGTCTCTTGAATGCACCTAATGTTTCAGCCAATTATCATTACTTAGAGCACTAATAGACCTTCACTTTAACTTAATGAAAAACAAGTCCATGAGAAACCTGATTCTGGAATAAATTTTGGCTTGTTTTTTGGGAATTGTCGAAGACCAGGAATTGTCTGCTGTGCACAGATCAAAATGATGGGCAATGAGGCCTGGCCATTGTTGTTTTTAAGAAAATATTTTTTTTGTGCAAAAGAGATATTTTGAGCTTAAACTAAGTTCAGAATTCATTTGTGGGTGGTGTGTGCTTCTATACATTTTAATACAAGTGAAATTAACAAGGTAACATTTTACAAGTAATAATTGTGGTGTGATCTATCATGAATGTTCTAATTTTAAGTGCAATTGATCACTTTTTCTTTATAATGGCCTCAAATTAGCAATAGACTTCCCAATGTGTATCTTTAATGGCACGCACTTTATATCTATGCATATGAAAATATGTGGCGTTGCTCTCTTAGTTGACAAATGGCAAATCCATTGTTGTTTTTTTGTTATTTTATTTTAATGTTGTTTGTTTGAAAATAACATTTAACATATAAACATTACAAAGAGAAGAAAACAGAAATAAAAGAAATCTGTAAACATCAGACCTGCTCTCCAACCTTCACTCAAATACCCCCTGTGTCCTCATCTTACTTGATCTCTCTTCTGCCTTTGACATGGTCAACCATCGCATCCTGCTCAACTGTCTCCATGATAACCTGGGTATCACCAATCAGGCCCTGGCTTGGCTGACCCCTTTCCTCTCAGATCAACCCTCCCACGTCCAACTTGGTTCCCTCCTCTCCTCTATCTCTATCTGTACCTGTGGTGCTCCCCAAGGGTCTATCCTCTCTCCCTAGCTGTTCAGCCAATACCTGGTACTTCTTGCCCACTGCATAGCCACTCTTTGCCCCACCTTTCAGTGCTATACGGATGACACTCAGATAATTTTCAGGCTTCCTTCCGCCACTCTCCTTCTCTCATCTATAACTGTGTGTCTGCTATCCAGGAGTGGTGTGCTGACAACGATCTCTGCCTTAATGCCAGTAAGACTGAGATTCTCCTCATCGGCACACCTACTCCCTCCTTTCCTGTTGTTCTCTGGCCGGCCTCTCTTGGCCCTCTTCCTTCTCCCACCTGTGAGGCTAAAATCCTCATGGCCATCTTTGACTCCACTCTTTCCTTCTCTCCTCACATCTCTGACCTCTCTAAGAAGTCACACTACCAGTTGCACCTCCTCAGGGGTATTCTTTCCTTCTTCTCCTTTCCCCAGAAGCTCACTGTCTCCAGAGCTCTGGTTCTCTCTAGGCTGGACTACTGCAACAGCCTCTTTCTAAATCCACCTGCTTCTACTCTCCACCCTCTGCAACTCATCCAGAACAGGACTGCGAGACTTGTCCTTGGCCTCAAGCCCAGGGATGGTATCTCTCCAGGACTGAAATCTATGCATTGGCTACCTGTAGCTGTGAGGATTAAGTTCAAACCCCTCTGCATTGCCCACAAGGCATTCTGGGGTCTGAGGCCTCATTACCTCTAACGCTCTCTTCCTAAATATCTTCCTTCTCTGGCTCTTCATTCATTCGCCTCCAACTCCCCCAGGGTCAGTTGCTTCTCCAAACAACATGTTGGTGGTAGATCTCTATCTTCGGCAGGAGCCTCCCTCTGGAACAGCCTCCCTACCTCCCTGAAGCTCAAGGAGAACCATCTTCAGTTCCAGAAGCACCTCAAGACCTTCCTCTTTGCTTCTGATTTCTCTCCTCCTCTCCCCTGCTGAACTCCTGACTGAAACTACACTGGTCACCTGGCTACCCTCTGATCTTGGGCCCAGGTCCCCTCCCCTGCCATCTGCACTCCTGCACTGCCTCCGGGTAACCCCTGTACGTGGGGCTGTTTCTGTATCCCTACAGTCCCCACCAGCTCTTGACACTTGATGTCTGCACTTGCCCCTGCACTTGCCACTAGCTGGCCGCACTTTTACCTACTGTTCTATTTATTTATTTATTTTACTGTTGATCCTATCTATTGCACTGCTCCCTACACCTCCCAACTGCACTTTCCCTTTCCCCTCTCCCCTGTACTTGCGCGATCTCAATGTCACCTGGTCACCTGGCCTAGTAAGATCGTTGTCTCTGTCTTCCCTCTGTTCCCCCTCCCTTGCCTCGTTGCGCTTTGAAACACTTGTGTATAAATGCCATATCATATCACATTTCATATCAATAACAATATCATAATGCAATTAATCGACTCATAAAATGGTACTAAAATCACAATGCACATTATGCTCACTCATCTGCTATTACCATCAATCTAACAAGGGGGAAAACTAAATAAACAGAAAAGGAACCACTTTACATACAACTTTTCCTATAGAACCTCAATAATTCATACTCTAGTCATTCAAACAACAATAAAACCCATAAATCTTTAAAAGGAGTCATTATATTTTTCATTAACACTCAGGTCTAAAATAGAGGGATTGACTAATACAAACATTTAAGAAACAAATGTGCTCTATACTCAGTCTCCAAATTCAATTAATTAATAATATTGGTAATAGCTAAAACAGAGGAAGTTGTATAACCTGATAGCTAGATTGACCAGATGCTCTCACCATCACCCATAACCATCAATTCTGTAAACTTTTTGGAGTGCCGCGAAGTAGGTAAGTAGATGTTTAAGTGTCTTACATTCTAAGGGAATATTACAAAAACGACAACCCACCTCATCATTCTTGAGAATCCCATATCTTGCAAGAATCTGTCTAGTTTTGGACAAATTAAGGCAAAATCTCAAAAAAACCCTGTTAGCAGATTTGGCTGTTTATACAAAAAGAAAAGGGGTCAAAAATGCTAACTACTTAGGTTCACCTTGGAGATGGTTGAGTCAGAGATACAAATTAAAATGTACAATAGTTAAAATGCAGTCAGTCTCAAATAATAATTTCTTATTGTGTATTGAGCTGTCTCTCAGATCCCTAATGGAACTACGCAATTCTGCCAAAAGCAGAATACCAAATGAGTAAACCTCTCGAAAGGCAAGTACTCGACTGGGCATCTAACATAATATTCAGATCTTCAAGTAAAGAAACCACAGATGGAAACAGAATTTTTATTACGAGTGGGAGAATTTTGCAAATTTCACGTGTTTGCAATGATACAATACCCAGATGGTACCTAATTGCATTGATTGGTACAGAGTTAGGAAGCTGTAAAACTCTCAGCCAAATCATGGTCTCCAAAATAGGCACTTACTCCAATAGTACCATAGGGTAGATATCGGAACAATTTTGACACAATTTTACATTCATAAAACCTTAAAATTGGGCTTGGAAGTAAATCTGCCATATTTTTGATCAACCTTCACCAGTTGGTTGGCTAAGTTATGAGCAAGTTTCTTTAACCATTCAAACAAGCTTGCATGGTCTTGTTTGGAGGAAAGGAAAAACCCCAGATAGATAAGTGAGTCCACCTTCCCAATTACTTGCTCATCAATTTTCCAGTGATAGGTGGCTTTTTTCCGGCCCTTAGTACATTGCAAGATTTTTGTTTTGGCTGAATTTACAGTCAGAGCATGCTTACTCATGTAAGTTGTGAACTTTCAACATTCTTTGCAGACCAACCACAGTGCACTCAAAAAATACAACAGCCAAAATGGTTTGAATCAGTGAATCTTTGGCGAGATGAAAGTGGTTGGTTGTAAGTGCTCACCAATATCTGAAAGATACAAATTAAACAGGCAGGTGGCTAATATGCACCCCTGCCTAACGCCACGAAAGGTCGGAATTTGTCATGACAAAGCCCCCAGGTACTTCATATGAACTTGAATTTCAGAAGTGGAATAGAGGACACTTATTGAGCGCAATAGTTCATCAGGAACTCCACAACTTCAATTTAGACCACAATAGTGTGTGATCCACTGCATCAAAAGCAGAGGACAGATCAAGTGAGGCAATGTATGTATTTCCCCTCCCAGGAAAGCTGTTGAACAATACTGACCACTGCACCATTAATAGAGGTGCCAGGATTTCAACGGAAACCCGTCTGCCACTTCTGGACCCTACCAACCTCGAAGGCCCATGTTTCAAGATGGGACAGCAAACTACACGCAAAACCTTGCTGTCGGCATCAAGAACAGCAATAGGCCTGTAGTTAAGTGGAGAAGTCTGATGACCCCTCTTTTAGATAGGTACAACATGGGCAAACGACCAAGTGAAAGGAAAAGATCTCGAGATAACTATATCCATAAAAAGAGTCGACAAAGCAGTTACCCAGGCCACAGGATTCCTTTTAAACAGTATATTTGAAAGCTTGTTCGGCCCAGAGGCCCGTGAGGGACTCATTTTCATAACAGTGTCTAAGACAATATCATGGCCAAACAAAATGGGATCCATTATCTCCAGGGTACCCACTTCTAGAGGGATTCATTCTTGGTCAGTATATATTTTACCATATATTTTTTCGAAATGGGCAACACATGGACTTTCAGAAACAGCATTGATTTGATTACTAATTTGGGGCAGTTTGGTGTGTTAATTAGTTTCCAAAAAGCTTGTGCCGATTTATTTGAGAGATTTTTTAACATGACCTCTGCATCCTCTCGGGGTCTTTTCGCACGTCTCTCAACCTCATCCAATTCTTATGACATTGAGAAAGAGAATTAATTAGAGGGTTTTTTCTGAGTATGATACCTCATACTGATTCCGCAATCTCCTAATAGACTTTCTTAGCTCACGCTTGTGGGATGCCACCTCTATATTGTATGCATGCCTGTGCTTTTGGTGATTAAGGGGCCCTCTGCGTCTCCCATACAAGTCGTGTGGCTCAATTAATTAATGTAAAAAATGATCCAAATATTGGGCAGTATAAGTGTAATACCTCCACTCCTCTGTTGTGGAGGTCAAAATCTTAACCAATGCCTTATTAACCGTAGCCACCAATGAGAGGCTCCAAGTCAATCGATTGCCTGCCATATTGGTACTCAGATCAGTGGGACCGCAATTCTCCTCACCATATGTAGTCGGTCCCGAACAGAATTTTGCCACCAACATGGAATGATCACTTAACAAAGTAGGAGTCATTTTCAACTCACAACAAAAATCAAACAGCCATCCTCCCGCAAAAACGTAGTCTATGGTAGAATAGACTAGCCCATTAGACCACGTAGTTCGGAGGGGGGTGTCCCCTTTTACTGTCCCATTGAATATGGTCAGACCTAACCCTCTGAGACATCCCAACCACTGGATCACATTATTCTGCTTATGTGAGGTGGCAATGAAAGTGCCCTAAAATTCTATACCAGTAGCTTGATTGCGACATTCACAATTAAGGTCACCCACTACAAGAACCTGACCACCCCCAACCTCCTCCCACCAACCCTCAATAGTGAAGACCAGAAAATCAAGCATTTATCCCAACCTTGAGATTTTATCATTCCAATAGATGTTGATAATGAGGACATTCACCATCACACTATCCGCTAGTCGTACATGCGTCAGCAAGACACAAAAAATTGAATTGCCAGATGATACCACACTAGTTCCCTTATCCGATTTCACTAAGGAAAGTAGCCCTGCAGACGGTCGACCATGGTCAGCTTGTCGGACTGCCTGAAAAGTCACAGCGAGGCCGTGAAAGGATGGAGGATACAACAGCCAAGTTTCTTGAAGGCATACCACCATATGAAGCATACATTATACACCCACCCTGGATTCAGTAAAGAGTTTAACGTGCCCTCTGGTGTTCCAGGATAAGAGCGACCATGGTAAACCCAATGTTTCTGAGCAATCACATTTGGATGTATTATTTTTTAGTCGCCACATTTAATAACCACAACCAGTCATGTGTTTCCTCAGAAATCCTCAGCATTCACCTTAAAGACTTAATTCACATTCTGGTATACAAAAGCAAGAAGAAATTATCAGAAAAATGGGATAGATCAAAACCATAGGTTCCTAGGAAGTCCGGTGATTTCAACACAAATTCATACACAAGTTTTGAGTTTAAATACACTACACATCTATCTGTCCTATACCTATTGATAATGGAAACCCTCCCAATGTCCCTAGCCTAGATCCCCTCTAGACTGGGAATCTCTTGTTATAGATGCAGGATGTTTGTCCTGTTCAAAGTTAAGCATTTGTTCTCAGCTATTACACTTTCGATAATTATTCTGAAGTGATTATCTGTTTCCTTCTGCATAGCATCTGGTTTCCCTTTCAATTTACCCTTTCTACATAATACCTCTGGACCCAAGGGTCGCCACTCAAAGAGAACATCCAGGAAGTTACCTTTGAGACGTTGCAATTCATTCTCTGACATCTGATTGTGAACCAGAGTAACTTGTTGACCTTCTCTGGAAGAAACACATAAAGAGTCCAAATAATGCCACCAAGCAGCAGAAGGCTTTATATTTCCAGATGACTGAAGCTTTGACTGGCCATTCATCCCCTCTTGAGTTACTACAGAACAAACTGGGAATGTTGTTACCCCAATTGGCAGTAAATCGCAACAACCTGCTGTGACTGCAGAAGATGGCATATCTAGCTGGTTACCTGCCAATGCTTGTGCAGTAGCAGATTGCAATGAATCAGAATACACAATGGGACTATATTGCATTATTGCTGCTCTCTCAACAGCAGGAACAAACCCCAATTTAGCCTGCAAACCAAAGAATGTCTGCGACGATGTTGGAATAGAGTTTCCCATGTTGGATGATTGTTGCACCCCCCCCTTGTTTTAGAGATATTAGAAAGAGCTGATTTCACCAATGATTGAGACAATAATGAGTTCACAAAGTGGTGAGAAGAATATGAGTTCACCTTTTTGGTTCGTCAGTTCTTTGTTTTCTTCAGTTGTTGAGCCTTCCGTTGGGGGTTTTAGCCCCATTTACCTGAAGTTACATTAATATGACAACGCTAAGTGGCTATAACTTCATTCTGAGATTTTACACATCCCAGTAATTCATCCAGACAAATTACTTCCAAACTCTGACCCAGAGGTACTATCACCTCTGCTGACATTGGGGGTATCACCTCTTCTGGCAACAAACCCTTGACCTTTGTCTGAATCTGGAGGGATGAGATCTTAGGACATCCGCAAGTGGCAGATAAGACATCCACACACTCAGGGAGAGGACTTCTGGTCATATTGACAACTTTAACTGTTTGATCCACAGACGTACCAGTGCCCCCGAATGCACGACAGGGATTTGTACACCCTTTTGATTTATAGCCAATGCTTGACCATGCACCACATCCTCTGGCTTTTATGAGCTTTGATTGAAAAGAAAATCTTTCACCGTCATATGAAGTTTAAAGTTTTTGAATTTCAATAACAGGGCCTCAAAGAGTATTGAGTTTGATTTTGTTTCTAGCTTTAAACCCTTGTATAGACTCACCAATATGCACAGTACCTGATTTATTTCAGTTAGTGAGTTCGCAACTGAAATATCACCCCTGCATTAGATGAAAATGGAATATCTGACTTCCTCGCTGGTTTAAAATACGGTGATGAGTCAAATGAGGACATAGAAGAATCAAAATCAGGTACATAAAACTGATGGGGATCCGGTGGAGTATCATCCCAACTGTGGGCCACAAGAGGAAGACTATGATCCTCAAGCATCGATTGGGGCCTTGATATGGAGCCAATTGCTACTGGTAAAGCCAACACTTTTTCATTCAGACTTAGTCCCGTTCCCGGACAAGTTCTAAGAGTCTGTTTCCCTTTCGATGGAAAAAAAAGTTTTAATTGTTTTGGAACAGGCTTTTATGTGTTGGTTAGTTAAGTCTCCCAAAACAGGGACCAATTTTGACACAGTTCCCCCGCCATGGGATTAACAGTCTCGACCGGAGGAAGCGCACAGTGTAAGCTCAGGCGATAGAGGTAGCGGAAAATTCATAGCTGCAAGCATTTCCTAATCGGATACCAAATTCAAGGGAAGCACACGTGGCATTATAATTTTTCCACTCCGTAGAGCATACCTACAAGGTGCTCTCAAACAAAGAGAGTTTGCTGTGTTAATTGGTTCAATAACGATTCCAGTAGGTATCCAGAATGTTTCCACAAGCACAAGCTGCACACCCAGACCGCCACAACACCAAAACACGCTGCACACACCGCACACACCACGTGTATTGCAGTCTTTAAGCACGACCGCCTGGCAGTGAGAGAAATAATAAACAGACCTAGAAGTCCCCACACAAGGCAGCCCGCAGAGTGTATTCTTCACTATTCACTTCACCAAAACCCACAGTGCACACAGCACACTCAGTGTGTGTTGCAGTCTTTAAGCACCACCTCCTGGCAGTGAGAGAAATAGTAAACAGACTTAGAAGTCCACACACAATGAAGCCCGCAGAGTGTTCTCATCACTCTTCACTTCACCAAAACACATTGTGCACACCGCATGCTCAGTGTGTGTTGCAGTCTTTAAGCACCACCTCCTGGCAGTGAGAGAAATAGTAAACAAACTTAGAAGTCCACGCACAAGGAAGCCCGCAGAGTGTACTCATCACTCTTCACTTTACTAAAACACACTGGGCCTCATTACGAATTTGGAGGTAGCCATGCCGTTTTTAGCGGCATGACTACCCCCAAACTCAGGTCCAGGTCCGGGGCCCGCAAAAGGGGACTTCCCGGGACATTCCGACCTTGGAGGGCCCGGTAATTCCCTTTTGCGGGACCCGGACCCGGTACGTCCCCATTCCCATTTGAGTCCCCATAGGGCTCACTGGGAATGGGGAGGATGCTAATAAACGGGCCTGTTAATGACGGGCCCGTTGTTAGCATCCTGGACTGCTAGCGGGTCCCGCTCTGTACGTCTGGTCTGGCCAGGTGTACAGAGAGGGACCCGCAGCAGAACTCGTAATGTGGCGGCCCGGAATGAACAGTGCCGGTCCCTTACCGGCACCGTTTATTCCGCGGCCGCCAGCCTCGTAATTAGGCCCTCTGTGTACAGTTGTATTTAACTGTCATTTTAATGCTATTACACCCATGTGTGAGTGATGTCATATGCTTAGATCATTCAGGTATAAAGCGACTGCAACATTGAGCTTGGAGCGGGATGTGCAGTAGACCACTAAACTCTCCAGGGAGGTAGTAGGACTGATGGAACACTTGACTAAGCTATGTTGATAGACGTGGGTGTTATGGCCTTTTGATCTCAATGCACGAGATACCATTGGATTTGATCATTAAGACCCTGCCACATTTACTCTAGTTTCTGTTATTGGAGAGGATACTGCATTTTTGTGGGAGAATATTCACAAAAGTCAATATGCTCCTGCCAGTGAACCATATCTCAAGTAATTGGTCTCAAGTGTGTCTTGGGAGGATAGCTCAGGGGCAAAGCTTTCGCCTTGGAAGCAAGACCACGCAGAGCAACACAGGTTTGATCCCCGGGTACGTGCTTAGAAACCTCTGGGTATTAAGCGTTTTATAAATAACCAATTTTAGTCGCTACCTAGAGGAGGGAGTGGTTGATCATGATGTCCTAAATTAGATTCATTTCTCCCTCTGACTGATACTCATCTGTAGATAGAAATAGTTGATGTACTCATCCTTCACTCCATAGCCTTTTATCATCTTTGGCAAGTCAGAAGAAAGGCACAAACAATCTGAGTTCATGGTTCACAATATTGTATTAAAGTAAAATGATAAGACTTAACTTTTTCTATCACTATGGGTGGTCCCTTTGTATGTTAATGGCTAAGGTGCTTGTCTGCCATTTCTGAATGTCCAATGGAATAAGGCTGCTGTCCGAAACAAACCTAACTGATCCTACCACTTTGAAAACTAACATAGGTCTGGAGGATGACTTTAGTACCATTCTGTAGGATTCGCTATTAATATATGATCCTCAAATAGTGTCTGGTGATTTCTAGGATCAGTTTATTTAACTTGGACTATTGAGTTTTCCTGCCGCTTTGGGAATCCCTTTTGACAATCTTTTATAAGATCTATATTGCTGGTCGCTGGTTTCGGCATCTCCTATCCATACTGCTATCTTAGGCTTTTTCTCCTCCCACCATGTCACTGTACCTCTAATCTCTCACTCTGACTTTCTACCTCCACCGTTAGATGTTACCACTCTCCTTATTCCAACTACCACTCTACTACCAACACCTCTACTACTATTGCCTTCTTTCCTCCTGACTACTACTGCACCTTCAACTCCCCCTCTACCTTACACCTACCTCTCTCCCCTGTTCCTACTATTCTCATAACCCTTTCCCAATCCTGTCACTTCCAATACGATTGCTTCTACTAACTACCGTCCACTACTGCCAGCTACCATTTCCTGCTACTACCACTACACCCACCTACAACTACTTTCTACTCTATCGCTATTTCTTAGACTCCTTACTCTCAAACACAAACACCCCACAGGTCCCCTCTCACCAATAGCCTTTGCACTCCTTTCGCTGTCGCCTTCTCAGGTCTCTCGGACATCCTTCTGTACAGGTTACCCCACCCAACTATCCCAAACGGCACAACTCACATGCACCTTCCTAAATACCCCACCCCCTACCAGGATTGCATACTCAATCTGTCCAATCACTTAATCGGCTCAAGGGGGTGTGGCAGTGGAAGTGCTTAGAGAGGCTTCAAAAATAGCTTGTAAGGCCCGCCCCCTTTTCTGACAGCATCTCTTGCAAAGAAAGTAATACAAGACTTTCTGAGGGACTGGAGTTAATGTCCCTGGTGGGCTGGTGAGAGTTTTATTAATAAGGCCTATATTTCTGCATGGCGCGTAGACCCGTAGAGTCTTCGCTGCGTCCCTTTCTCTTGCGGCCAGTGTTATGCTGCTTGCCGCATCCTGTGGCAAAGTGGGGACCACTGCTGTGTGGTGTATTCCTTCTGCTGCTTCCCGTTGCGCCTTCTCTCCAACGGTGTTCTCCTGCAGCAGGGATGCCACCATCATCACAAGTAAGGTGGATAGGGGACCTGTAGACAAGCAGGCACCACAGTTTGTTTGGGGTGTGCTCCCTCTGTTCCCTGACAGGGCCTTTGTGCAGGCCTCGTCACAACATCTACTTCTCGTGATCTGTATGGTCCTAAGTACGTTCCAACAGTTTAACATAGGATACATCACATTGTTAAAATGACCTCCAATTATGATAGATTGGGCCCCACAATTGTGAATATGTTATGATAGTTCATGAAAGAAGTGCGAGTCATCCGAGTTTGGAGCATAAATGTAACACAACACAATTTCTGCATCCTGGACCTTGACCCTCACTGAAGTAATATACCCCTCTAAATCTTTTCGGTTTGTCACACCTATTTGTGTTAATGTGTCTTTGCCTCTGTATCAGTAAGGTGGGTTTCTTGCAATAGGGATATGTCACATGACAGTGATTTCAAACATGACAGGATCTTTCTATGTTTGGCAGGGTTGATCTATTCACATTCCATGATAGAGGTTTAATATGTTAAATCACAGTATTCGAGAAAGAAACGATTATGTTAAAGAGGTAAATACAAAACGAAAAGGGGGTAGAGATATGGAAATATAGAGTATGATTACAAAACATATATATTTTTATAAATATATCTGCGCACAGTATAATTGTCCATGTAAGCAGAAACTAAGAAAAGTATGTATATATACAAAAACAAAAAAAAGGAAGGGGGTATAGAGTAGGGCCTCTGCACAAGAGGAGTGGAGGGAATGCCAGAAACAACTGGATATAATTGCAATGGATGAAACACTGTAAGTAGCTCCACAAGTGAAAGTTAAATCACCAAAGCAAAGAAACAGTACCCACCCACCACCATAGAATTAATCATATTTGAACAAAGAGATAGTCATTCACAAAGAACACACATAGTCCAAAAGTGAAATAAATATCAACATTGTCATGCAAGCTCAGAGGGTTGTTGATAAACAAAGCATTGTGCTATGCAAATTATATGAAAACCGCTGA
Organism: Ambystoma mexicanum; assembly: GCF_040938575.1. Taxonomy (NCBI): domain Eukaryota; kingdom Metazoa; phylum Chordata; class Amphibia; order Caudata; family Ambystomatidae; genus Ambystoma; species Ambystoma mexicanum. Next base: position 722,209,191 of record NC_090926.1, read on the forward strand.
GATCAGTATGTGCACAGCCTCACCTACATTGTACACTGTATAAGCTGTCTCTTAGGTGTAGAGGAAGACGTTTCATATCTGCAAGTAATTGATGTGCGGATACGGGGAGTCAGGGGTGTGATTTGCCCTCCTGTTCGCGCTCTCCCTCCAAGCCGCTCCATTTATTCAAAATATAATTTTGTACCGTGTATCCTAAATGCATGTCCTTTCCAGAAACCATATTGAGGTGACATGTAGAGACAAAATGTGAAGAGACACATAAGTACATATAGGTGCCATCAATGCCGTCTAGAGGCGCAGCCGTTGAGACTTTGGATCAGTGTGGACCATGAAACAAATGCAGTCCTTTCCCAGACACAGTCCTTTCCTTGAAAGCGCAATGATACAACCAAACAGGAGATCATGCAGACAGACGTGAGGAGAGGGACAGGGATAGGCAGGCTCGTGCACACAACCCATTTCATCACACTACAGCTATAGGTTGTTAAGACCATTACAGAATTCAAATCAACAGTAAACATCAGAATTATAATCAACAAAAGTATAATTTAAAGTATACAAAATAATTATAATATTAATTATCGCAACATGCCATGTGATTCATAAACATTACTTTAAGATGTTGATAAGACAAACTATGTGTAAATAAAAGGGCCAATTGAGTACAATCCTGGCACCCACCATTATACATATATGCATTCACATTCATCAGTCAGCGACAGGCCTGCATGGGGTCTGAAGTCCTTTTTATCTCTTTGGGTAGACATAGTTTCAGAGTCGCAGGGTTAGGGAGAATCACTTTGATATTGTTCTCCTTTGCAAACCTTTTGGCCTCTCCAAATAGCTTCCTCTTGAACACCACATCCATGGGAAAGTATGGGTAGAAATATATTGGATTCCCATGTCATAACCGGGAGCCTTTAACCCTCGCATTTTGTAATATGAGCTCCTTGACTAATGATCGATTTCTTTGGCTTTCCAGCATCTAACTTCCCAGCCCTGAAAACTGTATCAATGTCAGATTTGAACAACACACCGTATCCCAAATAGTCTCCCAAAATTAGAGTTATCAGATCAGCTGGACTGTGCAACGTATCTTTGGATTCCGGAACCCCAAGGGTGCGTACGTTTTTGCCAAGCTTGCAATTTGTCAATTGCAGATGATTCAACTCCTCTCTAAGTTCCTTATAAATCCTATAACTTCCTCATATTTCTTTTTCTAGGCTCCCAGATCTCTTTACCACTTATGACACTTGCCCCTTCAGACTTGAAACCTTACCAGATAGGTCAAAAAGGGAGAGTCTTCATCTCACCATCGTTCTCAGCCACACGATTTAGGAGAGTGTAGATATCATATGAACTTGGTTCTTTACCAGCTTCCATCTTAGCCATCTCAGGAGATTTCTTGGTTTCTTTTGGAGGTAGGGTTTTCAGGAGTGTCACACGTCTTTTTTGTTGGACATTCTGATAAAAGCAGTTAAAATCACAGTTCAATAAGGATCTGTCAGTGGGGGTGGGCAGGTGCTGTTTGTTCAAGCTGTTGCTGCATCAGCGACCATTTGGTAATGTCAAAATGTATTTATTTTCAATGCATTGCAGAGTCTATGCTACTTATCATACTGATTTGTCTGCATTGCTGATGGTCTAGTACAATTATGTTTCTATCATATACAATTTCCCAATCATTAACATCAATTTCTTAACCCAGCTCAAAAGGCCATCCTAAAGTAATATTGTTCCTCTTCTCCTTTATTTTGAAGATGGAGGTATTGGGTCATATTGTGCAATATAATTTTGTGTTATGCTATGGTTAATCATGTGTTCTTCTGTAAGATCTTTCTCTGTTGAAATGTTATAAGCCTAATTTTCAAAACATGAGAATAAGTGAAGTTATTACTATTTGTCACTAATTATATTAGTTCCTCAAATCAGATAAAATTACCCCTACATATAATTGTCCAGTTTGTTCAAAATCAGTTTGCATTGCTTGCCAATCCCATATCTTTCCCAAATGGCTTTCATATCAATGCATAGTGTATATAGAAGTGCATTTGCATATCTGAGTGGTTCTACTTATTGTCCATATTTTCTTCAAATGTTCTCATTTGTTATTTTTTTAAATGTATTGTGGTATAGCCAAAGAGAAAAATCCTGACTTTTTACACATTATGAACAATTACAGATAAAACAATAAAACATTAGAATTTTTGATATCCTAAAAGAAAAATAGTTGTTTTACACATAAGACAAAACGAAGACACAAATTAGCCACACATCAAAATGACAACTATGATCCTTAAAACAAAAGGAAAAGAAAAAAGATGAATATTATAACTAAATAGCATAGAGCAATTCATTTCAAAGGAGCAAAAGGAGTCCAGGCCACTACAGCATATTTCAGTCCCTACAGATTCTTACAAATGGTATCCTTGTTAATGAGGTGTAAATCATTCAAAGTCTTTCCAACTTGGTTTCCCGAAGCCATTCTTACCTAGAACATAGCAGAATCCAAAAATTCAACATTATGAACAAACCTTTGTAGTCTGGCACACCTCAGTTCCCTAGTCCCAGCACAGGCAGATAACAGATGTTTGGTTGAGTGCTTTGCTTTTATCTCACAATCCTGACAAATATCACTAGGAAAAGCTACCCCATCTCTAATATGTAGAATTTCCAGAGATGGTAGGGTATTTATTCTGAATCTGAGGAAATTCGCACTAGTCCTCGGATCAGGTGATTTTCTTAGATTTGTTATCAAGTAGCAGTGACATTGTAACAATGTAGGCTTCTTGTCAGAAAAATTAGTATAATTAATAGTAAACAACAATAATGGTGCAAGACTATGATTTTTAGCTTGGCTTGTTTAAAAGGTTGTTTAAAAGGTTTTGGCATCCCAATTTGTACAGCACTTCACTTGAATGTTCATGTCCTATCGATTTATTTGAATGAAACACTCATTTCTATCTCCATTAACATCAGTTATCTAACCTGAAATTTGGTAGCTAAGTAAAAATGTAAAACAGATCTGGTAGTTCACATTCCACGATCTTTCACTTTGACAGAGTTTTCAAAACATTGTACTTACCCGTTTATTATTCCAAAGAGAATGACAATTCAAATATTTGTTAAAAATGATTTTGGAGCATCTAATGATATAGACTGAAATAGATAAAGACATGTTGCGATAACGGGCCTCGTGGTGTATTATATTCTAGCAATCAAAGGGAGTTGTATTGTGCCTACACTACTCCATCCAATCCTTACTTTATTCATCATGTTCTCTAATTTCAGATAATACAGCTACTTCTGCCTACTCATGACCCAGATATACAGATATTTAAGTGTGTTTCAACTAGTTGAATGTAATGGTTAAGGTAAATTTGGATAGCTTTTTGATTTATAACCTAAAATCCTAATATGCTACCAAATTTCTATATCATTTGTTGTATAATTTTCATTGTATTTCCTGGGTTGTTTAGAATATATATCATTCTATGCCTTCAACTCCCTGGAGTGTGGGTCTTCATAAAAGCAAATAGAAACTCACTCAGTGGGCATCCCTGCCTTGTTCCTTGTTGAAACTCAATGTTCTCTGTATATTCACTGTTATACATATTTATATACATTCTAGCTGTTGTGGATTCATAAAAATCCTAAATACTTTGTTGAAAGAATGTAGAAATTGCGATATGGTAAATGAATTGCCAGTTAACCCTGTACATGCTTTTTCTGTGTATCTTCTGATTGTTGTAAGAGAGATTTCTTTTACTGAGGTATAGTGAGTGCAATTTATGAATCTAATGCATGATTATGAATATTCTGATTTCGAGAAAATCAATGCTGTTCTTTATTAACTATATTTCTCTGCATTAGATTAATCAATGTTTCCATTGTTGATGTGCAAAACCTTTGTCCATTTTGAGCACAGAGATAGGTCTGTATGACTTGCAATAACTTGCAATCAAATCAGATTTGCTTTTTTTAAAACATACATTTTGTGTGCTTTTCCCCCAAAATCTGGGCCCATTCTGTCACGCTGATTTAATATGATTGTTTTGCCAGCACGACAGGGCTAGGTTTTTATTTTATTCATCACTAGACATTCCAGATACAGGTGTAAGGTAAGGCCCAACCAGTATTAAATGTTTGTGTTCAAGTGGAAACTGGAGACTGGAGAAACACCATTTCTATGCCCACTACTTGTATTTTTTGTGTTCTTTGTATCTTCTGTAATTTGTATTGGGAGACGTTTCAAGCAGTGGTTTTAATAAAAAGAGCCTGCAGCGAGCATGCTCTGATTGATGCTGTTTGTCAACCTGAGCTTGTGTTTGCATTTGGCAGGCTGGCAGGCTTGTAGGACAGGCTTCTTCTGATGATTTCCTTTTTCTTTAGGCCCTGCACAGTTTTACTGTAACACAATTTCACCTGTACATTTTCAATCCAACCCTGAACAAGTGTTGCACCAACCCTTCCCCATGCCCTTGTTGCTCTACAGCCCGAGTTGTGCATTTTGCAGCTTTTTTGTAACTTTACACAGTTTATGATGGATGGTTTTGACACAAATGTAAGGAAATGTAGTAATTGCAATGAAACTGCAGAAATTAAACAATTGGAGAATAGCCATTTCTTAAACTTGCAGTGAAACCAATCCGTTGGCTTTTTAAGGTTTATGAATGTAGAGAATGTGAGCCAACAATGAAGCAGTGCCAAATGAGAAGTTATGATTATAATGAAACCATTATTTTCTTATACAGAAAATATTTCCATTTCACGTAAGTTTATATAGTATTAGAACTTTCTCTTTCAACACGCAATAAAATGAATTGACTTTGGATCCACTGGAAAAATGAGTTGTCTGCTATTTATCTGCAAGGAAAAAGGGGAAAACACAGACAAACACATATCCCAATTATTTTTTAAAGCACCGACACATTTAAAAGGAATACACACTGAAAGCAGGGAGACTTCTTCATTATGGGCAAGATTCAGCTGGCTGCTTTGGAGTGGTTTTGATATTTGTATTATCTTTTTCTATTCATATGTTCTTTCTTTAGCCAGAATGTCAATGTTGTTCAATATTTCATGATTCGTTTCTGCTTCTACTCCTACATTTTCTCTATATAAATTCAGATATTTGTGACAAGATATCATCACTATTACCTTGATCCTATTCTATTGGTGGTCGGGTCCCTACTTTTATTAATGACATTTTGGATTATTTTTGATGACTTTGTGTTGTCAGTAATTTCCTAATTGTATCGCTAAATTGTTTATCTTTCTGCCATTTTTGAGCTTCTGCTTGTTTCCGATCACTATAAACATCTGAATTAAATTTATTGAATTAGCTGCAGAGTGTGGGTTTGACAAGGTTTCTTAGTGGGCAGATTTAGATGATGTGGGCCATTTGGGGAGGGGTTTTGTGGCAATCGTTGATTATGACTGATGTATGGAGCCCTGTGAGTTGGTTTTAATGAGTGTAGCATTACACCAGTAGTTGTAATTGTTGCTGATTATGTTGCAACATTATGATGGGGGACAACCAGTACATTAACAGTGGAATTTGTGGGTGCTTGACAGGGGTTGTAGGAGTGGAAGGCAGATGGTTATGACAGCTAAATGGTCTGCAACATGATACTAGACTGTCCTGCATGGTAGCTAGGAACACAAAACAGGTTGTTCTCAAAGGTGTCAGGACTGAGCCATTAGTCTAAGGAACTGGGTGAGGAGAAGCCACTTTTGCTTGTCTACTTGTTAACCCTTGATGCAATGGCTTTCGGTACATTAAGATTAGAATCAATGTCATCACACAGAAAGGGTTGCCTTAGATAATAATTCTGCAATTCTGGTCGAGGTTAATGGTAACTACCAGGTGGTTGGAAGAGAGGGTAAACAATTAGGCCCTGGCAAATGAGGTTCCCATGATGTAAAGTTGTGATGTAATGTTTGCAGTCTTCAAGCATGTTCCAGTGTATCGGAGTTGTTGTAGACCATGGTGTGGCATGCAAGGATAGACCTGACCAACCTATGTACTGTTGGCACGATTTAATGGAAGGACTATGTAGTTTCATAGACAGTCCTTCCAATAGATTTTTTTCTTGCTATTGCCATGCATTTCTATAATCCATGATTCATTGATCATCTGAAGGGTTTGTCTGTTCATGGTCATTGTCCCAGTGATGTGATATTATGTACTCACTCTGGTACTGTTTTCCAAAAATGTGTTTGCTGATACATCTCATTATATCATACTGCTTCGATCTAGTGATCATGCCTGAGGGGTAGGGCTTTGTTTCTTTTGAGTGTCTTGAGGAGATGTGAAATAGAGGTTGGCACAATTTTCGCGGATGAGTTCATTCTTTGTTTTGCCAGATGATGACAAGAAATCTATATATCACATCTGCCTTGAGGAGTATGTCTCACAAGAAGGTTGTTAGTGTGAGTGGATGATGCCTACTCAATTTTGGAGCAGTCTCATGAAGACTATGATGAAGCCAAATTTTGATAATAGTATTGGCTGGTGAGCTTACACTTGTCGGTGCGCCGCAAAGTTAGGAAATTAAAACATCTTTCAGATAGTATTTGAAATTCCTTTAATTGAAGGTTTTAAGGGTTGTAGCCTTAGTGGATGACACGTGTTTCGGCAAGAAAAGATTGCCTTTTTCAAATCCAGGCTATATTCATTTCCGTGAATAACAGCATAATGCAAGGAAATGGTAAGTCATGGGTTCAATCCCACCTCGTACGAAAATGTTCTCTGTTTGCCGTGTGGTCCGCGTTTGAGAGTGCCGGTACTCTCAAACGCAGACCACATGGCAAACAGAGGACATATAGCCTGGATTTGAAAAAGACAATCTTTTCTTGCTGAAACACGTGTCATCCACTAAGGCTACAACACTAAAAACCTTCAATTAAAGGAATTTCAAATACTATCTCAAAGATGTTTTCATTTCCTAACTTTGCGGCGCACCGACAAGTGTAAGCTCACCCAACCGATACTATTTTGAACAAACAGAGTGGAGGGTCTCTATGTCTCCGAAGAAGCTTACTTCGATGCAACGACTGATCAAAAAATTCTATAACCAATATGTCCAAAAATTAAAAGTATCAATTCATAATAGGTCGCAAGGTAATACCTCTGAAGGTGTCTACAAAAAAGTCCCTCGCCAGTTATTTCACATTTTGATAATATTCTACTTTCAAGGTTCAATTGAACATCTGAGTGCGTTCTACCCATTAGAACAGTTAGCAACAGAACCTTTAATTGCTGTCCTCTACATTATGTAGACACATCATTTTGCTACTGTCAAGGTGACTGCCAGGTGTGGTTTAGGTAGTTGACACCGTTTTATTTGATCAATCTACTGTTTGCATGCCTGTTTGAAGTAGAATGTTGGTCATCCATGTGAGCATATTTCAAAGGGTAAAGGCAGCTGAAGCAATGATACAGACATAGAAAAATGGTGATCCTGTATTTGTGAGAGTTGGGTAAAGATAGGTGCAATGATAGCTCTGCTACACAGGCAGGAAGAAGATCAGTGTTGAGTCGCAAGAAGAGATGCACACTGTTGGAGTCTCTCACCTGTTCAGAATGGATGGCCAAGGAAAGGGGATGTGCAAACAACCATCAGTAGAGCACATTTGTCACAAGAAACAGGTCTCAGCAAACTCCCCAGTCGGTTCTCCAAGTTCAACAATTTCTGGTATTGGCAAATTGTTATAGGAAATTTCGTCCAAGACTTTTCAGCTCGCGTGTAGCCTTTGACTCACCTATTGCAAAAAACAATGTTATCGATAGGTTTTCCTGGATTAGAGAGGCTGATATAGCCTTTATACATCTAAAGAAAGCTTTTCGTGAAGCTGAACACCATGGACACCCCATTAGGATCTGTGCTCCTTCAACTTCAGGCTGCCAATAGCCTATTACTCTTGTTCCCGCACCACCAGCAAAAGGCGGTATTCAGTACTGGAAAAGGAACTTTTAACATTAAAATCAGCTTGCCTTGAATGGAGACACCTATTACTGGGGACTCTGTATCCAAGAGAAATCCAAACTGATCGCAAGCATTTTAAGACTCTCCAGAAATCTAAGTGTAGAAACAGCAGACAGGCCTGATGTGCCTACTTTTTGGCATAGTTCGATTTTTTCCTAACCTACTTACCTGGTTCCAAGAACATTCTTGCTGCATTGTCTAGGAAATTGTTATGAAGGCACTCGTGGAGGCAGGTAAGTCTTTGTGATATGGATTTATTAAGTAAACAGGTAAAAGACCCCCAGCACATCAGAAACATCCAATATAGGCAAGGGACAACTTCAACTGACAAATATAGAATGCTGGGGACAGAGCATACAGCTAGTGCCCTATGACATCATTAGAACCTGGCAGCAGTGACAACTCCACGCTTCCACAGCCCCTAGTATTGCATGCATGTCTCCCCCTCCATATTGATAACAACATAATGTAATAACTTCACAACACATCTCCCTCTTTTTCATAAAAGTTCTTCACCCAATATCTCCACTTTACACGTGACATCTTTTTACAGTAGCGATGCAGTCTTTATTCCAAACCTGACCGCCTGCAACACGCACTGCACCCTTCAACACTGCAACAACTCTAACTGGGTCAGAATACAACAAGTCACCCTTCTTTCTCACCACTCCCTTCTTAATCCTCACCCAGTCACCAGATTCCACCCGCAATTCCTTCCTTCCTCTCCTTTTATTCTCACGCATAACCCATTCACTCTTCTTCTTCTTGAGAGACTTCCTCACCTCATCAATGACTACATCAGATTCCCTGCTCCTGCCTAACCATGGCGGACACGTCATGGAGTAAGGTTTTCGACCTCTCATAAGTTCGAACGGACACAGACCGGTAGTAGCGTGAGGTGCCATGCGCAATGCCCACATCCTATTTTGAATAGTCGCCAATTTATCAAATCCACACTCTTCCCCCATGCAAATGCTCTCCATCACACATCTATTCAACCTCTCAACTACTCCATTTGTTTCAGGATGATAAAGAGCTTCCCTCTTATGTCTCACACCACATTTTTCCAAATACTTGGGAAAGCATCCACCGGTAAATTGCGTGCCATTGTCTGTGAGGACACTTCCTGGGAGAGCCTCACTTGCAAAGATCTCTTGCAAAACCTTAACCATACTTTCCCCGATATTTCTCTCACAACTTTGAAATCTACCCACCTAGAGAACAAATCGACAACCAGAACCACAAATCTTCCCCAACCATATCCCAAATCGACGGGTCCTAATATGTCCATAGCTATATCACTCCAAATTTTAGCCAGAACACCAACATCAATTAAAGGTTGTCTCTTGGCCTCTACGCCCTTACCACTTCTTATGCAAAATTGGCACTCACTCAAACGGGCTTCAACTTCCTTATCAAAACCTGGCCACTAGTAATCAGTCCTCAGTACCCCTTTCGTCTTTGCGATGCCAATATGTCCACTGTGCGCCAGATCGATAATTTTTCTACGGATCCCCACTGGTGCTACTGCCCTCTCCCACCTGAACAATATCTCATCCGCAACTGACAATTCATCCTTCACCTCCCAGAAAGGTCTTTCCTCCTCCAACAAGGCCGATTTATTAGGCCAAACACCAGAAACTACGTAGGATATCACCCTGCTCAAAATCGCATCCTTCCTTATCTCATCCAACCACTCTTGCTTGGATACAATGCCTTCTGTACTCACAAACACCATCTCCATGTTATCATCTTCAATCCTATCTTGGGAACTGACCTTGACTCTAGACAAATTGTCCGCCACCGTGTTCTCTCTTCCAGGAATCACCTCCATCACAAACTTGTGGGGTTGCAAACTGGTGACCCATCCAGCCACCCTTCGTGAAATTTTGTCCAGTCCTTTCGTCTCAAAGATTACTTTCAAAGGTTTGTGATCCGTCCGAATCACAAATTCCACACCCCAGACAACATTTTTAAACCTCTCTACGGCCCAATAACAAGCGAGAGCTTCCTTTTCAAGAACTGAATACCGTACTTCCGCACCCTTTAGGCCACGTGAAGCATGGGCTATTATAACTTCCGACCCATCATCCTGTTTCTGAGCCAAAACGGCTCCCAGGCCGCCATCACTAGCATCTACCGTAATAATAGACAATTTTCTTGTATCAAAACATCCCAAAGGCTTTGCCATGTCTATTTCCTCTTTGATTCTGTTAAATTCTGCATCACACTCGCAACTCCATATGAAATCAGCACCTTTCCTTAATATTTTCCTCATCTCACGAACTTTAGTTGCATAGTCTTTCACACATTTTTGATAAAACTCTGTCATACCTAAAAATGAACGAAGTTCAGTTTTTGTTGTGGGTTTCTCTATTTCCTTTATCGAGTTAATAATGCTTTCCTTGGGTTTCACCCCCTCAGCTGACACTTCGTGACCCAAATAGTCCACCTTAGATACCGCAAATTAACATTTTTCTTCCCTTAAAGTAACGCCTCTCTCCTCGAAAATGTTCAACACATCATCAAGACTCCTGTCATGTTCTTCTAACGTCTCACCACAAATCAGCACATCGTCTTGGAAGCAAACTACTCCTTTTACCGACCCAATCAACCGATCCATGATCTTTTGGAATACCGATGAGGCCGACGCCAACCCAAACGGCATTCTTCTAAATTGGAAAACACCCTTGTGCGTTATAAAAGCCGTAACCTTTCTACATTCTTCCGTCAGCTCAACCTGGTGGTATGCGGACGCCATATCAAGTTTTGAAAATATCTTCCCCTGGCCCACCATGGTTAACATCTCACCCATGTTTGGCAAGGGGTGCCTGTCGACCATCGCACACTTGTTGAGCTCACACATGTCAATACATAATCTCAGATCACCAGAACTTTTTTTTACCACTACCACCGGTGACACCCATTCGACGCCTCCCGCTCTCTCAATCACACCCATCTGTAGTAGTTTTTTAAGCTCATTCTTCACACCCTCTCTCAAAGAGAAAGGTACCGGCCTGAGTTTAGCAACAACAGGCACACTACCTCTTTTTAGAATAATTTGGTGTTGAAATCCCTTCACCTTTCCCAAACTTTTCTCAAAAACTCCCATATGGTCTGTCACATACTTGTCTACTTTATTGCAAGGCACAGACACCTGAAGCACCTGCTCAGGGTTATTGGGATCTAATCGAATGGCCAAGCTCTTCTGTTCTCTCCACCCCAGCAATGATTGCCCTTTCTCGGTGACATATACCTTTCCTCTACACCTCCTTCCTTTGAACTCGAATTCACACCATACAAATCCCAGTAAAACAATATTGTCCTGATTGTACCCTCCAGGATTGATATCCGGTTCACTTAATAGGGCTACGGCCCCGCACATCTCCTTCTCAAATACACTTCTGGACACTAACGTAATCTTTGAGCCAGAATCAGCCATCATATAGACTTCATGACCGTTCACCTTCACAACCGCATAAGGTCGCTCACACTCGTCTCCATTCTCACCATCCAACACAACATTCACGGTATTGACAATGACATTCTGCATTGGAATTATCACTTCCTCCTCTGACGATCTTCCATCTTCTTCCTCATTGACGTACAAGACCTTCTTTTGGCCGGATTGACCAAATTGGTAGTTCTTACAGCAGTTCGCATAGTGACCCTTCCTCTTACACTTTGCACACGTCACTTTGCGGCCAGGGCACACAACAGATGAAGCAAAATGCGTACTGCTCCCACATCGAAAACATAGTCTGTCCTCTTTTCTTTCAGTCCTCTGCCCAGGCTCTTGGTTTCTATTCTCTTCCCCGACAACTCTGCTCGATTGCTTGGTTTTCCCCCTTCTTTTGCCTTTGTTATCTGCGACATTTAGGACTTCACTCTTTACTTCCTTGAGGTCGCTTGTTTCATTCTTCGACAACTTAGCGACACATGCCTATGAGTGTTCCACACGTTTAGCAAGATCTAGAACCTCATCAAGATTGGGGTCGTCCTTCAGCCACAATTCTTCGCGTATCTTATTGGATCTACAATGAGTCATAAACTGGTCACGGATGTGTTCATCAAAAGACCCTTGAAACTTGCATGTCAAAGCTAAATGTCGCAAGGCTGTCACATACTCTTCAACCGATTCACCTTGTGCTTGCACCCTCATGCGGAAATTATAACGTTCCAATACCGTGCTGGTCTTGGGATTGAAATGCTTGTCCAGCTTAAGTAGAGCCATATCAAATTCATTGACAGCGTCATCCGCACCACTGCCATCTCCCGCTGGCTGAGGAAGCGTTTCATAAATTCTCTGACCTTCGTATCCCAAGAAATCCCAAGAAATGCAGCAACAAAGCCAACTTCCTCTCACCAGAGCCCACCGTATTTTTGCTGGACCTGGCACAGGCATGAATATTGGGGGCCCTGCTATTCCAGGTAGACCTGCCATGCTCCTGGTTCTGGAATGCTTTTGCTGATGCCTTTTCCCGTGCACTGCCTCTTCCTTGAAGTTTTCTCTCTCTCCTTTCTCGTTCTGTGAGGATATAAGTCTGATGACATGGAACTTTCGGCAATGTGCTACTAAATTCAATCTAAACCTCTGTCTTCCATTGATCCCCTTTAATGTCCTTTCAAGGTCCTGCTTAATGAAGCTTTGCAATGTCTCTTCTCCCCTTTTTAATGTGTTCCCTTATGCTCTGTCAAAGTCTCACTGAATTTACTACTGTGCACACATCCTTGTAATATAGTTCGATAAAACGTCAGCTCCACAATTTTTTTTTTTACTGCGCATTCATTACCAAATGGATAAAGGCCTTCTTCTTACTGCGCTTCTATTACCGTGGGTATGGTAACCCTTTTTCACTGCGCATTCATTACAAAATGAATGATAACCTTCTTTTTGCTGCGCTTCTATTACCGTGGGTATGGTAAACCTTTTTCACTGCGCATTCATTACAGAATGAATGATGACCTTCTTCTTGCTGCGCTTCTATTACCATGGGTACGGTAATCCTCCCTCCTTCTTCAAGCGCTGCTCCCTCCCTCTTCCGGGACACCGCGTCGGCCTGTGCCACAGAGGACGATGAAACGGCAGGCGTCCAAAACAATAAAGCGGGCTTTCGCTTATTCTCACGGCATGGCCCCGCAGCGTGTGTGTTATGGCTGAGAGTATAGAGGAAAGTAACGCGGCGAGAGTTACCCAAAGCCCTGGGGTGGAGAGTAGTGCAGCGCAGCGACACTTACTTGGCTGGCAAGACAGTCGGTGCTGCTGATCGGGGTGGCCACTACAACGCCGGGATGGCCGAGCGGCCACAATCTCACGGGCACAAAGGGGAGGGAACACTTTGGTTGCGGGCCGCCGCTACTACGCCAGGGGAAAGCGGAGCGGCGCTCGCCTTTGGATAGCTCTGCTGGAGGTCTTCAGGTCTCCTGTCCACATCCCATCCTCGTCACCAATGTTATGAAGGCACTCGTGGAGGCAGGTAAGTCTTTGTGATATGGATTTATTAAGTAAACAGGTAAAAGACCCCCAGCACATCAGAAACATCCAATGTAGGCAAGGGACAACTCCAACTGACAAATATAGAACGCTGGGGACAGAGCATACAGCTAGTGCCCTATGACCTCATTAGAACCTGGCAGCAGTGACAACTCCACGCTTCCATAGCCTCTAGTATTGCATGCATGTCTCCCCCTCCATATTGATAACAACATAATGTAATAACTTCACAACAGAAATATATGATTCAGGGCCAAGCATCTGAACCAGTGAATTGCTGTTAACCGGAAAGCATTTTGTTTTTAACGTACAGCAGTTTGTTGACCAAGGTGGTCATTATAAATTTGCTGGTATCTCGCTGGTAATTCTGGCAGGATACTGGCAAACGGCCCACTCTTACTGGCGCCTGATATCCTGGACTTTACAGGATATTACAGATGCCAGCAACAGTCGGTAAATCCCCATTCCATGGAGTCCATGTGGGGATTGCCAGTATTAGCGGTATTACCAGTGATAGGAATGCTGGCTGTTTTTTGCCAGTGGGGGTCAGATTTACCTCAGCTATTGGCTAGAGTTAAATCAGTCGACCCCCATCGGCAAACTTGTAGTTTGGAGGTGCAGGAAAAGTGGTGGTAATGGAATTAACCTTCACTGCCAAACTTATATTGAGGACTTATATTGAGGACCCAAGTCTTACAGGCTTACATGAAGTGGTACAGAACTTGTTGGATAATGATGGCTATACCTGTAAGGACAAGAAGTTAATTGCTTCCACTGAGACCTTACCTATTAAAGCTATATGTCTTCGCCATGATTATCCGGCCGCTGGTCCACCTGTAACATCCTATCAAGATATTTCTGGGGGCTTACATAGAGGAAGCACGTTGCTGATTATTTTTCTTCATGCTCTGTCTGCACTCAGAACAAATACTCTACACACTCCAGCCTTGGGAAACTACTCCCTCTTCCTGTACCAACTGGACTGTGGGAAGCGATAACCACTGACTTTATCATGGAATTGCCTATCTTGGAAGAGATGATGACTTTTATGGTGACAGTAGATCGCATCACTAAGATAGCTCATTTTGATGCCATGAAGAAGGGGACCACTGCCTCAGAAATGGCTGAGGTGTTTTTGCAGGGGATTTTCCGATTCCATGGCCTCCCCACTACTGTTGTTTCTGATCAAGGGCCCGAATATACCATGAGATTCTGGAAGCATTTATCTTCTGCCCCACACATTGAATGCAATCTCTCTTCAGGCTACCATCCCAAGTGTAGCAGGTCAACAGAAAGGGTGTGCAAAGTATTAGAACAATACCTTTGTTGCTTTTCTATTGGTGCTGCTGATAATTGGACCTCTCTTCTACCAATAGCTGAATTAGCTTGTAATACCTCTTTTCATTCCGCCATAAACAACTCCCTCTTCTTTGCCTATTACGGTTACCATCCTCACATGTTTCCCATGTCCTGTGCTCTGGTTTCTCTGACTCCCACTGTGGACAAAATGGTTGCTGCAATCCAACAGGGGCACAGAGACAAGTAAAGCAATCTTCTGCTAGTACTACTAGTGTGGACACAGTTCCTGAAAAATCGACCATTCAGTTTGCTTTGTGAGCTATATACATAATCCATATTATGAACACATCTTTATGCCTAGTGGTCAATCTGTAGGAGGCCTTTCTATCAACCAGACACTAGAAGCAAAAAGCTCTGAGGAACAAGATGAAGGACAAGCTCTTCGTAATTATATAATAATATAAAAAGAAAGACAATACAGGTAATTGTATCTGAAGCTACCAATGTGAAGGCTTTCTGTAACACCATATAGAATCCAAGTGAGGCTTTGTTCAAGTAACTCTGGATCCAGCACCTACTTGCATAGGCTTCGTCTGAACCTGTGCTCCAAGACGTTACATACCAATGCATTTTTAATGTTTACAACATATTTTTCCCTAAATATATTTTTCAATAATTAATTCACAAAATCGTGGTGTTTTAACTTCAAGACATAGAGGATGGTAGAGGGCGCCCTGCCTGTCCAAGAATGTTTTTAGATAACTGATGTCAAATGATGCATGAAAGATCAATTTTCTAAACACGTTGGGTAAAATGTATACTACAATTGCACATTAGAGTTAGAAGTCAGAATAAATATGGATGTGGGGAAGCTGTGATCTACCCTTCGCATATCCATGTCACAAGGATCCTTCCTTCCAAATTCTCCTTTGAAATTATTTCCTGCAAATGCCTACTTAATAAGAATTCTTGCAGGGTGCAAAATGTGCACTTGACACTGCTCATTGGCTAGTGATATTTGACTCTTGGCTAGTAAGTAACTGTGTTCTCTGTATATGTATGCATAGAATTGAGGTGCAGAGTGCCTTCCTTATGGCTAGTAGTTTGCAACTTGAATTTGTGCCCCCTGTGTTTGTATTATGATGGCCTCTATCTATAGATCCTCTCGGGACATTCTCTTTCCATTGAGTGGTCGAACTCTATCTCCAACTGGCTTATCTTGTTTTGCAACATCAACCTTTGTCTTGACGGCTCTGCTAACTATTCTGCCTCAGCATTTAGGAATGCTTTAACTTTTCTGGATTTAAGCATTTTCTCATTTTCTCTTCTCTTTGAAATTTTCTGGCAGATCCATAAGGCACACACCCCTCACATGGTCTGATCACAGTTGACATTCACATTTTTCAGAAATCCTTTGATGAGCCTCCACAAAGAGTTCTGCATAACTTTAGATACTCAGCCTCTGGTCATCACGAAGAAACTTCAGCTAGCAGCAAAACTGTACCCTTTTTTCAATAAGGAAATGGCTCTTATGAAGAAAACCAAAGGAGTGCTAGTGCTAGAGAGATGCTAGTGCAAATTGTAAAACAAACAAAGGACAAAATAGCATGGCTGAGACATCTGAAAGGCTAGTACACAATCATCACAAGCAGGAAGACAACTTTCTTGCATGACCACATTGCCAGAGCCAACAACTCTGAAGCTGTACTCTTCAAGATCTATTGTTTCTCTGAATATGCCTCTTCCACAGAAGCCCCCCAATCAATGGTTGACTCTTTTCTGTGAAATGATCATTTAATTCCAAGCTTGTATGCACACCAGCGCTTCCTCTGCCCCACCTTGCCTGGACAAAAAGACTCAAGTCTCCTTCTTGCCTTCCAGCCAACCTCTCCTTCTGATATGATTGTGCTAGCTAAAAACAATGAAATTACTTTCTGAGCATGTCCTGCAAAGACCATAAATGGCAATGTTGTCTCCTTTGCACCTTCCCTCAGCCACAACTGCTCACTTTAAACAGGAATCTTCCTGGGCATCATTAAGAAAACTTGCAAATCCCCTTTTAAAAAAGAATGTGCATGGATGCCCCCAACATTCCTTTTAACAACCACCCTATTTCTTACACCCCTTCATGGGAAAGACCCTAGAAATAGCAGCAACTCAACAGTGCAATCCTAGAGGAAAGCTCACTATCTTCTGTATGACCACACATTCAGTTACAGTTCAGTCAGGGGAATGGAAACTGACCTCCTTTATACAAGGCAAAACATGACAACATCACAGCCATCCTCATCCAACCTGGATCTCTCTGCAGCCTTTGATACCATCAAGAACTCCATCCTTGTTGACCACCTGAACACCTACTTTAGCACCAATGTCACTGCTCTTGAATGATCTCCTCCTTTCTTGTTGACAGGTTATCCATGTCTAATTTGGGTCCCTTTTAACCCAACCTAAATTCCTTATCTGTGGTGTTAAAAAGGAATCTATTATATTACCATGGCTGCTCAACACATACCATAAACCCTTGTCGCCAACAACTCCTCTTTCTTTGTCAACTTTCATATATATTCAGATGACACAGAGATTACCTTCAGTCTCAGTGCTTCCTCCATCATCTCACCTTACATCTCCTCATGCCTCCTGCAGATACATAACAGGGTGATTGACAATTGCTTCTCTGTTAATAAGTCACACACCAAAATCCTACACATATCTCCTCAAATCCCCTATAGGTCCCTTTCTCTTAGCTAGCCTCTCTGGGACCACCACCTATCCTGACCCACACTACAAAAATCTCTGAATCATCTTTGACAGTGTTATGTCCTTTTCACCATAAGTGCAAGACATTACCGGGAGATCAGAAATCCTCTGATGAACCTCCACAAAGGTGTTCCACAAAAGTGCGGACATCTGTTGTCTTTCATTACTGAGATATCCCAAGTCCAGCTACACATGCTTAAGCACCCCACCCCCCATATCCTTAAACTCCGTAAAAGCATGAAAATGACAACCACCGTGGTGATTTTAAGGCTCTTCTATGGCAACAGACTATTCCTGTTGCTGCCTGAATGCTTGGCCCACCAACTGGAGGTCATCCAGAACATGCTCATCAGGTTACCATTGTGCCTACAACTTTGTGATCACATCACCCATCCTTGCTCTCCCTCTACTGCCTCCTTCTTGCTGCCAGCATCAACTTCAAGGCTTTGTGTATCACCCACAGAGACTTTATAGGGGTAGAAGCAGTCTATTGAAAGTGCAAGATACAGCTCTACTGTCAAGGCCCCTCAGATCCTCTTTAGTGCACAATATTGTTATTGCGCCCTTTAGGAGGAAGGAACTTTGGGAGAGGACCTTGGACTCTAGGGGTGCCTTGCTCTGGAATGATGTACACTAGGCCTTACGGATGGGAAAACACCTACAAGAGATTAATGACAATTCTATTTAAAAATGAGCTTCGACATTGAATGTTCTCCTGGGGCCATTGCCTATTCTATTTCTTGGCAGTACTGGCCCAATCCTCTCTATGCTCTCCACTCTCCCACACTGTTTGTATTATGCCAGGACCTCTTGGTTCCCTGGCACCTATCCTCTTCTGGTTCATTTTACATTTATCTCTCCTGGGCTTTTGTGCACCTTCTCTCCTGCAATGTGGACTATTGCATTTACTTCTTCCCAGGTTCTATTGCACTTTTCCCTTCCTGTGTGATCACACACTTAGCCTCCTTCTTCTCCCTAGCCTTCACTGATTAGAAGACCTCAAAAGCCAGTGAAAGATTAATTGTCTTTACCCATGTCCCTTTCTTTGTAGGTGCTTTAGAGTGGCTGTGTCTGCAGTAGGTGCCATACATGTGGCCAAGAGATAAACAAAGAAACACACACATGAATTAAAAAAACAGAGATTTTAAAAGCATGTGGAACCAGAGAACCGATGAACAGCATTTGCCCACAGCAGCTAATCATGTTTTTGGCAATCGGAACATTTAATGCATCGCAGGCAAACATTTGGGCCTCCTCGCTTAAGTAGTGCAGAAATGTGTGTCACTTCCTACTGGACACAATAGAAATCATATGCCTGGAGAAATTTCGCCAAATTTATATACAGTGCTCACCAAGACATCCTATGTTTTTCTGCCGTACCTTGGTTGTTGTCTCTCACTCTAGATCCATTGTGTCTTCAATGCTATTTCAGAAGCTCAGATGCCATAAGCCGTGCAGAGAAAGATTAAATATTCCTGGCATTCACTCTTTCTTTTTCTGCAGCTCAGGCATGCAAGCTGCTGAACTAACTCCAAGGACAGAGTGGAACTAGACTGAGAGAAAACAACTGCTCTTATTCTATAAAGCAACATACAGCAGAATACATTGGGATAATTTCAGGGGATTTTAGAAACAGAAACATTGTAATTTCTTAGGAGGAACATCACATTTTGTTAAAAGTAAGACAAAGGCAAGCAGAAGGGATTTTATATGCCCACAGTATACAACTGCAAAATAAATGGTTGCTTTGTAAAACAAGTGAGAGGGTTGGACAGCAAACTAATTGAAAAATCTCATATTGGTCATGGCCCGGCAGAGGTAACTGGAGAGAACATATAAGGAGCAGCAAGGTAGGTAATTCCACCAACAGCTAATACCCATACAAACACAGTCTTTTAGCAAAACATATACATTTTATTCAATATCCATAAAAACACTGTACAAAAGTTAATCAGTAATCAAAAATCATCAATAGACATCGTGCTTGTGACAATAACAAACCTAGGCGTGGAGATCGCAACAATTCATACCCGATGTCAATTTCACTTCGGTTTCCTATAACCGTCAAGTTCAGTTTACATATCGAGATGGAATATGATCCACACTTGGATCTCAATTGATAAACTGCCTACTTAATCGCTATTGTAATGCCTCGACATGTTTCAGTTCATATTCTAGCGTGTGAACTTTCTTCAGGAGGGAAATCACAATTTGTCACTTCAACCATGACGTATTATTTTTAAGAACACATTGGCTGAACTGCAACCATCATTTTGCACTTCAAGCTTGGGTATGCTGTGGGTGTGAAACATAAAGGGAAAAATCCATTACTTTTTTATGTTTTGGACGGTATAAATCTGTCAAAGACGAGGAGCAGAAAACATTCTTTACCTCTTGTGTGAGTGGGGCAAAGATATTGATCTGGTCCTGGAGTAAACCTATTCTTCCAGTTCCACAGCTGTCCCAAAATCAGTTGGCACGATCATCTGTAACAATACATAGACTCAATATCAAACTTCCTTATCATAACCAACTTCTCTATACCACAAAACAACTCTGGGCAAGTCCTCCCATTCGACACCACGTGTGGAGAACTCCTCATGACTCTAAACTTTGTACACAGTGAACTCTCCAGCACTCACTATCTTACATGCCAAAGATAAAACTTATAGAACAAGTTTGCATGTTTGTTTGTTCTAGGACTCTTGCCCCAGATGATTTAGGAAAACCTGGTAGGAAAGGTTTTCGAGGCCTCTAATATAAAGTCCTCATCATGTTTAAAAATTCTAACAAGGGAGACATGAGCTACTAGCCCCACTTATCAACTCTGCATGTGTCCTCTACTCAGGACACCATCTAATCTCCATGCCGAGGGCGCTCTTACCTGACGTCACTTGTCATCAGTAGTACACGTCCAAAATTCAGACCGGCCCCTTCCTGTGTCGCAGAAAGACCGACCCTTGGGATAACGGAAAAACAGTATTTTAGGTTTAAAAAAAAAGAATTTTAATGAACATTTTATTAGTTTCATAACAAACAAACAGTGCACCTTAACATGGTGCATAAACTACTCAAACCCCAACATCCCACCTTTTCTTCCCCTCCGCCCCATTAAAGTCCCTATAAGGAGCCAACACGGTCCACTAGTCCACAACTGTCTCTTCTTTACCATAATCCAGGGAGCTATCCATGTCCAATTCGTCGGGTCCCAAGCCCGTTAGTGATGCAATCAAATGCTGCCATGCCATCAATGTTTCTGCTTCTTCTTCTCCCCCTCTACATGCTACCTCCCTTCAGACCACAGTTTCAGCCTCAGCCCACTGAAGGAGGTCCCTCCACTAGGTATCTACCTTGGGTCTCGCCTGAGCTTTCCATCCCATGGCTATCCTTTGTTTCGCTAAAATATAGGCCAGATCTTTGAGATTACACACATGCTTGAGTTTGCGTGGTCTAGGGAAGCCCCCCACCATACATGCCCACAAGGAGTCTACCACCAGTTCAATCCCTTTGGTAGCCAGTCAGTCTGCTATTTCCTTCCAATATCTCGCTATTTCGGGACAAGCCCAAAACATGTGTATCATCCTAGCATTTTCCACCTTGCATTTCGGGCACCGCTGTGTAGGCGCATTTGCAAACCTAGCAATTCTCTTGGGGATCATATATGCTCTATGAGTGATATACAGTTCAATCTGTTGTAATCGGACATTCCTCGACCCTTTTTTATGGTACCCTTGCATCCTTTCCCATAGACCATCACTTATTGTCTCCCCACTGTCTTCTTCCCAGTCTCGCCTCGTTTGAACCACCTCTTTTCCCACTTTAGACATCAATAATTCGTAAATTCTGGAGACCTTGTGTCCCCCGCCTGACACTGCTTGGACCATTTCTATGGCCTTGTCTGGCTGCTGGCCCAGTTTCTCTTCTGACTACGTCTTTTTTAACAATGCCATCAGCCTCACATACGTGATATACTGCCCGCTGTGTAGACCTGTGTCCTCTCTTGAGCTGTCAAACTTATTCTGCCACCTCCTTGCCACACATCCCCAACCGTTGTCACCCCAACCGGTTACCAGTGTTCCCTTATGGCACGTCTCAGTTGGTCGTCTATCCCCTGCAGTGTCACAGAGGGACCTGCGGGGAGCACGGTGTCCGGCTTCACAACTTTATGCAGGTCCTATGCCAGATCTTCTTTCCCAGGGTCAGTAATGCCGCTCTCCTACCTTTCGGTGGCTCCGTTACCCACATCCAATCATTCAGAAAATATGGTGTGCATTTCGGCCTCAATAGTTTGAACTCTGATATGGTGTCATCAGAAAGCCATCTAGCTACGCAATTGGCCCGCTAAGTAGTACACTTCAAAATTGGGTAGTTTAATACCCGCCCTATCGTGTGGGTTTTGTAATTTCCATAGGGCTACCCGATTCCTAGTGTTATGCCAGATGAACCCTCTGCACATATTATGGAGTTTATTGAAAAAGCGTTTAGGTATTGAATACGGGACATTTGCAAAATTGTGTAGCAGCCTGGGCAATACTATCATTTTAAGCAATGCCATCCTTCCCATCATGGTCAGGGGCAACCTTGTCCAGAATGTCATACTGCGTTGGATCCCTTCTACTGCCCTCTCTGTATTATTCTTGTGTTCATCTACAACCTTATGGTATACATTTATCCCCAGGTATCTAAAGGTGTCTACCGCCCACTCAATCTGTAACACCTGCAGCGTATCTTGAGGCATTCCCTTATATCATGGACACCTGATAATAGTGCATATCGATCTAGTACCTCTAGTATATATTGTAAGTTTTCTTAAGGGTATCTCAGATACAATAGCATGTCATCTGCATACAATGATATCAGGTGCTGTCAACTTTTCGTTCTAATGCCCACCTCCCCATATTGGTATCTGAGGTACGCTGCCAGTGGCTCCAGCACTAGGATAAACAGCATCAGGGACAGGGGCAGCCTCTGCCTAGTGTCCACCTTTCCGAGACCACCAACCCTGTCCCGACTCTGGCGATCGGTGCACTATACAATAGTTTCACCCATTGCAGATATACCCGGTCCTATCCCAAATTTCTTAAGAACCGCTAGTAGCCAAGGCCACTTTACAGAGTCAAAAGCCTTGACTGTGTCTAGTGAGACTATCGCCAGTTCTTGGAAGTTTCCAGCGGTCTGGTCTATTTATTTTTTAAACATATTTTATTAGCATTTAAATATAGTTAACATTTAACAAAAAATGAGGTGTTAAACAAACAAACAAAACAGTCTTCATTAAAAGTTGTGGTATCTTCAGTGTCTATACAGGGGCAGAGGTAGGTGAATTCGTGAGTTCGGGTGCCGAGGTTGGGTCAAGTCGGGCGTCTTTGAAAGTTTAGGTGAAACTCTTCCTGGCATTATGTTGTTTCTGGGGTTCCCTTCAGGGGGGTTTGTGGTCTGCAGTAAAGGGCACATCTCTTAGGAGGGCCTTCCACGACTCGAGGGTGTTGTTTGCTTCGTCTGTTCCATAGTTGGCCCCTTCCTGCCATGCTCTGGTCTCTGCCTCGGACCACCTTTCTAGTTCCTTAATCCAGCATTCATATCTCGGGACCCCTGGGGGCTTCCAGGCCATAGCTATGGTTCTTTTCGCAAGGATGCAGGATAGGTCCATCAGTTTGACTACGTGTCTGTATTTGCTTATTTTGGGGTGAGCTCCGAATAGGCAGACTTTCGGGTCCCACTCATATCTGGTTATGCCAGCAGTTGTGCAAGTCTGCCTAACTCTGGACCAGAGTGTCTTTACCCTATTGCAGGTCCAAAACATGTGGATCATGTCGGCTGTGTCGCTGCCGCACCAGAGGCAATTCGGTGAGACTTTCTTGTTGAATTTAGCCACCCGCTGTGGGGTCATGTACGTCCTGTATAGGGTATTCAGTTGTATCTGCCTGAACCTGGCGTTGCGGGACACCTCTTTTGGGTACAATAAAATTCTTTCCCATTCTTTGTTGGTTAGTTTGATGCCCAGGTCCATTTCCCATCTCTCCTTGAGTGCTATGCCTTTGGGGTTGGGTTTGTCCATCAATCGGCTGTAGAGCCGGGTTACCGGTTTCCATCCATCCGCTAACTCGTACATCTCCTGTAATAACGAGTCCGGAGTGGGTTCCTCGGGCCAGCTGTCCCATTTGCTTCTGGTGATCTGTTTGAGTCGGTGATACAATAGAAATTGGCCGCTGGAGAGTCCTTCAACCTCCTGCATCGATTCAAAGTCTCTGAATTTGTCCTCTTCGAACATGTCCCCCCATACATGGATCCCGGCACTCTCCCAGCTTCTTGCTACCCTCAGATCCGTCATGGTTTTGCATGCATCCGCTAGGATGGGAGAGTTGGGTGAATATGGATGGCTCGATTGTAGAATGGAGCGAGTTCTGCTCCAGATCTGTCTGCCTAATTTCGCTATCATGGGGACATTCTGTGTCTGCTTGAGGGGGTTCCAGAGTACTTCCTTCCGGAAGAGATTGGAGGGTATTTGTCTCAGTAGTGCAGATTCATTGTTTTGTTCGTCTTGAAGCCACCTTGTCACGTGGCTGAGCTGTGCAGCTAAGTAGTACATCTGAAAGTCGGGGAATTGTATTCCGCCTTCTTTGTGTCGTAGTGTGAGCACTGAGATGGGTAGTTTATGTCTGGAAGGGACCCATAGGAAGTCTCGGATTAATATTTCAAGTGTCTTGAAGAAGGTGGGGTGGATATAGTAACAGATGTTTGTGAAGAAGTATAGGAAGCGGGGGAGAATTATCATTTTTGTAATGGCCGCCCGACCCATCATTGCAAGTGGCAGTTTTGACCAGAATTTCATAGAATTGCGGAGTCCCTTCAGCGCCATTTCAGTGTTGTGGTCGTGTGTTCTGGGGTGTGATGGATGTTTATTCCCAGGTATCGGAATGCTTCGGATTGCCATTTTATCCCCACTGCTGGTAAATCAGTTTTTGTTAGGCCTCTGAGTCTTGCCAGCGGGAATGCACAGGAATTCGATCTGCTAAACTTGATTCCTGAGTAAAGTGCGTAGTTGTCGAGGACGTCTAGTATGACTTGTGCATTTATTTGTGGGTCCTTCACATACAAGAGTACATCGTCGGCGTACAGGGATATTATGGAGTGTTGGTCGCCCAGTTTAATGCCTGCGTCGAAGAACTGTTGTCTAAAATAGATGGCAATTGGTTCCAAGCCTAAGATGTATAGCATCGGTGATAGCAGGCACCCTTGCCTATTGCCTCTCTGAATCTCCCACGGCTTCGAGATCATCCCTCCAGTTTTCACTCTTGCCATTGGTGAGTTGTAGAGCACCTTGATCCATCTCACAAAACCCTCTCCAAATCCAAACTCCCTCAGCACCTCGACAAACCATTCCCAGAATATTGAGTCGAAGGCCTTGACTGTGTCGAGTGAGAGTACCGCAAGATTCTCGTCTCTCGCGGTGGTCTCCGCCATACTGTGTTGAAGTCTTCTTAGGTTGGCCGTGGTGTTGCGTCCCGGGACGAAGCCATTTTGGTCGTCGTGAATCAGGGTTCCCACCACCTTTGCAAGTCTATTGGCTAGGATAGTGGTTAGGATCTTACTGTCGTAGTTTAGCATTGCTAATGGGCGGTATGAATCACAGTCCATGGGCAGTTTGTTGGGCTTATGCATGAGGATTATGATTGTTTCTTTCATAGTGTTAGGGAGTATCCCTACTCCGTATGCCTCCGTGTAGACCTCATGTAGTATCGGAGTGATGATATCTTCGTAAGCTTTATAAAATTCAGGCGGGAGGCCGTCACTGTCAGGAGTCTTACAGGTGGCCAGCAACCTGATAGCTTCCTTAACATCTTCTGTAGTGATCTCCATTTCCAAAGCTTCTCTCTGTTCCTCGGATAGCCCAATCTCTTCCAGGGTGTTCTTGATTTCTTCTCTGGATATTTGCCTATTGTGGGAGTATAGTTTACAGTAGAACTCCGCAAAGGCGTTGTTGATATCCTGTTGGGTCTTGCATGTTGTCCCGTTCTCAGTTATGATCTCTGTAGGAGTGCGTCTTGGTTGTTCCCGTTTGCATAACCTGGCTAGTATCCTGCCTGGTTTATCGGCTTCTTTGTGGGTTTTAGCAGTTTTTGTTGCAAAGTCAAATTTGGCTAGCCTGTCCCAGGTTGTGCGACATTCTTCGCAAATTTCTTGTAGGGTCTCTTCCATTTCCGGGGTGGCGACAGTGCATGCCTTGAGGCGTGTTATTTCAGCTTCTCGTTCTTCTAGGGCTGCCGTCAGGTGTTTCCGAATGCCTCCAGCCCCCGCTATCACCTCTCCTCTTATCACTACCTTCATCGCCTCCCAAAGCGTGCTCTAGGTTGATACAGAACCTTTATTGTTGTCTATGTAGTCCTCAAGTTTGTTGCCGAGGGCTTCCCTGAATTCTTGATCCGCAAGCGCTGCAGTGGGCATTTTCCATGTCGGGATCGGTGGTCTGGGTCCCCTTAATTTCCATTCCATAATTAATGGTGAATGATCGGAGATCGATCTGCCTAGGTATGCTGTTGCGTCTACCATTGAGGTTTGCTCTCTGTTGATGAACAGATAATCAATCCTTGTGTGAATCTTGTGAGGGGCCGAGTAATATGAGAAGCTTCTTTCATTGGGATGTTGTTCTCTCCAAATGTCAACCAAGTTGAGGTAATCCAGCACATCGTTGAGTGCTTGAGTGGCGGCGTTTCTCGGTTGCTGGGGGGGTGTGGATCTATCCATGTTTCCGTTTCTGTAGCAGTTAAAGTCGCCAGCCCATATGAAGGTGCCTTCCCTGTGATGCGTCATTTTGGCACAGAGCGCTTTAAGGTGTGAGGGAATTCCGTGTTGTGGAAAGTAGGAGTTCACTATACAGACCGCCGTATGTTCAATGGTTCCCCATATTATTAGATACCTGCCTTCAGGGTCTGCCTCCGAGCCCAGTAGGCAGAATGGCACGTTCGGGTTCACCCACTTGAAAACTCCTCAAGCATAGCTAGAGTAGGGTGCTCCTTTCGTGGTGCCTCCCCACCGCTCAGCTAACTTGGACGAGGACTCCTTCGACAGGTGGGTCTCTTGGAGTAGTGCAATGGATACCTCCTTTCTGCGGAGATAGGATTGGATCCTATTCCTTCTCAAGTATGATCCCATACCACGTACATTCCAAGTTATCACTTTCAATTGTGTCGCCATTGGGATGGAGTGTTGGATTCCGTGCGTCTGCCCTTTCCTGTGTTTCTCATCGGTTGTTGATCATCCTCGGTGGTTCCCAGATCTCGGTTCTTAGTTCTGGTTTTGCTTGTGATCTGCGGTGGTCTTGCCCTCTGCCTTGTTCGTTGCGCTAGTGTGAAGACTGTGTAACTAGAGTAACATTTAACAAAACTGGAACTGGTGCGCCCAGCGACTGCGTTTTTCTTGCTCAGGCGCTTTCGCGCCGTCAGGTCCCATCCGGGTATCAGGCTCGAGCGGGGTCGGGCAGGCAACTGGCCTGTCCTGGTCTGTTCGTGGGGGCTAGGTCCTGTGCCTGGTGTGAGGCCAAGCGAGGGCCGCATCTGTTTGATAAATAGTGGTGTAGGTTACCTCCTTGGTTGTCATAGGGTAGTGATGCAGTATGCGCTTATGTGTCAAGTGCGTAGATAAGTGGATTTCCTCATTTGCCCTTGGGATAGGTGTCCCCGTCTTCTGCTAGATTGTTGTCTTCCATCCACATATTGGCGGCTGCTGGGGACTCTAGGAAGATCGCACGGCCCTTGTGGATGACCTTTAGTCTCGATGGATAGAGTAACATATATTTTAGGTTCAGTTGCCGGAGTCTGGCCTTGATAGGTACAAATGAGTTTCTCTCCCTTTGCACCTTTGGAGTATAGTCTGGGTAGACAGAGATTTTAGCGTTGCCACGTTCTATGGGGCCCTCTTCCCTGGAGGGCCTCAATATGGTTTTTCGATCTTGGAAATTAAGTATTTTGGCGATTATCGGGCGAGGATGGGATCCTGGGGGGGGTTTCTTCTGGAGGGACCTGTGTGCCCTTTCAACTGCAAAGCCTTGTGTAAGTTTTCCCGCGCCTACTTCTTGTTGTAGGAAGGCCTCTACGTATGCTGTTGGGTTCGGGGCCTCGTCGTCTTCTCGCACTCCCAGTATTCTGATGTTGCCCCGTCTGGCACGTCCCTCGGCTTCCTCGGCTCTGGCCTCGAGGATGGCGACCTGCCTTTCAAGGTTTGCGACTTTGGATTTCAGTTCGACTGTTTCTTCCGTTGTCTCTTTTATGGCCGATTCGGAGTTCATCACCCTTTCTGTTAAGTTTCTAGCATCCTGGAGCATCAGTTGGATGTCTGATCTGAATTTGTCTATTCTGGAATCGATAAATGTGCGCAGCGATGCTATGGCTTCTAGTACTTGGGTTTGATTTTCGGCGGAATCAGCCCCCTTTGATTGTGCGGGTTCTAGAGTGTGGAGGTGGGGGGTGGCTGAGTTTTTTGACTTGGTGGTGACGTACGTGTCCATTGTGGAGGGTTTCGGTTTGCTCCTGGAGGACATGTTAAAGTCTTGGCGCTTTAGCGCTGGGCCTGTCTGGTGAGATTCGAGCCTCAGTTCTCGCTTATGGCCCTTAGGTGCGTGGGGTTGTACTGTTGCAGTTGCCTGGAGAGGCGCGTGCTCCGCTCAAATTGCAGCGCCTGTGGCGCAGTAGCGTGAGTGCTCCAATTGATTTTGGCGTCTCTTTGTTGCTAACGAGAGTTTTAGGGAGTACCCAATTTTGGTGGCCTGGGGTCTCGCACAGCGGGTTGGGATTATTGTCCTCTTTTCTCAAGTGGTTCGCCGTGGGCTTGAGGTCAGGGTGCCACGGGGCAGTGTGGTGATTCGAATAGCCCCCTTAGTCTGGTGGCGTGCCCCCCAGGTCTCCTCACCTCAGTGACTTTGGCTCCGCTCTCCACGGGACTCGGCAACGTAGTGGTCTCATTGATGGCAGGGAGACGATGCTGTGTCTCCTAGCGGTTTCCCGCTCACTTCTCGTGTTCTGGGCTCCCGCGGTCGGACTCGGAGAAAGAGCTGTGTCCAGCCGTCCGATGCCCGGTGCGTTTCGTGTTGTAAGGGGCGGTATAGCACAGCGGTCTTCAGTGCGTGCCTCGACCGCGGTCTTGGCGCCTCTCTCCTCCTGCGGGCGCTGCGGTGGGAATAGCTGACTGCCTGGTCTCGAGTTGATGCGGCATCATGGAACAGCCGCCATCTTAGGTGCCGGCGGGGACGGGGGGTAGGGCAGAACGGGCGGGATTGTGGACGTTCTGCGTCCCGATTTCTTATCAGAGGCACTGCTTCTTGATGAGGATCGGTTTCCGGTCCACCGTGGTTCGATGTGGCCCCGGAGGTATGCCTGCTTACGGCGAAAAAGGATCAAGATGCAGTGTCTCGGCCGGAGCTCGGCGCCTCAGCCTCTGTCCACCATGAGCTCCAGGCCACGCCCCAGCAGTCTGGTCTATAACGTGGTGCAATCTCCTAAAATTATCAGAAATGCTGCGCTGGGGGACATATCCCGTTTGGTCATGGTGTATCAGGGTGCTGATCAGTGGTTTCAGTCTGTTTGCCATCACTGCGGTGAGGATCTTACTGTCCTGATTTAACATCGACAACGGTCTGTAAGATCCGCAGTCAGTGCCTATTTTACCCGGCTTGAGAAGCGGGATGATGACTGCTTCCCTTAGAGTCTCTGGCAGCCTGCCCCGTTCAAACACCTCATTTAACATAGCCAACAGTGGTGGAAGCAGGTCTGCCATGTATGTCTTAAAATATTTGCTTGGGAGGCCATCGGCCCCCGGCGCCTTATTGTTGGGTAGGTTACGGATTACATATTCCAGTTCCTCCAAGTCCAGTGGTGCCTCCAGCCTTTCCCTGTCGGCTACCTCGTGCCTGTGCAGGATGATACCTTCCAGCACTTTGTTTGTGTCAATTTCCTCTGCCTCTATTTTATCGGTATATAATT
This sequence comes from Ambystoma mexicanum, assembly GCF_040938575.1. Taxonomy (NCBI): domain Eukaryota; kingdom Metazoa; phylum Chordata; class Amphibia; order Caudata; family Ambystomatidae; genus Ambystoma; species Ambystoma mexicanum. The sequence continues at coordinate 722,238,710 of NC_090926.1, forward strand.
TACGATAGTATTTCTGAAAGCACTCATTCACCCCTTCCTGTGTGTCTTCGAGTATGCCATCCTCACGTCGCATCTCTCGCATCACTTGTCTTGGGGTCTCACTCTTACACAACCAGGCTAGTAATCTGCCTGGTTTATCCCCTTCCGCATGTTGTCTCTCTATATATTTTCTATAGTTGAGGTTACATAATCTCTTCCAGTGGGATTTACATTTTTCGGTTACGTGTCTTATCGCCTCCGTCTTTTCTGAGGATTCCGGTCTCTCTTGCATTTTATCCTCAATCTCCCTTTCCGTGGTTTGTAGGTCTGCCATTATGTCACCCAGTAGCCCAGCTGACTTTGATATTGCTGCCCCCCTTATCACCACCTTAAATGCTTCCCAGAGTGTGCCAGCTGACTCAACACTTCCTTCATTTAGTTCAAAGTACTCCTGTACTGCTTTCCTAAGATCTTCCCTGAACATGGTGTCTTTGAGAGCTTCAGCTCGAAGTTTCCATGTCGGTATCCTGGGCCTAGGCGGCGAGATCTGCCATGTCACCGTCAGTGGTGTGTGGTCTGATATGACTGCCGCTTTGTACTCCGCACACCTAATTTGCTCAAACACGGAACTAGACACTAGTATGTAGTCTAACCTGGTGTAAAAGTCATGCAGGGCTGCATAATGGGAGTACCCTCTGCAAGTGGGGTACAGCTTCCTCCATATCTTAGTGAGCTGGAACTTCACATAAGTGTGGTCAGGACCTTCGCCGCCGGGCTAGAATTGGTTCTTTTGTCATCTGATCTATCCATCTTGGGGTCTAGTGTGCAGTTAAAGTCCCCCCGGACTATGACCGCTCCTTCCATGTATGGGCTAACAATAGCATACAGTTTCCTGAGACAAGATGCGTTATCATTGTTCGAGGCATAGATATTAATCAGGTTAACCATTTTATTACCCACCATCCCTTTTACCAGCACCATTCTTCCATCTTCTCTTACTTCCTGTTGTAACAGTTTGAGCGGGACGTGGGGCGCAATCCATATAAGGACCCCCCCTAGCATATACTGAGTATGTGGCTCCTATTGTGGTGCCTTTTCGTTTCCTCTTCATCAACTCTAGTCTCTCTTTAGTTAAGTGGGTTTCCTGTAGCATTGCTATGTCTATCTTTTGCCGGTGTAGATACATCATAACTTTGTTGCGCTTAATATAAGTGTTTAACCCGCGTACATTCCAGGTCACAATTCTAAGGTCCCCCATTTCAGCTATACCCTACTCCACCCACCCTTCTCCCCATCCTCTTCCTGTACAGATTTGTATCATCTTTGTTATTCCCTCCTTCCCCCTTACAAGCTTGTTCCCTACCAACTCCCACTGCAAACTCCTCAACTCCCCTCTCACCCTCCTCCCGTCCCAACACTCGCTCCCTTGTCATCCCCACTACGAACACCCCAACAGTTCCCCCTGCCCCCACCCTCCCGATCCCCAACTGTCACCCAGCTCCACCCCTGGATCTCAGGCCTTCCCACTTCTGGTCCCGCCCCGATTTACTCAGTGCAAGGAACCCCGCAGGTGGTTTCCACACTACTGGCAACCTAGCTAATCTATCTACTGGGGTACGAGTTGGGACCTCTGTGTCTCCCGCATCAAATATGTTGTGTTGTTCCCCCACCTTATATGCAGTCTACCTTTTAACTGACCTTTATGTATCTATATTCAAGTCCTAGTGTCATTATATATACAGCACCTTGAAGTTGGTGTCAGCTGCGCATCACTTGTCTTTGCCCCTCACTGTTCCTTCGTCTCCTGTGGGCCATTCTGTGCATCCAACCAATCCATAGCTTCTTCTGGGGTCTCAACGAACAATGCCTTATTTTTGTAATTTTCTTTTAACTTTGCAGGGTACATCAGCATATATTTAAGATTCGCCTCCCGCAGTCTCCTCTTTACTGCTCCAAAGTTCAGTCGGCGCCTTTGTACCTGCAGCGTGTAGTCCGGGTATCTTTTAGGTTAGGCTGTTAGAAGAGAGAGCAATTGCCCATTCTCGCTTGCCTCTAGTGAATGTTCTTTGCCACCCGACTGTGTTGGACCGACTCACCTCGTCCATTCAGTCACGGGAATCCGGTAACCCACAGAGACGCGTTGTGCTCTCCAGTCCCAAAAAGGAGACTTCCATCACACATAATTCCTTGTTCTGGGATAATCCGTTCGAGATGGGAGCCATCGCGGTATACTTCCGTACCGGCACCGTGGTTGTCTTTGCTAGCGCCATCTTTGGGCGAGTAAATGAAAGGCTCCTGCCCTGGGAATTTAAAAACGTAGTCCCTCTTCTATCTCTATTAGTCCCGCGATGACTTATTTTTTATAGCGGACGATCATATCTTTATTCTCCCTCGCCAGGCTTATTTTCAATGACCAAGGAGCCTCCTCTTTAAGAATGTTGCATATAGTTTGTTTTGCTGGAATTCTTGAGAGTGCCTGGCTGTTGCCCAGGGAATTCAGTTTTGTTTCTGACTAGTAGTGGCCGTATGTGTACCATTTATACCATTTAATTTAAATTTGTGCCATTCAATGGAGCCATTAAGACCCCGGATGTCACTTCGTGTCTTCAAAATAAGCTTTTGTTCTTTCTGGACAAGTATTTTGTTTTTAATGCCTGTCTTGTCACCTGTCACTACCAGCAGGACCGTCCATGAGAAACTCTCAGGACCATGGTTTTTTTTCTACAAAATGCTTTACCATCGGTGCTTGCAAGATCTTATTTTTTCGGCAGCTTTTATGTTCCCTAATACAGGTTTTGATTTTGTTATTAATCTTTCCGATGTAGTGTAGACCACAAGGACATGTGATCATACACACTACATATTCTATATTCCAATTTGAAAAAGCTTTTTGTAACCAAGGACGGTTCAGACCTATGTTCACTTCTTTGCTTCTGGTGGTTAGTTTGCAAACAGCACAATGGCCGCATGGATGATGCCCTACAACTGGGGGTAGCCTCCATTGGCTTGTAATGCTCAACTGGGGGGCACTGAGAGTTCGATAGCGACTAGAGCTTACACAGTTATCTATAGAGGTCGACTTATGGTAGGCAAACAATGGCTGTTCTGGATTTGCTACCGTGGTCCTTAGCAATTTACACACCCACAGCGTACCCAAGCTTGAAGTGCAGAATGATGGTTGCAGTTCAGCCAAAGGGCCTCATATCAGCTTTGGCGGTAGCCATGCCGCTATTGGTGGCATGGCTGCCTCCAAAACCGGGTCCGGCTTCCCTGAATGGGGAATTACCGGGCCACTCTGAGTTTGGAGGGCCCGGTAATTCCACCCTCAGGGAACCCGGACCCGGACCCGGACCTTCCCCATTCCCATTCGAGCCACCACAGGGCTCAATGGGAATGGGTGCAGGGAGCTAACAACGGGCTGATTACGACCGGCCCATTGTTAGCTCCCTGGTCCCCTCGCGGGAGCCGGTAAGGACGCCTGGTTTTACCAGGCGTCCTTACCGGCTCCCGCGAGGGGACCTCGTAATCAGGCAGAATGGGTTTAATGGGTCTGCATCCATTGGCGGCAACCGTTAACCCATTCCGCCAAGAATGTAATGAGGCCCAATGGGTTCTTAAAAATAATACATCAAGGTTGAAGTGACAAATTGTGATTCTCCTCCTGAAGAAAGTTCTACACGCTAGAATATGAACTGAAACATGTTGATGCATTACACTAGCGATTAAGTGGGCTAGTTTATCAATTGAGTTCCAAGTGTGGATCATATTCCATCTCTATATGTAAACTGAACTTGAGGGTTATACGAAACCGAAGTCAAATTGACATCAGGTATGAATTGTTGTGATCTACACGCCTAGGTTTGTTCTTGTCACAAGCACTCTGTCAATTGTTGATTTTTTCTTACTGATTAACTTTTGTACAGTGTTTTTATGGCTATTGAATAACATGTATATGTTTTGCTAAAAGACTGTGGCCCTCATTACGACCCTGGCGCAAAGCGAAAAACAATGGCGTAAACGATTACCGCCATCGTCTTCCGCTAGGGCCGATTACGACCCGTGACCGTAAACTACGATGTCATTAGCGGCATCGTAGCTAACGCTGCCGCTGACTGCGCCAAGGGCGCGCGCACGCCAACATCCACACCGTACTTAGCGCCATGGCGGAAAGGTACGCGAATGCCGACCCAAGCGGACATGCCCCTAACGCCATCACCCAGCCCGTTAAGTACCTTACCGCCATGGTGCTAATTACGCCATTGCGAACCAACCGTAAAGGGCCATGTAAAGTGAATGCAGCTGCCGCAGGTGCACAGAAACAGCACAGGTGAAGGCAATACAGACTCAGGAAGTACAAAAAGAGCACACCCCACCCCTTCCCACATCCAGTCACACTCCACAATGATACCAATAGGACTAGCAATGTTGGGGCTGGAGGACCTGATAGCAATGCGAGTGCTACAACAGCAACTACAACAACAACAACAACAACAGGCTGCACAGAGGAGACGCAGGAGGAGAAGGAGGGCAAGGCAGGCCCAGCAAGCCCCACCAGCACAGCCAGTGCCACCACGCAGGCAGCCCCCAATCCCACGCATCAGAGCCAGCCCATTCAACCTCACCGCTGAGCAGATCCACACCCTGTACCGACTGGACCGGGACACCATCACCACCATTGTGGACATGATACACAACGACATCGTCAGCATGATTGAAACACCCACTGCCACCCCCCCCCTACTGAAGGTAGTGTCCGTGCTCCACTTCCTGGCCACAGGCACCTACCAGCACACAGTGGGGCACTTGCATGGCATATCACAACCATTATTCTCGCGTACACTGATGCAAGTGCTCGATGCCCTCCTCAAGCACACAGATGACCACATCTCATTACCACTGTCTGCCCAGGAGATTGCCAACACCAAAGTGGGTTTCCATGCACTGGCCGGCATACCTGGTTGCATTGGTGCCATTGACTGCACCCATGTTGAATTGGTGGTCCCACATGCCATGGAGGTACCGTACCGCAACCGTAAACATTTCCACTCAATCAACGTGCAAATGGTCTGTGACTCCAACAGGATCATCACACATTGTTGTGCCAGATTCCCCGGATCAACCCATGATTCTATGGTCCTTCGGAACTCCACAATACCACGCTACATGGAGCGACATGCAGGCTCAAGATCCTACCTACTCGGTGAGTCTAATGTCATGAGGATGGAAATGCAAAGTGGGTGTTGAATGACGTACCAATGCATATTTCATCTGGCAGATACAGGGGGGTGATGCATACGTCACATGGGTGCAACTAGCAGTAGCCAGATCATTCCCTGTGGCAGCACTGACGTCAACAGAGTAGTGTACACATCATGCCTGACCTAATCATCCCAACATGTGAATGAAAGTGCATCCCAAAAACGACACAACCATCTGCAAGTGCATTGTGCAAATTGTGACCGCATTGACCCTAAAGAAAACCACCAACATGCACGTCACCATGCACCAACTACTGAAAGGCCTGTCCCCCACAACTGCGCACAAAGGAGGCACATGACAGACAGGAACATCAATGCACCACTACAAGACCCACAAACTGTCCCCATTGACACCAGTAATGCTCACTGGGGTCATAATGAGCCAGACATCAATGTTGCTATCATGTGAGCTTCAAGCTCACAGGACACGTGCAAGGTCACATGAATGACGGCCTGAATGGACACAGTGGATGGCCACTCACAAGGCAATCGTCCCCCCTGCATTGTGTTTTTGCATGCAAAACAGTACATGAGAGCCATGAACACATACTGGTTGCACAGTGTAAATCCATAACCACAACTCCAATTGGTGCACAGTAACAGTCAGAATCAAGGCATGGTTGTGCGTCATGTTCACATATCAATCTCGTTCCTGACACATTATTTTCTCACATTTTACAGGTGATGCGGGCTATCCCCTGAAGAGGTGGCTCCTCACACCAGTGCGGAACCCATCGAACCAGCATGAGGAGGACTACAACCATGCCCATGCACGTACCCGTGTGGTGATAGAGCATGCTTTTGGCCTACTGAAGGCACGTTTCCGCTGCCTCAGCAGGTCTGGCGGGGCACTCATGTACCGCCATGAGAAGGTTGCAAAGATCGTCATGGCCGCGTGTCATGCTACACAATATGTGCATCAGACGAAACGTGCCTCTGCCCCCTGACGCAGAACCACAACCACCTGATGATGGGGATGATGATGATGGGGATGGGGCAGCACCTCAGGGAGGCAGCGATGCACAGGAGGGGCATATAATGCGTCAGAATGTCATTGACCGATACTTCTAGCACACACAGCGAGTGTGTAACATATGGATGGCACTTGGGGCACTGAGTGTGTCTGGTATGTCAACACTGTGGACTGTAAAACAATAAAGCACACATACGCAATGAGCAATGTCCACACATTTCGTTTGTGAGAAAAGAAAAAGTGTATTGTTCTTCTGAATAGGTATAACAGAACCCCTCCCCCTCCCCCCTGAACACTCCAACACACCCAATTCCCCCTCCCCCTCCCCCCTGAACACTCCAACACACCCAATTCCCCCTCCCCCTCCCCCCTGAACACTCCAACACACCAAATTCCCCCCTCCCCCTCCCCCCTGAACACTCCAACACACCCAATTCCCCCCTCCCCCTCCCCCCTGAACACCCTGCAAACATGTGACAGTGCCCGTGGTGAAGTGTGTATAGTTTAGCACACTATTGACTGCCCCCTCTCCCGGAACCTGGGGCCCCCCTGCCTGTGCTCCTCAGGGTCCTGGATGACCTGCGGACGGGAGAGGCTTGTGCTGAACTTGCAGCTGAGGATGTACCGGGCTGCTCAGTACGGCATGTGTCCACAATTGTCTGGATGAGCTGGCTCATCATCTGCCGCACTGCAGCAAGTTCGGTGCATATGTCCCTGCTGGCAGTTTGGATGGCAGCCCTGATGCCATCAGCACTCCTCTCCATGGCTGCACTGGCACTTCCACATTCTGCAACATGCTGCGTGAGGAGTGTGCCCTGTGCTTCCTGCCTGTTGGCAATCTGCTCCAGCGACAGCTGGAATTCTGGCCCAATGGAGGGTGCCAATGGGGTACCAATGGGACTACTCCCATCTTCCACAACTCCCACTGGGCTTGGAGTTGCTGGCCATGAATTAGCTGGCGATGGGCCCTGGGTGTCATCTCCATGATGGCTGATTGGGGATAGGTGTGGTGAGTGCAGTTGCGTGTTGTGGTCAAGTCCAGTGTCATCCTCCACATCACTGTCGGAGCAGGCAGCGATGGCTGCAGTCTCCCCAACAGTACTGCTCCCTGCTGACACATTGCCCTCAGTGGGCAACAGTGGGTGTTGTTGGGCTGCAGGCGCTGTCACGACCCCTTCCTCGGGGGACTTTGCTGCCCTGGCCTCTTCAGCCTGGCGTGGTTTCTGCCTGGGTCCAGCAGAGGTGGATGCATGGTTCCCTTCTCCCACTTTCCTGGCCTTCTTGGCTGGGGTGCTGGTGCTGTCGTCCCTGGCAGTGTCCGATTGCGAGCCTGTGGTGGAGCAGAGGAGGGTGACTGTTATTGATGGTTCAGCGGACATTGAGCAGGCATTGTGAAGAGTGTAATCGATAGATGGTGGAGTTAGTAGCCCGTGACATACAGGTTGCCTCCCTTTAGGTTCGGTTTTGCATGCAGGTGTGTGTCTGCCTACTGTACAGTGTACATGCTGCATGTGCGCAGGGTGTGGCTCATCTGTTGATGTGTTGCGTCTGCCACATTGTGATTGTCACGTGCAAGTGTATCAGGGTGTCTTGCAAGGCTGGATATGAGGCACCTACCTGTGTCTCCAGATGTCGGGGCCCCTCTCTCCATCTCGCCGACACCTTCGATGCACTCAATGCCAATCAGAGAGGCACATGTCTCCTCCCATGGCTGCATCTTCAGTGGGGAGTCTGCTCCCCCGCCAGTTCCCAGGGCCAGGTTATGGTTGGCAGACATAATGCCCTGGACCCTGATCCGCAGGTCGTCCCATCTCTTGCGGCACTGTTTGGAGGTGCGTAGGGTGGTTCCAACAGCACTGACACGTTGTGCCACAAGTTCCCACACCTCCTTTTTGCGGCCTATGGCTGTCCGGGTCATCTCAGTGGAGAAGACAACATCGGCCTTCTTCTGGAGCATGTCTGCAAGCATTTGCAGTTCCTCACGACTGAAGCGCTCCTGCCGCTGCCTGTCACATGCCTTCTTGACAACTTTCGGCCTGGTTGGCTGAGGAAATGGGTGGGTTATGGGAATGTCAGGGTTTGAGGGTTGGTTGTGGTGTGGTTGGGTAGGATGGCAATTGATTGTGTTTTTTAAGATGGCCGCTGTGCTGTTTCCCGTTCCGCCGCGATTACGCTATTTCCGGTTCCGCCTAATTGCCGTCACCGCTAATTACGGTGACCGCTGACTACGGTCGGCGCAATGATGGGTGGCGGTAGGTCACCCTGCGCTGTTAACGAGGCCGGTAAGGGCTGTTTACGGCATGGCGTAGTTTACGTTACCGCCATGGCGTAATGCTCGTGCGCGATGGGTCGTAATATGGCGCTCTTATCGCCATCGGACCATGGCGTTAACGCTCATTACGCCATGGCGGTAATTTTGATCACTTACCGCCTGAGTCGTAATGAGGCCCTGTGTTTGTATGGTATTAGCTGTTGGTGGAATTACCTACCTTGCTGCTCCTTATATGTTCTCTTAAGTATCCCCCTAATTGGAAAGGTAGAAATACCACTAGCTGCACTAGTGGTTGTTGGGGGTTCCCTCATTTCTATATTAGAGGTAACTGGAGACATATGTCCTGTGAGCTCTCCAGTGAGCTCTCCAGCCCTGCATATACGACTTCACTGAGACTTAGATCGTTTTCAAGGACGTGGTGCAGCTGATATAGGCAGCGGTATAACTGCAGCAGCCACCGCTGAGGGTTTTTGGAAGTTGTGCCCAGTGAACGGCTGTTGAGGCAGTGATTTTCATCTGTAACCCAGGACAGGAATAATCCGATCGAGTGAACCTAGAGATTCCATAACAGCTCTACCCTCCTAGGTGGGAGCGGCAGGCATGGGCAATATCATAGTTGCCTATGGCGGATGTGGTTGCAGTAAGGAAAGGGAGTTGATCCAAATTAGTAAGGCACTGTCACGACCCGTCACCCAAAACCCCACTGGCATGGTCACATGCCAGGTAGGGTTAAGACTCAGGGTTCATTTAGGGCCCCAAGGGCCTTGCACTATTCTCATGGACTCTCCTGGAGTCAGACCTGGCGCCTTTGGCGCCAGGCTCATGTTCAGATTGGGACACAGTCTTGAAGGGACTACTTTTCATTGGAGGCCTGCAGCCAACATGGAGGCACCCACACAGCCTAGTTCCTAGAACCAGACTGTGCGGTGCAGTGTTTTGGGTGTGGTAGCCCAGAATACTTTACCTGGACTACTTTACTAGAGGGCTATATAAACCACACCCAAGTTACAGAATGTGCTTCGCGTTATTCTGCAGCCAGCAGCATGACGCTCATCGTACCCAGAGACCAGAATCCGGCAATCCTTGAACAGCGGACATGCAGAGGAGACAAAAGAACATCATTAGCAGTCTCTCCTTACCTGCAGCTTCCAATCCGTCGAGTATCCGTCTTCCTGCAGCTCGCAGTCTTTCATCCAGTCGGCAGCATCACCGGGACATCACGCACGCACCAGAACAAAGCACCTGGAGGGGGAGAGAAAGGACAACGTTAAAGCAGGTTACTCACAGCATTTACGGCAGTAATCACGAGAACCTCACCTGGCTGGGCATTTCTTGGCCGGCTCCGCTTCAGAAATCTTCACACGCCCAGAAAGACCATCGCGACCTGAAAAGGAATAAAGAACACAGGTTAGCAAAAGAAGACATTACCGTGCCGCACTTCGCACTTAACCTACCATCCATCACAAGCTCCTGCGTCCATCATCCGGGTAGGAGCCCGATCCAAGCTGCGCATCCACCGAACCTCCGTGCACCTAAGGGGCAATAAATAAGGAAAAGACATTAATAGCAAGAAAGGAAAACAAGGACATTTTAAGATTGCTTTAACCACACTTACCTCCTTAAAGACACTCGAATGGGTTAGCACCAGTGAAGTTAACACGGTCGCTCAAACCCGCAGAAACCTACATGCCCCTGCACAGAAGGTAGGACTGAGGGCACGCCAGACATCACAACAAGGTGAGGAGTGGGCCATCAGATCGAATCCAGGGAGCGGGGGGAAGAAAACGAAATCTGTTCCTAAATCCAGTCCTCCTGTGTTTTCAGGCCCGACCTCCATAGAAGGCACCATCCCGAATCGGGAAGGGTCCAGGGTGAATCCGGTAACAAGGGCATAAGGGCGTCCCCGTGGATACCAGGTGAGCGTAACAGGCACCACCTCCCTGCTGTTTCAGTACAGACAAACCGCACCACAGGGAGTGGAACCCCTTGTCTGGAATGGTGTGGTGTGTCAGGAGAGCAAGCAGGGAGTCACTTCTGGGCTGGCAGCAGCTTTTGAACATGGCAGTCATTTGCGGTAGACCCGAGATGGGCCCAAACTACAACAAAGATTAGAAGGTGCTTGGCTCGCGATAGCCTTTGAAGGGATCCCAATATTACTGATGGGCTTGAGGAAAGGTGAGGGTTCCCGTAGGCATGAACATAAGGAGACCATGAGGGGAGGCCTGATGCCCTACATGGGAGGAGTGAAGCAGGCATGGCATGATTACACTTTACCTCCTCTATGTGAAATGGTGTGGAGGGTTTGTGGTTATAACGAGTAGGCTCTGCAGACACATGTCAAAGCTTAGGATTCACAATAAAGTCGCACAAGTTGAAAGACAAATCCTCGTCTTCAATTAAAGACCTGCTACAGACAATCAGGTCCACCTCCACTGGGGCATCTGGTCCTGAGCAGACAACCACCAAAGGAGACATTGCTCACTTATTGCAATCGATCCAAAAGGACATGGAAGCTACACTTCTAGAACTTAAAGGTTCTTTTTCGTGAATTGTCCCAGAATGTGCAACAAGCTGAAGACTGATTAGGAGATTTGGAAAATGCCTTCTGTGACCAAGAGAATAACTTTGCTCAACTTGACCAACAAGTTACATTTTTGGAGGTATATCGGTCGTCTCTGGATGAACGGACAGAGGATAGTGAAAATTATTCATGCAAGAACAATATACGAATGAGAGGGATCCCGCGATTCTTTATAGGCTGGATCCTGGAAGATTACGTGCATGGCTTGGTTAGAGAGGTCATGGGTGAAGCTTCTGCGGCTGACCTCACCCTGGATTGGATGCACAGGCTAGTTTCGAATTTTCAACATCTTCAAAATCTTCTTCCAGATTGCTCATAAGGGTATATTTTTATAAAAAGTAAGTTTATTTTTCAGAAGACAGGGTGTTTTATTCAGAGGCTGCACTCTTAATCTGTTCCAACATCTGGTGCAGTGGACTAGTCGAATGCATGGACAGATGTATCCACTTGCACAATGGCTGCTTCGTAAAGAAATCCCATGTAAATGAGGCTACCCGTTCCGAATCATGTTCAAGTTCGAGGGGGTCAAACACCAATTTGCTTCCCTTTAAGCAGTGGTAGAAGTGCTTAAGATTCCACATGAGGAGATTCAGTTGCCGGTCATGGAGGAGTCCCTGGGCCCATGGACCGATTGGGATTGAGTAAGATCTTGAAGAGATCGAGGGAAGGAGCGTAGACGAGCCTACATAGATCAAAGAGAGAGGAGTGGGCACTCAGAGGGCAATTGAAGTGACTCAGAGTGGGGTCTGTGTTTCACTTTGGGCTGAGAGCCTCACATGCTGATTAGTGAGCAGTTGCAATTTAAGTTGGGTCTTGATCTGTTGGTTATTTGTTAGAATTCTGTGAGGTTGTGTTTTGGTTTAACATGCAGTGGCATCAGAAGTGCATGCCAAAACATATGTTGGATACCTAATGTGTCCCTATGACGGGGTTGTTTTATGTTTAACTTTTTCAAGTCATTTAAGCAGTAGAGTAGATTATTATAATTTCCATTGGCTGGAAGCAGAAGTCTTTTCTGTTAAGGTTGGGGTGTGTGTGGTTCAAGTTGTTCAATGCACTCCCTGGTCACAAGATGGCGGTGCTGCAAATACAAAATGGGCATTGCAAAAAGAGGATGATCTCGCTAAGAGGCAGATGATATGAGGCATTAACAACTGGGGTGAACGGGATGGGTGGAATGTCAAGTTGAAGAGGTTGACATGTGGGGAATAAATGGGTGATCTTAAAATTGTCTCTGTGGGGGTACAAGGTCTTAATTCCCCTATGAAACATAAAAGTATGTTTGCTAAATTAACCGAAATGAAGGCCGACATAGTGATGCTACAGGAGAATCATCTCTTGAAAAAGGACTGGCAGCGAATGAGGTGTAGCGGTTTTCTGCACCAGTTGTTCTCATCGCCCCGGAATAGGAAATTAGGAGTGGCAATCATATTTACTCAATCTCTAAAATGTAAGAAACTGACGGGAAGTTCGGGCCAACCAGGGGAGATTTAATGGCATTCACATATGCTTGGGGGATAAAGATGTATCTTTATTCTCAATCTAAATTTCCAGTCAACACATTGAAGATTTTTAAGCTGGATTGTATCAGAGTATTGCCCAATTTCAGAAATGGGAATTGGTTATAGGGGGGGCTTTAATGTGGTGCTAAACGGGGGAAATGCAGAGATTGAGACTGGCTGGGACCTCGGAAAAAGCGGGTTCGGAGTCTCTATGGCGAGCTATGGAAGATTTACACTTAGTAGATGTGTGGCAGTATTTTCACCCTCAGACAAGGTAGTATTCACATTTCTCTCATGTCCACTGTAGTTTCTCTAGGATATATTATTTCTTGGCATCTAGCCTCAATCTCAGCTTCTACTTTAGAATTGGTCATGACCCTATTACAATGCAAATTGATGCATATACATCTTTATCTAGGAAGGCCAATATGTGGAAGTTTAATAATTTCCTCCTGGCGGATGTAACCTATTGCTCTTCTATTTCAGAGAGGATTTTGTTACATTTAAAATACATTGCAGGATACCTTGATTGTAACATTTGGGAGGCTTTAAAAGCCACATAATGGGGTGAACTCCTTAGCTTGGCATCAGATCAGAAAACGATGTTAATGTCACAAAGAATAACAATTTAAAATAGGGTGCCAGAATTGGACCGACAACATTAAAAAAAATGACAAACAGCTAGGGATGAACTGAAAGCATTGTGGAATTGGAAGGCAGGCCACATTGGGGAAGGTTGTGGGGGAGACCTCAGACAGAGCCACAGTTTTGGGTCAGGGAATTAACAGACCTCAGTGAGGTGTGCATTGTGTATGCGGAATGGGTTCCCCCTCTGGCAATAACAGGCAGTCTACCCAAGAAAGTGAGAACACAAAAGAAGGTACCTACGTCCTTGCAGACATCAGGAAACACAGTTATTACAGACAGGGAAGTAGGCTCATTGCCAGCAGAGTAAGTAGGCACACTAGATATGGATGATTGTCTGCACTGGCCTGCAGGCACAAGGAGGGCATTGATGAGAGGAATACTGGCTGGGCACACCCAGAGGGAGAACGATGGAAGAAGAGTGAGTGAGGGAGGGAAAGTGAGGGAGGGAGTGTGAGGGAGGGTGAGGGGCACATATAGTGGCAGAGTGGGAAAGTGAGGGACACAGAGAGTCACAGAGTGTAATGGGCACAGAGAGTGAGGGGCACAGAGAGTGACAGAGTGGGAGAGTGAGGGGCATAGAGAGTGACAGAGCATGAGGGCACAGAGAGTGACAGAGAGTGTGGGGCACAGAGAGAGAGTGAGGGGCACAGAGAGAGAAACAGAGAGGGTAAAAGAGAGATACACAGAGAGAGAGGAAAAGGGGTAGATGCAGGAGCAGAGAAGAGCAGGTTGGGGAGGAAGGGGCACAAGGTAATGGAAAGGGAGTAGACTAGATTGGAGAAAGTGTACCTGTTTGGGTCTCTCTAGCTCCCCTTCCCCCACGCTTCCAGCACTGCAGCTAAAAAAGAGACCCAGCCCTGGTTCTCTGTCCACTTATAAGGCTGTTTCTTCACCCCTGCCGAGCTCGCCCACAGAGTCCCAGCAGGAAGGGGTTGGTGTCATGTTGAACACAGCTGTCCAAGTTACAGAATGGGGAGATTAACAGGGGGCAGGCTGACACATGCAGGCACAGACCCCCTCCTCCACAGCTGTCCCAGAAAGGGGATGGAAAGATCAAGGAGGACGGGGGCAGGGATGTGTCAGGTTGGCAAGCATCAAGGGACAACAGCAGAGGAAGGAGTTGGAAGGGCTCCCCTCACCCACCCCTGTGGTGACCACATCTGCTTTCATGAGTCCAGGGAGGAAGGGGCAGGAATCAGAGCATAGGCATGGCCCCTTGGGGGAGCAAGAAAGTCCAAGTGACAGAAAGGGATGGGGGCAGTTGGGTACAAATGCAGGGATTGGGAAGGGGAAGTGTTTTTCAGGAAGAGGTGATTTACTGGCAGTAAAACTGGCAGCTTGTAGCTGTGCCTGGGCAGGAACAATTTTACAAGATGAAAAATACAGTGGGGGATGAACAGTCATGTAATGCATTGAAATGCAAGTGCAGTCATGTAGAGTGTGATATGAGAACACATTAGTGAATACATTAAATTGAAAAAAGTGACCTATATGAGAAACACAGGTATCCAGCCGTGGAGACTAATTTCCACAGGGAAACCAATATATCCTATAAGCTGCTCAAAACCAAAAGATATTACTTTAGTGTCTCTAATTAAGCCTCAGGGGTATTGGCTTACAAGCTGAAGTCACAATATAATAAAAACACAATAGCAAAACATAAAGACAAAATGGGTCAAGAGCATGAGGACGAACCCACTAAGATGAGCATCTTGCCCGTTATTACACAGAATTATTTGGGGTGGACCGACTAGACATTACTGTCCAGCAGGACTTTCTTTTGCAACTTCCGAAAATATCCCGTCTTGGATAGGGCTAGGTTAGAAGCCCTGATAAGGGTAGAGAAGATTTTTCAATTGATAAGATCCCTCCCTAATAATAAAACCCACCCCCAGATGGATTCTCGGCCTTGTTCTATAAAATATTTGTGTGCATATTGGCTCCTCAGCTAGCTACTTCTATTAATAATTTTGTTGACACTGGAGCTATTACCCCTACGATGGGTGAATGCATGTTGACTCTTCTAGCGGAAACCCGAGAAAGGATTCAGCAAGGAGTGCCTCATATAAACCAATAGCAGACTGGAATTACTATGCTCATATTTATTCAAAAATG
The DNA here is from genome assembly GCF_040938575.1 of Ambystoma mexicanum. Lineage (NCBI taxonomy): Eukaryota > Metazoa > Chordata > Amphibia > Caudata > Ambystomatidae > Ambystoma > Ambystoma mexicanum. The sequence goes on from NC_090926.1 coordinate 722,254,038, forward strand.
TTGGCCATAAGGTTAGTGAACATTTGCCTGAAATATTATACCGAGGGACCAGACGGGATTGTTTTCTGGTAGACAGGCTCATGATAATATTCTAAGGGAAAAAAATGTGATCGACTGGGCATGACGCAAGAATATACCTTTAATGGTGTTATCAGTCAACGCATAGAAAGCCTATGAAAGAATAGATTGGACCTATCTCTCTGAGGTGCTACGCGGGTTTGGCTCTGGACCCACATTTGTGAAAAGAGTTTTAGCAAATTATGTCCAACCCACTGCGAGAATAGAGTTAAATGTTACGTTCACTGAGCCGCTTTCTTTGTCCAGGGGGACCCGGCAAGGGTATCCATTATTGCCTTTCCTGTTTGCTTTGTCAATGGAACCACTGGCATGCAAAGTCTGCATACAGGACATCATTCAAGGAATTAAAATGGCAGGTTCCCATCATAAAGTCGCATTATATGCCGATGATGATTTTCTTTTAATGCACGATTCAGAGAACATGTTACCTAATATAGTGGCATTATTAGAATCATTTCACAATGCATCAGGCTTTACAATTATAGTAAATGATAGTATAATTAAAATGTACTATACTAAATCAGACATATTTATTATATTGGAAGAACCTCACGTGGAAAAGGATCTGAAGGCAGCATTTAATTTTCAGTGGACTTCCAAAAATCTGAAATATTTGGGGATTTATCTTACACCCAGATATGATTGGCTATATCAGAATACTGTCCCTGGGGATTATCATCACTTAAGGAGGATTTACTAACATGGGATAAGACTGAAATGTCATAGATAGGAAGAATGGCAGCAGTTAAGATGACCCTGCTGCCGAGGGTGTTGTACGTTCTACAGGCATTGCCAATTTTAATTCCAAAGAAAATCGGTTTGGAGAGTTATTTGTATGCAACGCAGCTTACTCCACTCCTAGACAGCAAAGGGTCTGAGAATTCACTGAAAGATTGGGTGGAAATAGAACAATTGGCAATAGGGGTCCCTTTACATGACTAGTGTTGGCGTTTCCCTACAGTTAAATGTCACACAGTTACTTCCATAAACAAGGCTATGTTGACAAACTGGGATAGGGCAGCAAGGAAATATAATATGACTACCTTTCCATCCCCTCTTACTCAGATTTGGAATACCCCAAAAGGATGCAGATATGTATGGTTTTATTCAGCTCAGGCATTGTATAACTAATGTTAAAGTGTCTAGGCAAGTGTTGAAAGAAACAACACCCTTTGAAGATTTGTTTATAGGTGATCCCCCCTACAAGGAGTATCTCTTCATTATACAAAATGCTTAATGCAGGGGTTTACGCCCCTACATACGTATATGGAAAGATGGGAGGAGCCATATAGGTTTTCCAATTAATGAGTTAATTTCTTGGTATCAGCTCAAAATGTAGTCGCCCGTAATTGGAAAATGGCTAGCACACCACATATAAAGGAATGGTGGCCGAAATTATAGTTTTATACAGCAAATGTTTGGAGGAAAGGGGGCCGTTAATTCATTTTGTGAGTCAGCATGATTACCAGGGGGTGCATCATAAACCTCATGATCTTTGCTCTTTTACGTTAATACAATGACAAGTTTTACAATGGACTTTGTTTTTATAAATGGATACTGTACTGAAGTTATTTGATGAATCGAGACCATGGTGTGTTCAGAAAGTAGATTGGCATTCAATTAGGAACCGCTTGATAACTAGGCAGCAATATGATATATTCTGTATCTTAGATTTGGTCTCATTATTGTCCTTTTACCTGTGTATGATATAGCATTAAATAAAAAGTGAATGGAAAAAAAAAAAAAAGAAAAATCTCATATTGAACAATACGTAACACAATTTAGAATACCCATGAAGAATTTCAAAGCATTTGTATTACTTGGGACAGAAACATGTAGCATAGCTTTAGGCACATCTATAAATATGTGTCTAAATCTACAGCTTTTAATATAGTGTAACAATAATGAATATTTTTTATTGTTTTATGAAGGGATTGATTGTATAGCATATTTTGTATTCTTACAATTAACTGTATTATGTATTTTGAAATGCTACTTTTGACACAATGGGGTTAATATTGAATATTATTGGTATGAATAAATTGCGCATTTGGTTGTGAATGAATAAAGGTTTTTAATGTAATGCATGTACAGTATATTAAACCAGTAAGGATGCAAGATAAAACATTCTCTCACTTCCTATAGTTCGGGCTCTTACAGATCGCCTCTTAAAAGGCAATGAACAGGTATGAACTACTCTCCGGGCCTACTTACACACATGTATCAATCGTTAATTTGGGAAAGGAACTTTTGATCTTCTTTTCACTTAAAGCTCCAAGAAAGGCCACAGAATGTGAGTGGAGAGTTAGAGAGGAGGAGGATTTGGGTGTGCACTGTGCTACATTTAGTTTTCTCTGTATCTGAGACTGAATTGAAGAAGCTGGATGAGTACAAGCACTGTGACATCCTGCTAAAGCAAAGCACGTTGCAAGGTGTCAGAAATATATTTTTAAAAATAATAAGATTTCCACAGAGGGTCTCAATCCAGATGTTAATGCTGGACTGTTAACAAGTGGTCAAATATATAATTTTGTGGAAATTACATCTGACATCTCCATTGTTTTTCACAGGTGCCGATTAGCCCTTTCCAAACATTAAAAAGTGTTCTGGTGCCTGAAAAGTGAGCTGCGCAGGTCACCTGATCATCGTATGCCATCTAAGAGACAGTAGCAGGATGACGTGGTTCTGTCCCCAGTGTCCAAAAACCTGAGTTTCTTGATATTGATACATTGCAAACAAATCATAGTACAATTGGATTGACCTATGGCTTTAGCTGAAGCACTAATTCATGAAGCTAAAAGAAGTGAAGAAGATTGCTTATTTGCAGAATGCAGTCTTGTGGGATATTTTGACCCACTCAAATGTGCCTCACTACATCACTTTACTGCAATGGTGAAAGAAACAGCCCAAAATGAATGCGCTGACTCCTGTGTGCGCCAAAATGTTTAAAACTGTGTTGAGTCACAACCGGAAAAAGGCTGAACATCCTGCCACACACAGTTCAGGTGCGGTGAAAACAGTCTCCTCACTGCAAGAACATGCCAGTGGGCTCTGCCACAGTCAGCATGGAGCAAAGTGAATGTAATAGCATCATTGTGCTGAAAACCCAAAATGCATCTTTTAAATGTCAGTTTTCAAACTTCAAAGTGCTGTTTTGCTCTAAATCCATTCATTTCTCATAAACCACTATGATCAAAAAGGTCCTGAAATGCTTGCTCGGGATCATCCATTGTGGCTCAGAGGAACCAGGCCTCATTTGAATGACAGCTCCAGGAAAAAGTATCTTTGTGAACGCAAACGCGAGGTTTTGTTTTCATTTTCACGGGAAACGCGGCTAAAACTTTGCAATAAGTATAAGAATCAGCTGTGCAGAGAGAGACTCCAAACAAAGGCATGATACATGTATCCATGCTGCAAACCATTCCAGCACTCAAGGGAAGGACTAAAGCTGACTAAAATGGGTATTTTCTGCAGATGAAAACCAAATTTAAAAGAAATTAGTTAAATGTGCTTTATCCTGAATGAAGAGCAAAATCGCCTATTTTACAAAGTATATTATTGTTTAAAGGCTTGATTATTCAAGCATGTAAAAAGGATTTGCTACTGTTAGAAACAAACATATAAACAGTTTCATTCTACATGTTTAAAGTTGAGAGTTAAAAGTATACATCAAAGCAAAAACCCAAGCTGAATGGCAAACTGGGCCTCATTACGAGATTGGTGGTAGTCATGGTGCTATTTATGCCATGACTGCCGCCAATAACGTGTCCAGCACCGGTCTCGTTCAATGGGGATTTACCGGTGTAGTCCGACCTTTGCGGGACGGGTAAGTCCCCATTGAAAAAGCCATTCCCCATTCCCATTGAGCCCCTATAGGGCCCCTATAGGGCTCAATGGGAATGGGGAAGGCGCTAATAATGGTACCGCAAATTGTGGTACCGTTATTAGCTTCAAGGTCCCTTAACGGGTCCCGTCCATAACGCCTGGTCAGACAAGGCGTTACTGGAGGGACCCGCTAAGGGACCTCGTAGTAGGGCGGTAAGGGATTACCAGCACTGGTCTCCTTACTGGTGCCGGTAATACCTTACCGCCCACCTCGTAATGAGGCCCTATGTCAAAGGAAAAAAAACTGCTATCCCAGAGTGCCAGCCTGAGGAAGGGTGAAACCTCATAAACCTCTGGAGCAGGAAATGCAAATTGCAAGCATGGATGCTTTGAATCCCAAGACAATGAGGGGTTTCCCAGTGCATCAGACATTCGTCTTTGCCTAAGGCTGAGACAATAGCAGGCTAAGATTCTCACCTGTCAAGTGTGAAAGGCAGGAAAGAGGCCCCTCATCCTGTTTCAAAGGAATTTGACAGCTTCTTCAGTTTAATGAAAATAAAAAAACTGCTAAGGACAATTTGGTGTTTAAATGCCTATTTGTAATTGAACTTTAAAGACATGTAACTTTGCCACATGAATGAGGAGAAATCTGAAAGTTGGTAGTTTTAACTCTAACTTTATGCTCGTTCTTTGAAGACATGATGGAACCTTGTACTGCATAAGGAACAGAAGTTGTGAAGAATAACCATTTGTGGGGAAAGTATTGATTTGCGCACATAACATTATGTACACATATACCAGGAGTAAATGCGCATCTATGTACAAAATTGGGAAATTTTAGGCTAAATCTTTCATGGTTAAAATTGCCAAAATGTCCCTGAAAGCCTAAACCAGGTCCACACAGACTGGAGATTTGGATTGAAATGTGACCCACAAAATATGTAACCTGTGCATCTGATTTTCTTAGAGATCATAACTACATAAATATGTATTTGTGGGAAAGTTAGATTTTTGTCCCAATAGCTATGAGAGGTTTCCAGACACTGTAAAGATCATCTCATGAAACATGACATCCCTTTCTGTCATCCATCAGCGAAAGGCAAGGCAGAGATTGTGCTCTTGCCCAATCATAGCATCATTGGTGTGGGTTGTAGGACTGCCCCTGTCATATAATTTAGTGATGTAATTTAGTATGATAAATAGGGGAACCTCACAGCACACTGGCACACTGATTCCTGACTTCATCCTGATTTTCTTTGTGGCGCCCTGTTCCTGAATTCTCCATCCTTGTTCCTGATTCCTGATTTTACTTACCAAGCTAAGGCCTCAGCATTGCTGAACTCCTTTTTCAGCTAGGCCCACATTCTGAAGAAATCCCAAAAATTTCAAGGGAAGCATCTTTGATTTGCTTAAAGTATAGCTCATGATTGTTAGCATCTTGTCAGTGTTGCTCCCATAGAAATGTGTACTGATTTAGGAACTTTTGCACATATTCATTGTTTCACACAGCCATTTCCGAATGTCATTTTTAAAGTGCAAGATTTCCAACCCATTTTTCTCTCTTGTTTGGGGAGGGAAGGTTGTATCTAAATTCTGTGTACGGTTCTTTATTCCTTAATACCTGCTGCTTCCTTATATCTGTTTAGAATTGTTATTTGTGGGTTAAGGAATTTTGCAGGGGGAAATCTTAACTCAAATGCTATCTTTCAAACAAGCCGAAACTGTTCTTTTCTCTGATATTTTATATTCTGTGTTGCAAAAAGTGAATTTAACTGCCTTACATACCTACCTATCTGTCATTGTCACCACATTGGTGATTGCTGTTCCCTATTACAAAGCAAATGTTTGGTTTGAATTTTAATAAATAAATATATATTACCTTTACCAACCAGCCTGATTCCTGGTTTATTGTGACCTGGGGGTATTTTGAGAAGGGGTGTGATATGAGTGGTATATCACTCAGAATATTGCACCTATAGACATAATAAAATAAGTATTTAATTTGTGCACTGCATACTAGGCTGAGACCCGGGTGTGTTGCCTGATTGAAATCCTTAACAGTCTGATAAACATGCCCCCATCAAACTATGTGAAGCATGTATAACTCAACGTTCACAAATTAGTAAAGGTAAGAACAATGAACTTTCTAAAGACAATAGAGCAGCATGATAAAGTACTCTTGCAATAGCTTTTGGAATCTTCAACCAGAATTTAAACTCAACAGAAGAACAGCATCGGATCCACCACATTTGTCATGGCAGGTATCAACAGATCACCTAAGCATCCCTCCACCCCTATTCATCGAGTCGATCTGAAAGAAGCACTCATGCAATGACCCCCAGTTGCCAATCCTCAAACTATTTAAGGTGGGGAAGCTCTTTGACTCAACCAGGAGCATTGGAATGAGCTTAGTCCAGTGTTTAAGAATCTGAAAACTGATCATGCATCTCCAGGTCTCAGAAGCACTGGCATGACAACTAGTGAACCACGCGTTAATGTTGCTGGCAGAACTCTTGTAACATGGTCCACATGATGTAGTGTCTCTCGTGATTGCAGAAAGGAAATTATAGATCTGCAATTGAAAATAAGTACATGTTCTTCCCTTTTGTAAAGTACAAGAATAGGATTGCCGTCCCTTGTGATCTCCACCCAACCTCAAACTTGAATAACTCTGATTCAGTTTATCACAGAGGGCGTCCACCATGTTCAGCGCTCCTTTGCTTCCCAACCGTATCTGTGATTTATAAATCCCACATATACATACAGACATACATTGGGTTTTACACATTTTTTAAGGACTTAGATCCAACATCAATAGAATTTCTCAAATAAAGATTTAGGAAGAGAAATTAGATCCTCCTTCACAATAATATATATAGGAGACACACCAAACACAGTTTATGAAAAGATGATTGAATTAACTCCTACAATTAAAACGTCAGAGACCCACAACAGCATCATGGTAACCATGGTGACACATTGTAGGTCCTGGGTTTCCAGAATTCTACGCTGTGACAAGGAACCAAACTCCCTCAAACACAGGAAAAGTAAGCAGCCTTCACACTCACTAACCAACCCACCAATGTCCCATTTCCCACCTTGCAGATCATACCTAAACCAACACACACACACACACACACCCCTTTACTTGGACCTACATCTTATCTTACCACCGCTCAAACCCAAAAATACCCATTCTTCATAGGTTGAAACTCATTAATAGGCAAAAGAGTGGGAAAACACCAGAGCTCCAACATGGCAACACAAACTTTACGTGCTGTAACCTAACTCAACAAAAAACTCACTGACCGCCAGGGGCCTCTTAAGGCATTTTTGGGCCCGTGGTGTACACATATTTGGGCCAAGTGAAACCAAAGAAATCAAGGGATGCAAGAGTATTTGGATGCATCCATCCCTCTTTACAATCAGAACCCATAGAATGATATGTTGCCCCAGAAGCTACCAAAATAACCATGCATATTCCTTTCAAGTGCCTTTAGCCTCTTTTCCCTTGCTGCAATCAGAACAGTAAAAAAGTGGCAGTTCATCTGAAATGTAGCAAACGACAGCAAGGGCACTTTGTTCCTTTCAAAACTACGAGACACATTTTAACAAAAGCAGTCACAAGGACGTTATATTCTCTGCAGTTCAGATGCAGGACAGAGCTCAGATTAGCACAGATTGAGGGTGCAGATTAGAAGTTTCAAGCAAGGTACAAGTATTCAAACAAAGACTGAGATAAGTAGTAGGCCAGGCTTTTCAAGTGGTGTTGCCATGACCGAGCAAAGTAACAAAAGGCTTTATTTTTATTTTTAAATCTGTTTATTGGCATTTGTTATTTGTTACAAGCACAGAAAAATTGTCAAATCTGTTATCAAGCAGTAAATCAGATTGCGGCTCAGGTTATTAACATTTATAACTTAACAACTTAACATAGAAACTTTAACTATCTCCAGGTGTCTGCTTCTTGAGGGGTCGGTACCAAGTGGGGCTCAGGGAGGGTCAGGATTTACAGGAGGTGAGGGGACTTCCTTTAGGAGGGTTCACATGAAGGTATGGCTGGACTTTCTCGAGGACTCTGCTCCTGTCCTCGGGGCCTTCTACTGCATGCTTGTGGTGATTCATGGGGGCTTATCATCAGAGGGGTAAAACAGGGGGTCTGTAAGCCCTCTCCAGGCATCTAGGGTCATACTCGATGCATCCGTGGATCTGGCTACACTTTCTTCCCAAGCTTTCGTTTCAGCTCGCACCCATCGTTTCAGTTCTCTGTGCCAGATTTTTGGTTGTGGTCCCGATGGTTTCTTCCAGGACATTGCAATTGTCCTCTTAGCCAGAATGCTCATAATGTCCATTAATCTAATGAGGTGTTTTAGTTTTGCTGGTCTGGGGTATGTGCCGAGTAGGCACTCCTTAGGAGTCCATTCATATCTGGTCAGCCCCAGAGTTTCGCTTGTCTGCTGTATGAAGGACCACAGTGAGTGTGTCTTGGCACACCGCCAGAACATGTGGAACAGGTCCGCATTGTCCATTTCGCACCAGGGGCATCTGGAGCTCTGAGTATTATGGAGCTTGGCAAGCCTGAATGGGGTTAGGTATGTACGATGTAGAAGGTTCAATTGTATTTGCCTAAATCTATGGTTTCTGGATACTGTTTTAGGAAATATGAGGGCCCTTTCCCATTCACAGTCTGTTAACTCTCGACCTATGTCTGCTTCCCATTTGGATTTTAGCCCAGCACTGCGTGGATTGGGGGTGTCGTTTAAGTGGCTGTAGATCTGTGACACTGGTCTCCCTCCCTCTCCTAGTTCGTATAGCAATGTGATCAGGGGGTTCGTGTCCGGTTCCTCCGGCCATGTCGACCATCTGGCGCGTGCCGTGGATCTAAGTTTCTGGTACCATAGAAACTGGCCAGTGTGGACATCATTTTGTTCTTGAAGTGTTTCGAATTCCATGAATTCCCCCTCCATGTACAAGTCCCCCCATGAGTAAATCCCCTTCTGTTCCCAGTGCCTGAGGTGTTGCAGATCTGCAGGAGAATTGCATAGGTCTGAGATAAGCGGTATGTTTGGGGAGTACTGGTGTCTGACGTGTGCGAGGGATTCTGCCCTATGCCAGATTTTGCGTCCAAGCGAGACCAATAGGGGGGAATTTCTTATCAAATGGGTGGGGGCCCAGGGAAGTTCTTTCAAGTATAACGGGGAGACCAGCGGCTGCAGGAGTGGCGTCTCCGATGTGGCATCGTCTGCTAGCCACTTGGTGACAAAGCCAAGCTGCGCTGCTAGGAAGTACTTTTCGAAGTTTGGAAGTTGGATTCCCCCTTGAGTGTACGGTAGTGACAACGTGGCAAGCGCTATCTTTCGTCTTCCCTTCCCCCACAGGAAGTCTCTCAGGATAGTTTCCAATAGGCGAAAGAAGGGCGCTTTGATGTAGAAGTGTACGTTTTGAAATCCGTACAGGAATCTGGGAAGGACAATCATTTTAGTTATGGAGGCCCTGCCCATCATGGATAGGGGGAGTTTCGCCCAGAAGGCCATGGATTTCCTCAGGGCCGGGAGAGCAGCTTTAGTGTTGCGCTCATGCATTTGTTCCGGGGAATGCATTATGTGTATGCCCAAGTATTTGAACGAGGTGTGTTCCCACCTTATTCCCACCGAAGGAAGCTCCGATGGTTCTTTTCCCTTAAGACTTGCCAGGGGGAAGAGGCAGGATTTGGCTCTGCTGAATTTTATTCCAGAGACCTTCGCAAAATTATCTAGGACCTCCAGCATCGTGGGCACATTATAATATGGGTCCTTGACAAATAATAGGACATCATCCGCATAGAGAGAAATGATGTGGTCAGTGTCTCCCAGTCGGATCCCAGCATCAAAAAATTGCTTTCGAAAATAGATTGCAATGGGTTCCAGGCCCAGTACGTAGAGCATGGGGGAAAGGGGGCAGCCCTGTCTGGTCCCTCTGCATATGTTCCAGACCTCCGATACATGCTTCCCAGTTTTTACTCTGGCTCTAGGCTTCGTGTAGAGTATCTTGATCCACCTTATGAACCTAGGGCCGAAACCAAACCCCTCCAGAACCGCCAATAGCCATTCCCAAAAGATCGAATCGAACGCCTTGATGGCGTCTAGGGATAACAATGCGAACGCTTCTGTGCCATCCCCAGTTTGGGCGATGACATGTTGCACTCGGCGCAAATTCATGGTTGTGTTTCGGGCAGGTATGAATCCGCATTGGTCCTCATGTACTAATTCCCCTATAATTCTGGCCATTCTATTTGCTAATACTGTTGTCAGAATTTTCGCGTCGTAATTAAGCATTGCTATCGGGCGATAAGAGTCGCATCTATCGGGGGGTTTATTAGGCTTGATAATCGGGATCAGGAGGGTCTCTCTCATGCTATCGGGTAGTATCCCTGTCTCATATGCTTCGAGAAAGACCTCATGTAGCAGGGGCGTTAGTGTGGGCTCATACGTCTTGTAAAACTCTGTGGGTAGGCCATCGCTCCCAGGGGTCTTGCAAGTGGCTAGTGATCTAATAGCGTCCGTGATTTCCTCAGTTGTGATTTCTGTGTCTAGGGCCTCTGACTGCTCTGGGGGCATCCTGGGGAGTCCTATCTCTTCAAGGGTGTCCGTGATTTTTTCTAGGGGGACCTGGTCATCATGTGAGTAAAGGTGTTCATAGAAGCCCTTAAACGTTTCGTTAATAGCTTGTTGTGTTTGTACCACCTCCCCCTCTTCGGTGTGTAATCCTGTAATAGTGTGCCTGGGGTGTTCTTTTTTGCAGAGCCAGGCAAGCATTCTGCCTGGTTTGTCAGCCTCCGTGTGTATACGATTGGTTTTGGTGGCATAATCAAATTTGGCGAGCCTATTCCATGCCGAGGTGGAATTAGTTCTAAGTGCTCTGAGGTTGTCTTCCCTGTGTTCCGTGTCGACCGGGGCTGCTTCCAGTTGTTCTATTTCCCGCTCCCAGTGGGCCAGTTCACCCCTAAGTTGTCTCCTGATGCCCCCTGCTTTTGCTATTATTTCTCCTCTCGTCACTACTTTCAGGGCGTCCCACATTGTGCTTAGGCGGTCTACGCTCCCAGTGTTTCTTTCTATGAAGTTTTCTATGAATTCGTGTAGGTCCTCCCTAAATGCCGGGTCTCCCAGGGCATCTATCGGCATTCTCCACATTGGGATAGGAGGTCTGGGGCCAGTGTGATTCCAGCCCACCAGGAGGGGTGAGTGGTCCGAAATGGTTCTGCCCAGATATTGGGCTTCTTCTATCTGTGGAAGGTGCTCATCGCTTATAAAAACATAGTCCAGTCTGGTGTGGAGGCCATGTGGAGTGGAGAAATATGAATACTCCCGAGCGTCGGGATGGCACTCCCTCCAGGTATCTGCCAAGTGTAACCTATTGACTAGTAGGGAGAGGGCTGTGGTAGCTGCTGAGGGCCCTTTCGGGTGTGGGAGGGACCTATCTAGTATCGGATCATGGACACAGTTAAAATCTCCCCCCCAAAACAGGATTTCATGCCTGTTTAGTGCAATCTTAGTGTACATGGAGTTTAAGTGTGATGGGATGTTAGTATTGGGGAGATAAGAGTTCACTATGCAAATATCCGATTGTTCTAGCCTGCCCCAGATTATTACAAATCTTCCCTCTGGGTCGGACTCGGTCTTAGTTATCCGGAAAGGGAGTTGTGGGTGAATCCAAGTATATACCCCTCTTGCATACTTGGAGTACGAAGATCCGGCCCCCTGGCCTCCCCAGTGTTCACTTAGTTTCGCTAAGGATTCAGCCGTGCAATGTGTCTCTTGGAGTAACGCTATCTGTACTTTCTTTCTATTTAAATAGGACTTGACCCTATTCCGGCGTAGGTATGATCCCAAACCTCTCACATTCCAGGTCAATATCTTTATATTCATCTTAGCCGCCATTACAGAGTAATTGAGTCACACTCACAGTTGTCAGACCCCTGTTACCTTCATATGTCCTGCCACACCGTCCTGGTCTTCTCCTCGCCCGCCCTCTCGCTCCGGCCCCAGGTCTTTCGCTGGTTGGAGATTTTTTAACTTGTGTACATCCCATTTTGGTGAACGGGAGGAAAACTAAACTAAACTTTCCAAACTGACCCTAGCAGCCGCTTTTAACTTGCAGCGCTCAGGGGCTCCTGAGCCTTCCAGGCCACTCCTGGCCTTCCGGATCAGGTTGTGTGTGAGCAAACTGCTTACACCTTTGTTGGTGGGGTGGGTTGTTTGTCCGCCGCTTGTGTGCTCCTTGGGTCTCGCGTCCGATGTAGCGGGTTTAATGATAGAACTTTCCTGATGGTTCGTTTAACTACGATTCGTGTTGCTTCCCTTTCAATTGCTGCAGGGATTGCCGTCGCTCACATTCATCCGGGGGTGGGTGGTCATCCCCGATCTGAGTTCGGTGGGTCTTCCTTGTCGTCCGCCAGGTTGTTATGCTCAAGCCACATATTGGCTGCGGCTGGGGTCTCCAGGAACGTTGCTTTTCCTTTATATAGAACCTTGAGTCGTGACGGGTATAAGAGCATATATTTTAAGTTGAGCTTTCTCAGCCGGGCTTTTATCGGAATGTAAGAGTTCCTGGCTCGCTGTACTGCAGGGGTGTAATCTGGGTATATGACTATTGTGGAGCCATTTCTTTTAATCTCCCCGCCTTCTCTGGAGAACCGGAGTATGATTTCGCGGTCTCTGAAGTTTAGGATCTTAGCTATGATTGGGCGTGGATGTGATCCAGGTGGGGGACGTCTCTGGAGAGACCTGTGAGCCCTTTCAACGGAGAACCCCTGGGAGAGTTTTGCCGCCCCTATTTCCTGCTGTAGGAGCGTTTCGATGAAGGTTGTCGGGTCCGGGCCTTCCAAATCTTCAGGGACCCCCAGTATACGAATGTTATTACGGCGCGCCCGACCTTCAGCGTCCTCAGAGCGGGCTTCTAGCCTTGCTACCTTCTGTTCCAAGTCTCTAACCGTCATCTCCAAATCTCGGGTGTTCTCAACATTTTCCTGCAGGGCTGTCTCAGTCACCGTGACTCTTTCCGTTAGATTGCGGGCGTCCTGCCGCATCAGTTGCATGTCAGATTTCACTTCTTCAAGCCGTCCCTCGAGTGATGAGCGGAGGGCCGCTATCGCCTGGAGGACTTGCGTGTGTTTAAGGTCTTCCTCTTGTTGAGGCGGGTCCTCAGGGGTTTCTTGGTCTTGTTGTGTTGACTGTCGTTGGGGCCTGACTGTCGTGAAGGAATCCATCGTGACTAGTTTCGGCTTGGACCTGGGGGGAGACATCCTCTGATTAATGATCTGTAAGTGCTGCCCCCGGCAGGGTGAAGATCCGTCGGCGATCCCTGTGTTGGGATACTAGGGAACTTGGTCCAAAGGATCCTACCTCGGGTACTCGGTTGCTTCTGGTTGCCGGTGTTTCCCGCCGTTTGGTTCAGAGAGTATGGAGGGCCCTGCTCAGGGAGTGGTTAGGCCCAGGGCCACAGGTTGCGTCCGGTATTTTCGGCTTCCTGCCGGTTTCTCCAACGGGATACCGGCCTGTAGGTGTCAGGCTATTGGCCACCCGTGGTGTGAGTGGGTTCTGCCCGCTGGGGTCTTCGTCTCGCGGGTTTACCCGCGTATCAGGCAGCCTCTAGAGCAAACGGGCCAGTCCTCTTCGCAGGAGTCAGTATTGGGCCCCAGGCCTCGCTCCCCCAGGCTGCTGGGACTGCGTGAGGTAAACTGCGGGTGGTCCCGCTGGGGAGTGTTGTAAAGGGGACCCAATCTCACTTCAAGCGTTTTCTCACCGCCGGAACTGCTCCGTGTTCCCCGCTCCAGCGTCCGCGGCAAATGCGACCTCCTCCCGGCCGTGCCCGCGCCGCGATTTCATCCACCTCCGCAGCCGACACTGGCAATCGCTGGCGCCGGCCTCCCGCTCTCAGATGTCCGCCGGCGACAGGCTCCTCCGCAGCAGCCGCCCCCTTCTGCAACAGTTCCAAAAGGCTTTATGCTATGCAATATATTAATGATCACCATTATCCTACATGAAGCATCTCCATAAGCGTTTAAACCATGAGTGAGGCTTTTTTGAAGGGTCTACCCTGAGAATGAATCACTGTTGGAGGCAGACAATTTTGAAATATTTAGTAAAATTTTTACAGATTGTGATTAAACAAGTTGCCCATGATTACAAACTTTGGTTAAATGGCACATCTGGGATTATAGATCAGGCTACAAGTCAGCCCTTGACTAGGTTGATGCCCAGTTCTTGTTGTTCAGCACAGTGCACATATTTGTGAATTTTGGAGCATCATGAATTAAAATGATACCATCTTTTTTAGAACTGAGTTGGAAAGAACACAAATCACACAATAATCCAACATTTAAAAACATGTTTTTACTACTTATAGAAACATGCTATGAAAAGAAGAATGATTCTTCTATAGCTTGATTGTCCCCTACATCAATGGAAGTATAGAGGCACCAGCACACCAATTGCTGTAAGCCTAACGAATCTCACCTGGGTTTAACTAATGTATCTGGAAGTTTTAAATATAACCATGTGATTTTCTACGCAGTTCTTCCGGATCAACAATAGCCAAATCGTCGATTCCCTTGACATGCATTGGCCACACACACATATGCAGGCCGCCTCATGGATGGTTCTAGATACAGACATCCTTGGAGGCTGACTTAGCTGCAGGCCCACTGCCAGCACAGCATCACCGGAGGGTGCCATATTGGCCCTACAATCATATATGTCCCAATTGCAAGAGAAGGGGGCTCCTAAATGTCAACCTTTGCACCGACCCTGGGTAGGCAGAGAGACAGGAAAACAGACAGAAACATGAACAGGATCATTTTGCCTTAAGTCTACATTTCATACAGGGGGCAACCAACATGTGTATTTACGTGCACTGAAGTACCCTGCATGGAATGTGTATGCTTTGCACTGCGAAGTGGAACACAATTTGTGTTAAACTTGGAAGATCCAGGTTGACATGCATTTTTTTAGCGATTTGTAGTACAGAGGAGGCTTTGACAGTGGTCTTTATTGGAATGTGGCTGCTTTCAAGTAGGTGCTAAAAGATGGTGGACTCTATAGGAAACCAATGGTTTTCTGCCAGCATTCAGTTTGGGCAAGTGGAGTGGAAATGAAAGGTGGAAATGGTAATCCCAAATCCACCGCACTCCACTTTAAAAGCCTCCAAAATCCCCATGAGTAAAATGAGTGGTGTTAAACCAAGCGTAACACTTTTACGTCTGGTTTTCACTCCATTTTGTGGACTCCTGTGGATCACAAAATGTCCCCCTATTTTATTAGAATATACGAAGCTCATAGAGGGAGCTGAAAAAAGGTGGAACACTCATCAAGGTCAACATAAACCCCTTCCCATTGCAGGGAAAATAATGCTCACTAATACCAGCTGTGGCACCACTGTCAGATATTCCCTGGATAGGGAAGCCATCGGCCAGTCCTCTAAATCCGATGACTTTACTATCCACCACGAGCAAAGGTTAGAGTGAGAGGTCTGTGTTGACTTACTTCCTAAGGGCGACCTGGAAAGATATATAGCTTTATCTCTTGATATGGACACAGGACTGATGGGTGCTTCATCTATTTGGCTAAATCCTGCTGTAAAAACAACAATAAAACCATATTTTGGCCAAATTAGTTTTTGGATGGAGTGAAGATGATTGGTGACCTCTTTGGAGGTGGGACTTGATAGGGGGAGCTGTACCATTGTCGGTTCTAAAGGATTCTAATCTGATGGTTTCTGTTAAATGCATAGGGGACCAAGATCATATGGAGTCAGGGATGTACAAAGTGCTGAGTAGAAAAACAAGTGGGAATAGAAAACTCTTCAGGGTTGCAGTGCCTTAAGAAGAAATGATGACAACTCGTTGGGAGGGATCGTGCAGAAATATCCCACGGATGTCCTTGGTGAGAGGGCTCAACAGGAGAAGTTGCTAATAGAGTCTATTGGACACCGGAACACATGTACACACAAGGTTTGAGTCTGACTGATGCTTGCTGGGGATGTGGGGATTTAAGATGTACACTTGAGCATATGCTATGGGATTGCTATAGCGTCAAAGCATTTTGGTGCGGGATTGCAGAGGTGATGAATAATGTTATGGGTGAAGAGAGAGAATATGATCTCTAATTTTGGGTGAGAATATTGACTCGGAGGATCCGTCCTATCATCAAGTAACTTGGATCTTGAAAGCTTTAATGGTGGCAAAACGGATAATTCTATTAAACTGGAAAACGGCAATCATTCCATCTAGAGATACCTGGGTAGAGGAAATGTATTCCATTTGTAATGATGAAAGAGTAGTTAGGAACTTGCAGCAGCAAAAACATATTTTTGATAAAATTCGGAGCGGATTTCTGAAATACGATTTGAAAGGAATTAGAGCTAGAGGAAAGAAGGACTGTAGGTGCCTGGACGATAAGATACGTTTATTTCATTGATTTACTGAAATTATTAATTGAGAATAATTATTTTATTTTATTTGTTTCCCTTTCTTTTTTATTTCAGGGGTCATTTCAAATGAGGGGGTGTTACTTGAAAATGTTCAGTGTGTATAAATATGTTTTTAAGACAATATTTGAAAGTTTACTAGTTATAAAATATGTATTTGTATTGTTCTAAACTGAATAAAAATAGGTTTTAAAAAAAAAGATATTCTCTGTGACCGCCTGATCCTGCCACTCCGCGCATTACTGACTACACCGCAGAGTGCGGATTAGCAGCTGGTGGCATGTTCCGCGGCAGTGACCATTACACATTATTTCCGCTAAGCGGGTTATGGAATCAAAATCCACAGGAAAGCCTCCAATGAAAATGAAGCACGACCAGCTTCTTCTCCGTCAGATGAGGATAGTGCTTGAGGCAGTGACTAGCACGCGGATACAGCAGCTGGTAACGTGTTGGAGGTCACCATCAAGCTTAGCCCTGAAATGTACCACTCTTCCGATGCAAATCAGAACCAATCGGTATGTGAGAGGCGATACATTTAAAGGACATCTGTATTTCAGGCACAACTGCCTACATATTCTCCCGTATGAAATTAACAGCAAGTGCAATGTAGGTCACTGCATGATACAGTCTGTTTCACTTCAAGCATCTATTTAAATATTTCGGCTTTCAGTGTGAAATGAAAGCTAGCAAGCTCCCACTGTAATCTTAGCCTGCCGTGCTGCATGCAAGGTTATCAGTGAGCATATTGTCCTGCTTGTGGAATCTACAAGACGGGGTCTTTAGCACACGTCAGAGCGTTAAGCAATGCAGCTATTCGCGTTCCACTATCAGTCTTGGGCTGTCAGCAGTTTTTCCTCTCACATGCTTAAAATAGCCATGTGGCACCCAACGCGTCGCCCCTCTCGCTAGAATTGGTTGGCGAGCGTTTAAGTCTGTTAAAGGCACAGCGTATGTGTTGTGACCCCAATGGACACTCTCGGTCACGGTGTGGTTAATCTCTTTATTAACATAACCTGGGACACAGGTAACTGGTGCTGGACACAGTTGCTTTACTGTGTCACCACTTCCAAGAAGTCTTATTGCCTTCTCACAAAAATAGGAACGTATATACATGAACTGTCTGAGTCCTCTTTGTGTCCGTCTGAGACGGAGCGCTGGGGTGCTTGTGCTTCTAGCAGAGCCCAAACTCAAATCCGGCGCGGAATATCACGCACGCATGCCCGTTCTGGTCTCGCGAGAGGGCCATGGGCGTGTGCTCTCTCGCGACCTGATCCCCACAGTATGCTTAGCTTCTTTGCTGCAAACTCCCTAGCCACAAATAATATATGTGTTTACAGCAGAGTAAAAGGTTATGTGCTAAGGTGGGGCTTCAAAGTGCCCATGAGGGGCTTCATAGTCTATACAAATTGAGTTGTGCCTCTGTAGTGCATCTTAAGCAATTGCTTGCGTCATACGAAAACAGGTTAACCCTGAGCATGCTGGACTGAAAACACCCAAGGCTTGATAACAGTGATCATCGATATCAGCCGAAAATTCAAACAAAAAAATGCAGAATGTGCATTTACTGCACATTCAGCTGTTTGTTAAATACTGACTCCCATTTAACTGAACGGGGGGAGCGGAGGTTGCGGGGGTGTCCCCCACTCCCTTTGTTCATTGTAAAGGGCTTGGGGCTTGTGGGGTGTCCTCCCCTTCCATTACATGTATAGCGGGGGATGGTAAAAAAAAAACTTGCGGCTCGAGCTCCGACCCACGTTAGCGGAATGGAACTGACACCGCTGGGATAGAGGGGTGTTGGCGGCACATATAGAAGTGTGCCCCCGAAAGGTTAGTAAGGAGGGAAAGGGGAGGAGGGTGTGGGGATGCAGGCAAAAGTGATCGAATTTGCGTATCGTCCCGCAAGTTCACCCAGCCTTGCTAACCAGCTTGATGTTCAGGATCTATGTGATCACTGTGCCTCGCCGTTTTGGTAATCCGTATTTTTTTGTCAACATTTTCCGTGGCGCAATGATCACATAGATCCTGAACATCAAGCTGGTTAGCAATGCTGGGTGAACTTCTGATCTCGCGGGACGATACGAATATTCGTTTGAGAATTAGCCATCCCTTAAGATCTTGTGGGACCTGCTGGCACTCAAACTCCCACAAGAGATTCAGTGAGAGGGACCTCCTTTGGTGGACCAACCACATCCTGTGGACATCCAGAGAGCTTCAGCCAAATAATCACAGTCATTGAATCTCTTCAAAGATTTGATGACCCAGGTTTTCTGTGGCTGTTAAAGGGAGGAAAATGGGCTCATGAACAATGCAAGGTGAAGCCTCGGAAAAGCAAGTGCTTTTAGCACAAGACAAGTGCAACCTCAGTTGCCAAGTACTGCTGTTTTATGCCAGCTAAAGCCTGATACGGCAGCTATAATCATCATATATCCCGGTCTTTCAATCACATGCCAAATGTAGGTTCATTCGCGCAGGCACAGCCTTGTGCCACTGGATCATCCATACCCCCAACACTAGCAGATTTAAGCCAAATGTCCATGTATCCAAGAATATAAAAGAGGGCCAGAATGGATAGGATCTGGAGGTAGGCACGTCAGGGGCTGGAGTTTGTGTGTAGTGAGGGCAAATGATTCAGCTTGTTGTTTGGAGAACTGAGCTGAATCACTTATGACATGATGTCACCTTAGATATTTAAGAAAAATAAGGCATGGAAAGGAAAGGTGATTTGACCCTTATCACACAATTTGGCCAAGTAGCGAAGCCATGATTAGAGAACAGTTGTCCCTGTTTCAGAGTCAATGGACAAAAAGGAATTCCCAAACAAACTACCTATTGATGTCAACATGTGGGTTGGGAATTCAGGCTAATGTGAGGTAACTATCAATCAAAATCCTGCGTGCAACATATATCACAAGATATGAGCAAAGGCCGGTATTGCAAAAAATATATTAGATTTTATTTTCTGATACATGATAAAACAGAGGACACTAATAGTCCATTCTTATTTAAAAAAACAACATGTAAGACAACATGAAACAATGATGCATAAGACACAGTCTTTTCAAAACATACAAATGTCAATTTGCATATGTCAAAGCTGAATAAAGACCATTGTTGACTTAGAGTGGTGTTAGTAAACAAAGGTGACTTCCAAACATATACAATGTAATTGATTTTTCGAGGAGGACCCCATAGAAAATGTGCCGACAGAGATGACCCTGTTTCCAGCCTTAGGTATATCTACACTCAGGAATGAGAGAGTGTGAGCTGATGTGACCGGACAGTCGATGGTCCGACTAAGGCTTCCGTCAGAACACAGAGAGGGCACCTGGTGATGGATGTCGTGTTTTCAGAAAAGATGTTTTTTGTTTTTGACAGTATATCTACAAGAAACACAATGATATAAAACTATTACCAACCAGCTAAATAATTAATTGCAATGATAGCATAACCTCATTTTCCCTGATATTTCCAAACCTGTGAATAATTAGTTAATGTGCATCACAAGTATATCATTGTCCAATAATATATATACCAATTTTTTGCTTTTGGATTTGATTAATAATCCATCTGATATACTTATTATATCTGTATAAACATATTTATTTTTTCTTTTTTCAATTGATTTTCATTTAAACTAGAATTGCATCAGTATTTATTGATATTTTTTAAAAGCAACCAGGCACACGAGAGTGCAGAAAAAAGGAAAACAGGGGAGGGAGAAGGGGAGGGGAGAGGGAGAGTACCTTATTAATTTCGTTAAGGTGGACCCGAGTGAGTTAAAACGATAGCTGTAATCAATACGTGTATTTCCCTCGTGCTGATGAGTATGTGCACACAGCACAACGTGTGTGTTTTGTAGCCGTAGGATTTCTACAGGAAGTAATTCAACCAAAAAAGGTTGGTTCATATTTGTTTAGCATGTAGCTGATTTAATTCTAAAGTGCACGCCATATCTTTGTTCGTACCTGCTGGTTAATGGAAGACCGCTTGCGTACACAACCGCTGCGTTATCATTTCGTCTCGCTAGTGTGGGGAAACTTGTTTGTGTAAAAAAACATAGTGGGTTACTGGATGCGGTTCTGTCTCGGGCGTTCTGTTGTGATTAAATAAAAAACGAGGAAAATGATTTTAGATAACAGAGGACAGTACGTTAAGGTGGACTGTCTACGCTCGAATGTGATAGTTCGTAGCTAGTGGTGGAAGACTTGAGTCGCACAAAGCCTGGAGTATGTCGGGATCCATGTATCAATGCGAACAATACGTGTAAGATCACGTGATCCGGCTGAAATAGCCATGGCATGACGTAGTGATGTCATTGCATGGTCAACCAGCATCTAGTGCTGTTTAGAGAGCCACGATCTGTATGTATGAGGTGGCCATTTTAGAATGTCTGCCGGCACATTTCTCTATATGAGTATATACTCATGTAACATAACGTGGATATTAGATAAATCAAAACAACTGGTTGAACCTGGTCAAATAGTTATTGTAAACAATTCGTAATGCCCCATGATATTATAAGACAAAATCCTGCACGAGAGCTGAAATCTATACTTCCTTACATCAAAGAGATGTGATATCCATCTCTAACATATAACCGCATGTGTATCCTATCGGTGGATTGTATGCAGAGATGCTCAAGACACCAATTCTTCGGATGTGTCAATATGGCAGATGCTGTGTAGATATCGATGCTTCCAGGTACCCCCAGTGATTACGTGTACAGCTCATTTATGGACAAATAGGTTCCACTCGATGTATACATTTAGACCACATTTTACAGAGTCTAATTTGTGGATCCATTTTTGTTCAAGTTTGCGTAATTTCAGATCCCTGTCACCCCCACGAGGGTGAGGGTCTACAGTTTGTAGGACACACCATGATATGTCGTTATGTGAATGTCTCATTTTTTGGTAGTGTTCCACGAGTGGTTTGTCCTTAGTCCTATTTTTTATACAGGACCGATGTTCCCCTATACGGGTGCAGACTGTTATTTTAGTTTTTCCAATATAGAAAAGCCTGCATGGCAGTTAATACAATAAATGGCCCACTTAGTTGCGCAATTAGTAAATGATCTAAATTTCCACACAACAGTTTTCAGGTCAATGGATTTTATATTTTTGGTAAAATTGCACTTCAAACAGGTGCCACATTTATAATGTCCTACAACAGGAGGTAAGTTCCAAAGTGTAGGTTGTTTGGACAAGCTGGCAGGCTGTCTCGGATATGTGTGCACCAGTTTGTCTCCTAGATTTTGTAACCGTTGAAAGGCAAAACGGGGAGGAAGAATGGAAAAAGATTCTGTGTTGATCATCTTCCAATTTTTGAGGATGGTCTTTCTCAAATCGTTACTTACAGGAGTGAAAGACGTAACAAAAGTGATTTTGTCCAGTTGAGTGTTTTTTTTGTTTAGACAGACAATCACTCCTTTGGATGTTGGCCGCCCTCTTGTATGTCCTTCTAATGGTATGTGAGGGGTAACCTCTGGCTTTTAGATTCATCTTCAATGCCTCACTGTGGGTATCAAAGTCTTGGCCTTTAAACGGTTACAAAATCTAGGAGACAAACTGGTGCACACATATCCGAGACACCCTGCTAACTTGTCCAAGCAACCTACACTTTGGAACTTACTGCGTGTTTTGCAACTTTGGGAAAAAAACGAACGCTTTTCTTGCCTGCTGCTGCCTGCTGCTGTGCCCGGCTGTCTTGCGCTGGGAGTTACCAAGAACTCGCGCTAAGTCACACGCTTGCTTCCAGGAGAAGGCGGAGCACTGTGGCTGTCACGTGAACAGTCACGTGACCTTTCCTCGCCACAAAGCACAGCCCAATCCAGGCGAGCGGCGCGTGTTTTGCAACTTTGGGAAAAAAACGAACGCTTTTCTTGCCTGCTGCTGCCTGCTGCTGTGCCCGGCTGTCTTGCGCTGGGAGTTACCAAGAACTCGCGCTAAGTCACACGCTTGCTTCCAGGAGGAGGCGGAGCACTGTGGCTGTCACGTGAACAGTCACGTGACCTTTCCTCGCCACAAAGCACAGCCCAATCCACCCTTGCGGCGATAAGCCCGACGGGGTAAAGGGCGCTGGCTGTTGTGCGGCTGTTTGGCGCTCGAGGTGCGCAATATAAAGCTAACAGATTGACGGATAAACAACATCTGGGTGATCTTACCCAGAGCTGAGATTGGAGTCTGGTTGAACTCACCGCTCCGGATAAACAAGGTGAGCTAACCCCGCACTACAAGTAGATATCTGATACTATCTATTTCTGAAAGCCGATCAACAAGCGCATAACGCCAGATTCAAATAGTTTATCATCTGGGTGGAGTGTTGTCGGGGGGCCTGACCCCTTTTGATCCCTTTGATCCCTAATCCCCCACAGTACAGAGAGCACTCTAAAACTGAGCTGAGTTGAACACACACCTGTAGAGTCTCGAGCACTCACACCAAAAAGAGAATGACCGATACACAAGGCCCTATTGGAAAACTTAACGCGGACCTATCAGTACAGACTAAAACGGCGTCTGATGGCCGCCTACACGCGGAAAGCTTGATACACCCACAAACAAGATTACAGTTGCGAAGATGGAACTCGCTGGCTACCTCACGTAAACCCCCACGGCGGCAGTCGAGCAATGTCAGGAATCGAGGGTGGAAGCTGTGGGATCGATGGACGCTCTAGTCCTCACCCAAGATGGCTGCCTTCACTATAAATTTAGGCCCCGCCTCCAGCTCGGCGCGTTGTATCTGTGTATTGCTTACACGTCTACCAGCGCTCCGAGTAGCTCGTTACTTATTTCCGAGTATTCCTCCTAGCTCTCGTTTTCGGCGTGAGCTTGTTATTTTCTCCTGTGTCCTTCTACCCTTTCTGTCCGCTCTGTGTTCTAGTTTTATGTAGTTTTCTCGTAACCTACTATCTGTGTTCAGCTCCTCGCTCTGCCTTTCTAAATCCTTTTTCTCCGCTCGCGATCCCTTTCGCGTTCCGCTTCTGACTTACCTTCTGTTTACTTTTCTCCACTTGCGAATCCCTTCGCACTCAGCTCCTCGCTCTGCCTTTCTGAATCCTTTTTCTCCGCTCGCGATCCCTTTCGCGTTCCGCTTCTGACTTACCTTCTGTTTACTTTTCTCCACTTGCGAATCCCTTCGCACTCAGCTCCTCGCTCTGCCTTTCTGAATCCTTTTTCTCCGCTCGCGATCCCTTTCGCGTTCCGCTTCTGACTTACCTTCTGTTTACTTTTCTCCACTTGCGAATCCCTTCGCACTCAGCTCCTCACTCTGCCTTTCTGAATCCTTTTTCTCCGCTTGCGATCCCTTTCGCGTTCCGCTGCTGACTTACCTTCTGTTTACTTTTCTCCACTTGCGAATCCCTTCGCACTCAGCTCTTCGCTCTGCCTTCCGGTACATTAAACTGCTTGCGGCCTCTATCTGCTTCGGTGTCCGAAGCATCCGACACTCCCGGCATTCTGAAGTGTCCTGACTTTGAAGAAAGCTCTCACCTTTCAATCCATCATAACTGAACCTTCTTCATCTCCGCCTGGGAGAACCTGCCTTATACCTGGCCTGGAACCACTCCTCACCTAGCCTGCAGATCTTCGTTTAAGGGTTTTTTCTGCCGTTCCGGCTTTTTTCCTTGGGCACCGAGGCTGGCCCACTGGGAGCCCCCCACGGCAGGTATCCACTTCTGCCACGGTGGCCTCCGGAGGGGCCAGACCTTACTTGCACGATAAGAAGGTTAGATCACCTAAGGATCTTATCTCTAACAAGAAGAAGGAACGACCCCGGATCCGGACTACGGTAAAGGACTCAATATCAGAAGATTCAGGTGAGGAGAAGGGGGAGGTGGAGCCGAAGTCTGACAGCATACAACGCCCAACTACAAACATGGCATCTTTGGAACAATACCAGGAACTCGTAGCAGCTATACAGAACCTGACAGCTGAAGTACAATCCCTAAGGGCTGAAAACATAGTCCTTCGCCAACAAGTAGTGTTACGTCGAGATGACCACGGAGACCTACCCACGATGCCTCTCTCATTCGGCAAGTATGATGGTCATCCAGGAGGTCTCAAGGATTTCCTGGACGCCTGTAAAGTATACTTCACATTCAGGCCTCATGCATATGAGTCTAGCCGTGCCAAGGTCGGATTCATAATTGCCAATCTCTCTGGGAATGCCTTATCATGGGCAACTCCACTGGTCTCCAATGATGATCCTTCCCTAAATGTCTACGATCAGTTTGTGACAGCCTTTAAGGATAGATTCGATAGACCTGAAGTTCTATACTCTTCATTAGAAGCCATTCTTGATGTCCGTCAAGGAAATTCAGACGTGCAAACATACATCTCACGCTTCCTCAGACTGGCTGCAAAGGCGGACTGGCCGGACTCGGCTCAACAGACGATCTTCAGAAGAGGACTTCAGGATGAGATCAAGGATGAGCTAGCGAGGATAGCCAGACCACAGTCATTTCGTGACTTGATGACCTTGTCCCTCCAGATCGAGTTTAGGCTGCATGAACGCAGACAAGAAAGGAGACGTCCACGGGGAACCTCACAGACGATAGGCCTGCCCTCCCAGACTCCCATCCAGAGACCGATATCATCCTCCGAAGAGTCAATGCAGATAGGAGCCGCTCGTGGACCTCTGACTCCTGAAGAAAGGAGACGGCGCCGAGAGGAGGGATTGTGCATGTATTGTGGATCCTCAAAACACCTGCTGAGAAACTGTCCAGAAGTTCCTTCTAGGAAGAAGGAAAACTTCCACCCCCGGGCTGTTGCAAGGGAAGTCTCGGGGGACCTGCCAGTTACCCTTGCAACCACTCAAGAACCCTGGCAGAGGGCGAAGACAGTAGTTTAATGGTTTTCAAGGTCCATGTAAAGTTATCTGAAGCGACATCAGTGG
The DNA here is from genome assembly GCF_040938575.1 of Ambystoma mexicanum. Lineage (NCBI taxonomy): Eukaryota > Metazoa > Chordata > Amphibia > Caudata > Ambystomatidae > Ambystoma > Ambystoma mexicanum. The sequence goes on from NC_090926.1 coordinate 722,279,295, forward strand.
AGGTATTGGCAAGGTTGGATTGTGGTGCCGCGGGTAACTTCATGGACATTAATTGGGCTAAGGAGAACCTAGTCGCTACCAGACCCAAGCCCAGACCCATACCTGTTGAGGGAGTGGATGGTGTTCCTCTTTCTTCGGGTCCTATCCTGTGGGAGTCGATTCCATTGCAGATTAGAGTAGACAATCACCAAGAACTCCTAGTATTTGACCAGATACGTGCAGCTCATTTTCCTTTAGTTCTGGGAATACCTTGGCTGAGGAGACATAATCCTCTTATAGATTGGGCTGCCAACAAGGTGTGCTTCGACTCCCAATTCTGCAAATCAAACTGTCTGAATACCACTGCGGCCATGGTGGTGACTGGAGAAGGTTCCAAGGCTCCAGGCTCCTTAATTGTAGCAACAGTTCCACCCCAATACCATGAATACACCGAAGTCTTTCTGGATACTCTACCTAAGCAGCTACCCCCACATCGGGCAGAGGACTGCTCAATCGACCTAGTGCCTGATTCTATCATTCCTTTCGGAAGGATGTATCCCCTGTCCCTTCCGGAACTAAGGGCCCTCAGAGAATATCTGGACGCTAATCTACAGAACGGGCTTATTCAGGAATCTAAGTCATCCTGCGGTGCATCATTGTTTTTTATCCCCAAGAGGGATTCGGAGGAGTTGCGACCATGCATAGACTTCAGAGGACTTAATAAGATCACTATAAGGGATAGGTACCCCATGCCCCTTATACGAGACATCCTGGAGGCGGTTCAAGGGGCTAGGTATTTCACCAAGCTAGATCTAAGAGGGGCCTATCACCTTCTTAGGGTCAAGGAGGGGGACGAATGGAAGACCGCCTTTCGCACTCCGTTCGGCTTGTACGAGTATAGAGTCATGCCGTTCGGTCTTGTCAATGCTCCGGCAGTTTTCCAGAGGTATATGGACAAGGTGTTTGCTGACATGTTATATCTATCCGTGGTGGTATACCTAGATGATATCCTTGTCTACTCCAAATCTCTTGATGAACACCGAGCACAGGTCAAGAAGGTGTTGAGAAGACTCCTTATCCATAAGTTGTTGGTCAAGCCAGAAAAATGTCAGTTTGAAGCCACTGCTGTGTCCTACCTTGGGTTCATCCTTTCTCATGAAGGGATCGAAATGGACCCAAGAAAGGTTAAGGCCATTCACGATTGGAAGGAACCCGGAAACATAAAGGAGCTACAGAGTTTTCTGGGTTTAGCCAATTTTTATCGGCGTTTCATCCCCAACTTCTCACAAACTGTGCTCCCCTTGACCTCTTTACTTAAGAAGGGAGTACTATATTCTTTTGAAGGAGAACCTCAGAAAGCTTTCCGACTCCTTAAAAGAAGATTCTCCACGGCTCCCATCCTGATCCAACCTGACCAGACAAGACGATTCATCATGGAGACTGACGCCTCCATTGGAGCAGTGGGAGCCATTCTCCTCCAAGAGTCGGAGGACGGTCTTGAGCATCCTGTAGCGTATTTTTCCAAGACCTTAACATGTAGCGAACGGAACTATTCCGTATTGGAAAGAGAGCTACTAGCCATCAAGCTAGCTTGTCAGGAATGGCGTCATCTCTTACAGGGAGCTGCTCATAGCTTCTTGATTCGCACTGATCACAGAAATCTCAGGGTACTCCAGCAGATGGAATGCACCAATGCCCGTCATGCCCGATGGGCCTATTTCTTTCTACAGTATGACTTTACGATAACTTACATTCCTGGGACGGAGAACAGGAAGGCTGATGCCTTATCCCGAAGTAAGGGGGAAGTATCAGGATTATATCAAGGACATGACTTTGTTCTCCCCAAGCTCAGGATTTTGGCTTCCACGACCACCTTTCTCAAAGAGCTTATACCCTTGTATCAGAGTTGCCCAGAACTCGCGCACATTACCACCAAAGAGAAGGATGGATTGTATTACCATGAGGAGGCGCTCTATGTACCCACCCAGAAGCTTCAAAGAATGGTTCTTTCCTGGTGCCATGACTCGCCCTTGACAGGTCATCCTGGCATCAGAAAGACATACGACTTAATAAGTAGGGGCTTCTGGTGGCCAAGACGAAGAAAGGATGTGAGTCAATACGTATCTACCTGCTCTGTTTGTGCTGCAAACAAGTATCAGACGGGTAGGCCAATAGGGTTGTTGCAACAATCTCCTCTAGCAAATCGTCCCTGGGAACATATTTCCATGGATTACATTGTGGATCTTCCGGTGTCTTTTGGTATGACTGTAATTTTGGTCACTTGTGACTCCTACAGCAAGTTGGCACACTTTTCAGCCTTTCAGCGACTGCCTTCAGCTTCTGAGACAGCAGCCGTCTTTCTCCGTGACGTAGTCTGCCTGCATGGTTTGCCTAGGACTATAGTCTCTGATCGTGGTTCCCAATTCACCTCGAGATTCTGGGCCGCTCTCTGTCAGGTCTTGGGAATCCATAGGGCTCTCTCCTCGGGTTATCACCCCCAAAGCAACGGCCAAACGGAAAGACTTAATGCCAGCTTGGAACAGTACCTTAGGTGCTTCTGTAGTCCACAGCAAGAAAGGTGGTTTGAATTTCTCCCCCAGGCAGAGTTTGCTTATAATAATGCAATTCACACCACCATACAGATGAGTCCGTTCTTTTGTACATACGGTTTCAACCCACAATATCTACCCTGGGTTAACACACGATCGACCAAGGTTCCGGCCTTAGATGAGGCTCTCAGAGATCTGCACGAGGTACAGGAGACAGCCAAGAAAGCTCATCTAGCCAGCCAGGATGCCCAGAAGAAGTGGGCAGACAGGAGCAGACGCTCAAACCCCGACTGGAAGGTGGGACAATTGGTATGGCTGTCAACCAGATTTCTTCCCAGATGGGTTCACAAGGGGAAGTTTTCTTCTCGATTTCTAGGACCCTTTCCCATTGTTCAACAGATCAATCCGGTGGCTTTCAAACTAAAACTCCCGGATTCCCTCAAGAGGATTCATCCTGTCTTTCACACTTCTCTTCTCAAGGTCTACAAGGAAGACCCATTTCAGAGGCCTGTTCATAAGGGACGCCCTAAGGTTGATCCTGCCCCGGACGAGTACGAGGTGGCTCGTTTGATCGATTCCAGATATCGTAAGGGCAGGTTACAGTACCTGGTACATTGGAAGGGCTATCCTAAGGAGGAGAGAACCTGGGAGCCTGACTACCACATACATGCTCCTCATCTTGTAAAGAGGTTCCATCGTTTTCAGCCAGGCAAACCGGGGGGACCCCCAAGGAAGAGGGGGTATACTGTCAGGAATCGAGGGTGGAAGCTGTGGGATCGATGGACGCTCTAGTCCTCACCCAAGATGGCTGCCTTCACTATAAATTTAGGCCCCGCCTCCAGCTCGGCGCGTTGTATCTGTGTATTGCTTACACGTCTACCAGCGCTCCGAGTAGCTCGTTACTTATTTCCGAGTATTCCTCCTAGCTCTCGTTTTCGGCGTGAGCTTGTTATTTTCTCCTGTGTCCTTCTACCCTTTCTGTCCGCTCTGTGTTCTAGTTTTATGTAGTTTTCTCGTAACCTACTATCTGTGTTCAGCTCCTCGCTCTGCCTTTCTAAATCCTTTTTCTCCGCTCGCGATCCCTTTCGCGTTCCGCTTCTGACTTACCTTCTGTTTACTTTTCTCCACTTGCGAATCCCTTCGCACTCAGCTCCTCGCTCTGCCTTTCTGAATCCTTTTTCTCCGCTCGCGATCCCTTTCGCGTTCCGCTTCTGACTTACCTTCTGTTTACTTTTCTCCACTTGCGAATCCCTTCGCACTCAGCTCCTCGCTCTGCCTTTCTGAATCCTTTTTCTCCGCTCGCGATCCCTTTCGCGTTCCGCTTCTGACTTACCTTCTGTTTACTTTTCTCCACTTGCGAATCCCTTCGCACTCAGCTCCTCACTCTGCCTTTCTGAATCCTTTTTCTCCGCTTGCGATCCCTTTCGCGTTCCGCTGCTGACTTACCTTCTGTTTACTTTTCTCCACTTGCGAATCCCTTCGCACTCAGCTCTTCGCTCTGCCTTCCGGTACATTAAACTGCTTGCGGCCTCTATCTGCTTCGGTGTCCGAAGCATCCGACACTCCCGGCATTCTGAAGTGTCCTGACTTTGAAGAAAGCTCTCACCTTTCAATCCATCATAACTGAACCTTCTTCATCTCCGCCTGGGAGAACCTGCCTTATACCTGGCCTGGAACCACTCCTCACCTAGCCTGCAGATCTTCGTTTAAGGGTTTTTTCTGCCGTTCCGGCTTTTTCCCTTGGGCACCGAGGCTGGCCCACTGGGAGCCCCCCACGGCAGGTATCCACTTCTGCCACGGTGGCCTCCGGAGGGGCCAGACCTTACTTGCACGATAAGAAGGTTAGATCACCTAAGGATCTTATCTCTAACAAGAAGAAGGAACGACCCCGGATCCGGACTACGGTAAAGGACTCAATATCAGAAGATTCAGGTGAGGAGAAGGGGGAGGTGGAGCCGAAGTCTGACAAGCAAGCCCAATTGCAAACCCGAATGCAAGTCAGACTGTGACGGTGATTGCACGGGGGGATAAACCGTTCATCATCAGCATCTGACCCCGAAAATAGACAAGATCTAGACCAAGATCTAGACCAGATGCAAATAAGAGAAGAACAACTGAAAACTCCTGATGATATGACCAATAATCAGCGACATACTATAAGTCTGCAGAACGCGGGGGAAAACCGGATAGCAAGCTGCCCAGCGGCGTTATGTCTCGCTCCCCTTAACACAGAAGGAGCCCCAGAAAGTGATCCTTCAAGCGCGCTCCCGAGTAATGATATCTGCGACGCCGAGTCAGGCACTAATGGTTCTCCTCGTAAACTACTTCTAGAAATCGACATGAGCCAGGCCTTGATCCACGATGAAAGTGGCATCTCACCACAGGTCATCGAGATAGAAGCGACGAAGGAAAGCCCAACCACAAATAGATATGACTCCTCCTCAATCTCCTCGAAGAGCTTTCCGGCAAACGGAGAAGCGCATCTGCATCTAAAGCTAAAAATGGGACTTAGGGACGATTGGGTCGGTTCTCCTAACGACGATGAAGTTTTCCATCAAGCACGTCATGACACAATCGAGACCCTTCGTATCAATGAGCCTACTGCTATGGGATCCAACAGGAGAAATTCACTGGAGGTCGTTAACAAGATACTAAATGACATCACACTAATAAATAAAGCACGAGGCGTCACAGAAAAAGACTGACTGGTCACTCCGATCCACGAGCCCAGTGTCACCGAGGCCATTGAAGATATTGTAGATGTAATAAAGGAGACCTTGGGAGCTCCGCCTCTATCACAATGGAAAAACGCCCACGGGAAACGTAGGCGTATCGACCATAGCCTATCTCCTACCCTACCGTGTTCACAGAGAAAAGGCACAAAAACCCCTCTACAGACTTTAATGAGACCAACAACACCCCCATCTAGGCATGGAGGTGCCCCCGAGATGAGACAATCACCCCCCCCTTTGTCATCATCGTCAGACTCTTCTTACTCAGAGTCACAGTACAACAAACCAAGGTGCCCCAAACCTCGAACGCACCAATCCCCACAAAACAAGCATGAGGAGTTTTCTTCGGAACTAGTCGGATGTATAATGAAAGAGATTCAACCGTGTGTAATGTCTTCTCTTGCAATATCTATAGCTCCGTTTCTAAAACTATACGAGCAAGTAGATGGGAACCTCAGAGATCTGTCCACACTAGTTGCAATGATCAACTCAAAACTGGTAGGTCTGGACATGGAAATCACACTAACAAACCAAGTGCAACGAGACTCCAACAAAAGAATTGAGGCTTACCTGAATACTCTTCTGGATCAAAGGAAAAATAACGGATCAGAAAAAAGTTACTGGCAGAAATCGCTAAAGTAGCACTCAACCTTCTAAAAACAAGGAAAACCCCAACGGAGTTTGCCAACGATGAACGCATTAGTATCCGTCCGGATTCTCAAGAGCTGACCTGCATGAACAACAAAACATGTCCTCAGGCGAGCACCAACCTGGAGCCCGATCTGAATAAACGGGTTTCTCCATTGCAACAATCCGAGAGCATCACAATCGGAAGCCAAGAGGTGACTAGCCCTCTGCCACCACCTATAGATCTAACCAAAGATGATGCCACACAGCAGAAAAGTTTACATGAAGACATAAGATCGGAGGAGATAAGAAATCCTGAAGTACTTGATAACGCGACAAAAGTTATTTCACCTAGCATGCACCTACAGGATCAATTTAACAAGCCTTGCTTTCAAATAATCTTAGATAAAACGAGATTGACACTGAATCCAGCCTCCCTCGATCCACAAACACCAACTACCTCAACTGACATCGAGAAATGTGCCAGACTGCAAGATTGCGTCTCCGGCCATCTTGACACTGAGACTGAAAGGAACAATGGCATCTTTGCGATCTTCAAGCGAAACACTAATCAGACTACTGGGACACACTTAAATCAAACTAGTAAGCAACCTCAAATTAAAAAAAACAAAAATCAATGCACTAAGAACTCTCGACGTGGCAACAACTCCAAAAAGTTCTTAAGTAACATAAAAACAGTAAATGTAACTGTAAATCAGAACATAAAACCTGTGAATCCAACCCCGAATAAAAAGAGCTCAGAAAAGGAGGTGACAGGCGAGCTTTCAGATCAAAAAAGTGAGGAATCTGACAAGGAAGCCGAACAAATGAACGAGCTGATAAATATGTCAACTTATGAGGACACTGACGAATTGGAGCCAATGGACCCTAAGACATCAATTGGGTCATCTTCAAGTCATAATGATCCTTCACAAGAGACAGAAAAAAGGAGTACAGAATTAAAACCAACATGTACATTGTTGTCTTCACATGTTACAATGCCACAAAGAATTTGTACAATGATCCCCAAGATCGCAAACACCGAAAAAGCCCTACCGGTGGAGGCTAGCTCTATCTTCCTCACTCTGACAGAAAGACAGGAAATGATGCTCAAGAAAAACGAGGTTAGAGAGTGTCAAAAGACAAAAGCACTCAAAAGCCTTCCCCAGCCAGAACGCAGGAACGAAAATCGAGAGCCTCATGCTGATGTTCGAAAATTTGCACCAAACAAGTGCTATGGGAAAGGACCTTCGGCGATCAAAGCTCCTGCCATAAAACAAGCGCCTTGCGAACATAAAGGAAGTGCCCCTCATCAAAATGAGCAGCTAGACAACAAAACTTCCATATCTATAAAATAAAGATTGAAAGATTAGAAAGTCAAGATGACGTGATCATGAACCGCAATAATGTTCTACGATTACTCCACTGCTTCCCGCGTCTGAGAACGATACAATCGTATGACATCCAAACAGTGGAATTTCCACAGGAAGGCCAAAATGATCTCGTATTACTACATCTGAAATCAAAAATGATAACCAACAGTATCTTAGATGCAACGCCTGAGCTGATGTCGCTTGGATTCGACATTCTGGAATTATCCAATGAAGATAACCATAAAAGCCACTCTAATAAAACTACAGAACCACAGCTAGTCTCACCCTTTTGGAAGAAAAGTAACAAAGTGAAGAGCTCTGATAAAACGCAAGAGGTTAGCCAACATAATAGAAACCTGAGCATTGACAGCGATTGTGGCCTAAAAAAAGCGGAATATGTCCAAAACAACTCGGTGGAACAAATCCAAATCACAGTCGTTGGCACTCAAGCCATCAACAAGAAAAACTGCACAGTGGAACTGGAAAATAACGAAAACGAATCATCGGATAACTGGGGGTGGCTTGCAAAAGCCCTGAATAAAACAACTCAAAGCTAATGCCAACTAGAAAACTCGCCCCCGACAGTCAAGTTTGGCTCCTGGAACACGAGAGGATTTGTGCACTTATACCAAGAGAGCTGCTTTCCAGGGTTGGATGTCGTGTGCCTTCAAGAGACGTGGCTGGACAACTGTCCCATCTCTGGAGAATATGAGATCGCATTCAATCCAGCTATCAAACAACTGATGGGTAGGCCCATGGCAGGCCTTATTACCATGGTCAAAAAAAGCTCTGGATATCAAATCCTCAATACTGAAAACGTGACTCCCTATATTCAGGCAACGACAATCGCACAAAGCAACGTAGGAAACAAGAAAACCCACATCCTGAATCTATACTGGACCCACAAGATAATAAGCGGCAATGGATATATAGACCAAGTTACAACTGTCATAGATGATTGGTTCGAAGCAGACGTTGGCGCTGATACTGTGATCTGTGGAGACTTGAATATGAACTGTCTAACATCAAACAACGAATCGAATCCAAATAACTCTAACAAAACACAACTCGCCAGTCAATGGGCGACAGAGATGGAGCTAAGAAACCTCATGCTGATGAACGGAAACTTAGCAGGTGATATTCCAGCTCAACCAACTTGGTCTAGAGGCACCCAACGATCGACGCTTGACTACTTTTATGTCAGTGAGAAAATACATCAAAATGCAATATCACTCGTGGTGCACCCTATGACCAATAGTGATCATGACTTAGTCATTCTGTCATGCATCTCAGCTTATGGAGCTAAATCCTCAACATGTAAATTCCCGGTAATGATTGAATCCAACAGGGTCAGACTGAAATTAAAGAAGACAGAGGTTAAAAACATACTAACCACATACGTGGAAGAGCAAAAGGAGACTGAATATATCCATCTCTTAGACGATTTCAAAGAAAAACATCAAGGATCCAAAGCTCGTGGCTTTGTTGTAAGACATAAATTTGATCTAGAGCTGAGAAAAAGAAAGAGAGAATTAAGAGCGCAAATAAGACATCTACAGAAAACTGACTCCAATAGTCATCTAACTGCAAAAAGAGATTGCAAACAAAAGTACAAAAACTGGTTACGAACACACAAAGCAGATATGATGCAGAACGATTCAGAATTAATAATGGAAAAATTGCAAAACAAAAATTCCTCTGATTTTTGGAAGATAATCAACAACGAGGGAGCCCCGCAAATGGCATTACTGACAAATGCAATGACTGAAGCTGAGTGGATACAACACTTCTCGAAGCTGTACAGTAAAAGAACAACCGTAGTAGAGACACCATCATCTATCCTAGAAAAATGGAAGTTAGATTTTGATAACAATGACATCGAGGAGATAATAAAAAGAGCTAGCTCCTCCAGAGCACCAGGCCTGGACAGTCTAACAAACCACACAATCAAAGAAAATCCGGAGCTGTGGGCGGAGCTATGCCACACGATGTTCAAAAGAATAGTAGCTAACTGTAAAAGCCCGGATTCATGGAAATGCGCAATAATCATTCCAATTTTCAAGAAAGGGAATCGATCTGACCCGACAAACTACCGACCCATCGCGCTGCTATATGTGCTAGACAAAGTGTACGCGACTCTTCTACAACAACTTGTGAGATGGGCAGATGACTCAAAACATCTGGACCCACGTCAGACTGGTTTTGTCAAGGGTGTAGGCTGCGCCTTGAATCTCCTCTTAATCAATCTCCTCAAAATGGAAGCCATAAGAACAAGAACCAAGGTGTACCTCGCACTGATAGACTTCTCACATGCTTTCGACAGCATAGATAGAGAGCTACTATGGGAGAAAATGAAGACGTGGGAATGTCCGGAAGATCTGATAGCGGCCATCAAAGAGCTCCACACTGGTACAAGCATCAAAATTCGCCTGGATCAAAAAGGCACCCTGTCCAAAGCAATAAACACCTTTTGCGGGGTTAAACAGGGTTGCCCACTGGCTGCTATAATATTCAACTTATTTTTATTGGACATTGGAGGAGCAATTGACAGCGTTTGTTCCTTCTCTCCAAAAATACACGGAGCCCCACTAAGTTAGATGCTATATGCCGATGATCTAATATTGTTAGATGTAACACCTATAGGCCTAAAGCGAAAGATCGACGCAGTGGACCTATATGTGAGAGCTAATGGCTTACAAATCAACAAAAAGAAGTGTGAGGTGCTAACACTGCAAAACTTGAAAACATCAAAGCACAAAAAACCTAAATGGCACTTGGGAAAAGAGTGGCTAAGAAACACAACAAACACAAGATACTTAGGCATGCAAATCAATTCAAGCCTGAACGACAGTCAATGGGAACAGGTAGCCAAAACCAAATGCCGGCAATTTGCATGTCAAGCTAGCGTATTACACAAGAAATACAGAAAATTCTCAATAAAACCGGTAAGGAACTTCTACTGCCAAAAGGTAGTGCCGGCCCTGATCTTTGGTGCAGAAAACGCTCTCGGATGCTCTGCGGATGTCTGGTCCACCCTAGAAAACATCTTCTGGGTAATAGTTTTGCAACTACCAAAGGGTACATCAACTGCATGTATCAGATACGAGCTAAACTTAATATCAATCAACGCACGAGTTAGCTGGAACCTGTTGAGCCTCTTCAGAAAGGTGACCATGAAGAAAGTGGCCTTGCAATTTGAAATACTACAAAATCCTAGTAAAGGAAATTCCAACTGTCTGCTGTCATTGCGGTACAAACGCTGTGAGGAAATTTTGGCTTTTTACGACATCGACCTAAAAATCCTACACGACAACCCGGATGCTGCAAAAACTAAGGTCTGGCGAATGGACTGGATCGTGACTGGGAATTTAAGATCAGCTAACAATTTAATGAAGGAGGTGCCGTGTGAAGCAAGAAATCTAAACACTCTACAGTCTTATATCGAACTGTTCCCAGATAACGGCAGCAGAGCCCTGTTTCTAAACTTCAGACTAAACGCATTTAAAACAAGAGAGTGGTCTAGAGAGCTACGCAAAACAGAAGAACTTAATGTAGCCTGTAGATTTTGCAATCAGAAGGAAGAAACTTTAAAACATCTGACACTCCATTGCAAGAGTCTACATCAAGAGAGAACACTGACTTTAGGGCCTCATCTAATGAAATTTCAAACGCCAAGTGCGGATGACTGGTGGCAAGCCCTGTTCGACAGCCGGGAGAAACATCTGAACTATGCGTTAATTCGCTTCCTGAGCCTGTTGAAAAAACTACTGACATAACACCTAAAACAAGGGCAAAACTGTGAGATTGCATCAAAGAGGCTCTCAACTGGCGAAGGCTCGAATGCGACCTGCTATTTTATGATGTTAAGGTTTCAACAGACGAGAGTTACCTGGACATTTAAGGAGAGAAGAGAGAATAAATTGTAGTGAAATAACTGTTCTCCTTTTTTAAAGGCATTTTTGCCAATAAAAAAAAAAAAAAAAAAAATTGCGCAACTAAGTGGGCCATTTATTGTATCAACTGCCCATGCGGGCTTTTCTGTAACTAAAAGAACAGTCTGCACCCGTATGGGGGAACATCGGACCTGTATAAAAAATGGGACTAAGGGCAAACCACTGGTGGAACACTACCAAAAAATGAGTCATTCACATAACGACATATCATGGTGTGTCCTACAAACTGTAGACCCTCACCCTCATGGGGGAGACAGAGATCTGAAATTACGCAAACTTGAACAAAAATGAATCCACAAATTAGACTTGGTAAAATGTAGTCTAAATTTATACATCGACCGGAACCTATTTGTCCATAAATGAGCTGTACACGTAATCACTGGGGGTACCTGGAAGCATCGATATCTACACAGCATCTGCCATATTGACACATCCGCAGAATTGTGTCTTGAGCAGCTGTGCATACAATCCACCGATAGGATACACATGCGGTTATATGTTAGAGATGGATATCACATCTCTTTGATGTAAGGAAGTATAGATTTCAGCTGTTTACTGACCCTCGTGCGGGATTTTGTCTTATAATATCATGGGGCATTACGAATTGTTTACAATAACTATTTGACCAGGTTTAACCAGTTTTTTTCGATTTGTCTAATATCCACGTTATGTTACATAAGTATATACTCATATAGAGAAATGTGCCGGCAGACATTCTAAAATGGCCACCTCATACATACAGATCGTGGCTCTCTAGACAGCACTAGGTGCTGTTTGACCACGCAATGATGTCACTGCGTCATGCGTTGGCTATTTCAGCCAGATCACGTGATCTTACACATATTGTTCGCATTGATACATGGATCCCGACATACTGCAGGCTTTGTGCGACTCAAGTAAGTCTTCCACCACTACCTACGAACTATCACATTCGAGCGTAGACAGTCCACCTTAGCGTACTATCCTCTGTTATCTAAAAACATTTTCCTTGTTTTTTATTTAATCACAACAGAACGCCCGAGACAGAACCGCATCCAGTAACCCACTACGGGTTATTACACAAACAAGATTCCCCACGCTAGCGAGACGAAACGATAACGCAGCGGTTGTGTACACAAGCGGTCTTTCATTAACCAGCAGGTACGAACAAATATATGGCGTGCACTTTAGAATTAAATCAGCTACAGGCTAAACAAATATGAACCAACCTTTTTTGGTTGAATTACTTCCTGTAGAAATCCTACAGATACAAAACACACACGTTGTGCTGTGTGCACATACTCATCAGCATGAGGGAAATACACGTATTGATGACAGCGATCGTTTTAACTCACTCGGGTCCACCTTAACGAAATTAAGAAGGTACTCTCCCTCTCCCCTCTACTTCTCCCCCCCTGTTTTCCTTTTTTCTGCACTCTTGTGTGCCTGGTTGCTTTTAAAAAATATCAATAAATACTGATGCAATACTAGTTTAAATGAAAATCAATTGAAAAAAGAAAAAATAAATATTTTTATAAAGATATAATAAGTATATCAGATGGATTATTAATCAAATCCAAAAGCAAAAAATTGGTATATATATTATTGGACAATGATATACTTGTGATGCACATTAACTAATTATTCACAGGTTTGGAAATATCAGGGAAAATGAGGTTATGCTATCATTGCAATAAATTATTTAGCTGGTTGGTAATAGTTTTATATCATTGTGTTTCTTGTAGATATACTGTCAAAAACAAAAAACATATTTTCTGAAAACACGACATCCATCACCAGGTGCCCTCTCTGTGTTCTGACGAAAGCCTTAGTCGGACCATCGACTGTCCGGTCACATCAGCTCACACTCTCTCATTCCTGAGTGTAGAATTACCTAAGGCTGGAAACAGGGTCATCTCTGTCGGCACATTTTCTATGGGGTCCTCCTCGAAAAATCAATTACATTGTATATGTTTGGAAGTCACCTTTGTTTACTAACACCACTCTAAGTCAACAATGGTCTTTATTCAGCTTTGACATATGCAAATTGACATTTGTATGTTTTGAGAAGACTGTGTCTTATGCAACATTGTTTCATGTTGTATTACATGTTTTTTTTTTAAAATAAGAATGGACTATTAGTGTCCTCTGTTTTATCATGTATCAGAAAATAAAATCTAATATATTTTTTGCAATACCGGCCTTTACTCATATCTTGTGATATATGTTGCACGCAGGATTTTGATTGATAGTTACCTCACATTAGCCTGAATTTCCAACCCACATGTTGACATCAATAGGTAGTTTGTTTGGGAATTCCTTTTCGTCCATTGACTCCAGGCCACATCCCACAAGCCCCTAACAAAAAAGTGTTCTTTTTTTGCTCATATAGCACTCCCCTGTTTCAGAGTCTCCACTCCCTACAGATCTTAGTTCCAAGGACCAAACCTGGTGCACTAAAATCCAGGAGGCATTGGCCAATAAAATTACGCTGCTCCAAAAGAAAATCATTGACAAAAAACTTAACTTTTCACCGCAAAATAATACCCAAAAACAAAGTCTCAACATTCCTACCTCGACTCAGCATTTTAATTTTACACCAGTATTGACCCAAGAGTTGCGTAAAATCATAGCCGCCCTCAAACCATCAAACTGCCAAGGGGACTCATGCCTTGCCTCTGTCATCAAAGATGCAGTGAGCATACTCGCTTCCTTTATCACAGCACTTATTAATGCTTCCTTCGGCACATGTACCATACCTACTAATTTGAAGAATTCATGGCTGCTTCCTCTTTTTAAAAAAAACATTGGTCGACCCCAATATACCCACAAATTTCAGACCCATCACCACCATCCCTTTATTGTTGAAGATTATAGACAAAGCAGCCTATAATAAAATACAAAACTTTTTGGAGTCCAACAAACTACTAGGTCTCCGTCAATCAGGCTTCAGGCCACAACAGGGCACAGGAACAGCCTTGATTGACCTTAAAATACACATTGATGACCTCAAAGATAAAGATAACTCCCCCCTATTGCTCCTGTTGGATCTATCGGCTCCCTTTGATTTGGTTGAACACAAGATCCTATGCAAACACCTTTCCACAACAGCGCACTTCTCACCAGAAGCAACAGCATGGATCAGGTCCTTCTTAAGTAATAGGTCGATGCGAGTGTTCCCAGCATCGGCCACAGCAAACCCTATCCCCATATCATGCGGAGTCCCTCAGGGATTGTGTGTATCACCTACTATGTACAATGCATTTACCAGACCATTGTTTGATGACATGGATCATCTGGGTGTCACCTACACAAACTATGCAGATTACACCCAGATCCTTATCCAACTGTCAGGTGACCTAGCCCTGATAAACAGAATCTACCTTATCATTCAGGCATGGATGGCCACACATGGTCTCTGCCTGAATGACGAGAAAACTGAGCTCCTCCTCCTAGCTACCCCTATCAACTTTGCCAAACTGGGTGACCAATACAGAACTTTTAATATTGATGGAAACAACATTAAAGTCTCCAGCGAGGTAAAAACATTGTGTTTTTACCTAGATTCTTCAATAAACATGTGGAAACAGGTCAGCGCAACAGCTCCAACAACTGCATATACCTGCAAGCACATTCAGGCATGTAAACATTTCCTTTCCTTTCCTCTAAAAGCTGCAGCACTTTGTCCAGAGCCTTGATCTTATCCAAAATCAACTACTGCAATGCGCTATATCTAGGGGGCAATAAACACATTACCAATAAATTGCAGATCCTGCAAAACAATGCTCTTAGGACAGCCTTGAGCATTTTTCCCAGACAACACATCTCCACTATAAGAAGGGATAATGACTGGCTCTCCATCAAAGAAAGAATTCAACTAAAAACAGCATCTTTAACCTATAAATGCCTCAATACTTCAGTCCCACAGTATCTCACTGACAAATTCTCTATAAAACACTGTGCCCGACTCACTAGATGCGCCAACTCAGGATGCCTACAAGTCCCTAGATATAAACTTAAAAAAGCAGGCGGTAGTAGCTTCCCGGTCTTAGCTGCCCAACTTTGGAATTCTCACCCCTTCACTTTAAGAACTAATCAATCCTTCCACAGCTTTAGAAAAAATATGAAGAACTGGTTCATCACCAATGATATTCCTTATTAGCTTCACCAGCCCTCCTCCTTCTGAACTTTGTTCAGCTTCTTCTAATACCTTACACATTATGTTGCTCCCTACCTGTATACAGTATCATCTGTTGTTAATTCTGTTAATTACCTCTATCTGTAAATAATTACCGTATCCTGTTTATTTCCAACTGTATATCGTCTACATATGTTACATATTCTGTTCTGCCTATTTTTATTGTCACTGTGTCTAACTATGAAACTGCATTTTCTTGTAATGCACCCTGCTACCTAAGGGTGAGGCGTGCACTATTAATAAACAAACAAACAAACAAACATATCTTCTGCCTTCCAAGCTTAACACCAATCTACTAATATTTCTGGATGTTTCTCTTTCATGAGCAGAATCAGTTACTTTTGGTTAATATGCAGATTTGCAAAGCACCAAACCACATTCTAAATCAAATCGAAAATAAAAAAATAAATGTTTTTAATCAAAATTTGTTAGGTAAATGAAGTATGATTTATTCTCTTCTTGTATAGTGCTTGCTAACCTACCCAATCCTTTCATTTTGTCGGCACTGAAATCAAAAGATATTAATGCTATCCAAATAATAGTATAGAATGTATTAACATTTTAAGTATGCATGTCTAAGTTCATTCTTGGATACCTATGACGGACTGCAAAATAAAGTTATTCACCAGCGACAAGCACTTCATTTATTGAACTAAAGCCACCCCTTTCTAGATATTATATAAAATGAAGGTCATTTTAAGTACATACAAATAAAAATGGACACACAATACATGAAGTCGATGTGAAGGACCAGAGGGGGGCCAGTACTTCCGCTCTCTATTTGGTAGAGGAGAGGCAAAGAGGACTCCTGCCAAGATTCTCAATAAGGTAGCAATGGACGAGCAATCAAGACCTAGCTTCTCAGGAGGTGATACGGGCTGGTTCTTAAGTACAGTGTAGTCCGCAAGCACCTACAAAGGAATGTCCGCACACTGTATTAGTCAAAACACAGTCTTTATATAATTAATATTCAAGGTTATGTACAATATCACGATAACTCACTTTGTACTCAGTTATCTATGATAGCAAATATATAGTTCTACGTGGTACCACAATTACTATTAGATCTCTTTAAAGTGCATCAACTGTACGGTTAAATGTCACACAAATCAGTTTGTAAAGGAAACCAACAATAGATATAAGAGGAAAGCAGTTTGTTAGAACAATTGGCAGAATACTGGCCGCTACCGTTAAACACAGTTCTGTGTGGAGATCCCCCCACCTGGGCAACCTGTAAAATAAAGATAAATCACAAGCCCAGTCCATTTATTGTTCACAAGAGATTTTCCAATAGTACTGCAACCCCAAAGTACCTGGCGTTGTAGTGTTCCTCGTCGGGGAATCGACGGCCCTTCTTGAGTGTCTTCCCTTAAAGGCAGGAGTCATGGGTTGTCGGACATCTGAGAGAGAACAGGGTGAGCCACGACGTTGAAGTGGCAGCTTCCTTCCTAGCGGTGCTCGTTGACGGGAAAGCGTAAACGTCCTGCAAGGAAGAGGCGTGCGGGGCACCTCGATGTCGATAGTTCTAGACCGCAAAGAGTTTGAAGAACTGTGGCCCAGCAAGGACATTGAGTCGTCAGCATCTCTGTGGTCTTTGGGTGGCGGGAAACCCACCGGCAGATGCTCCTCGGCGTGTCGACAGCCTGGCCTTCTCCGGTAGGATAAGGCAGGGAGCGTTGCAGGCGAGAGCATCCTTGGATCAAATGAAGTTCATAGGCAACGGGAGCACGGCGGCTCCGGTCTGTGACGGCGGACGTCGACGGTGGCAGACAACAGTCCGGGCGCTTCTCTTTGGGATTCTGCGGCAGTCCCTGCCTCCGGTCAGCAGCCTGTCGTAGGTCTGTGAACCAGGGAGCTTTGGCAAAGATCAGCTGGTGCACGATGGTCCCTCATAGCTCAGGAAGAGGGCGCCTTACCAGGTCCTCTCTGGGTCAGTCCTTGGAGACACAGCAGCTTTCTGATTGTTGAAGCAGAGCAACAGCAATTCTTCTCATCCAGCAAGGCTTCAAGGTCAAGCTTCAGTTTAACTCCAGTTATTTGTCGTAGTGGACTTCAGCTTCTGAACACGATTCCTAGCAGTGAGAGGTCCCCAGATATACTGTTGATCTCCCATTCATTGCGTTGGGTCATACTTAAGCATCCAATCACAGTGAAGGGCATTCATGCAGGCAGGCAGCCAATCAGGTGCATAGTGCATTCAGGCCACTCACTTCTCTCCAGACACTCACAACAAGTTATGTGTATTGGGACAAGTACCCAGTCATTCAAAACTCCACACTGCATTCATACCAATTTCGGGCAGGGCTGTCTCAGTCATTGTGTCAAACACCAGATACTAGACATCCACAACACAGAATGTGTATTCTTCACACACTCCATTCACCCAGGTCCCACCCACAGGCGTACCCACAACATACGGTTGTTGGGAAGGCTCCAGCCAGTCTGGTCGGCACTTCCCCACACTACCATATATGGAACTTCCACCCAACAGCCAGTCAGGGGGAAGGGACACAGTCAGGGCTTCCCGGGACTTTGGGAAGATCAAGGTAACAGGCGATGGAAGGCAAGAGGCCACGGGGGCCATCTTGTCTCCATCAGGAATCTACCGATTCCAATGACAGGGCCTGGGCATCCCAAAATGGAGGATGCTCAGGGCACCAGTCAGTTCAGCATGGAGCTGCCATCAGCCCTTACCCTGTTCTTTCGGCCACACACAGGTGCCCAAAAACATACACTAGGGGCACAGGGTTGTACCCTCACCCAGGCGTGCCATAAGCGTATCCCATGTGTCTGTTCACTAAAACCAAAGGAGAGAGCTGCGCCGCCAGGAGTCCCACATTAACTCCTGTGCGGAAAACACGACAGAACACACGGTCAAAAGCGGTAAAGGACAAGGATACCGAGACCCTGTCCCTCCGATGCATTTCCAGCATCACAGTCGCCCCCCCCAGACTGAGGTTAGGGTGCCTCATCTCCCACGAGATAGACACCCTCATCCAGACGGTCAACATACCTTCTGGAAAGGCCATCTGCATTATCGTGACTCTTCCCTGGTCTATGCTCTATGGTGAAGTCTAGCCCTTGCAGGCTAATGGACCACCTGAGCAGCTTCGGGTCTTCACCCTTCATCTGCATAAGCCACTTCAGCCACTTCATGATCTGTTTGGACCTTGAAGGTAGACCCGGTAAGGTAGGGTCTAAAACGCCTAAGGCTCCAAATTATACTAAAACATTCCTTTTCAACAGTAGCCCACCAAAGTTCTCTACCATTGAGTTGTCTACTGTTGAATATGATCGGATGTTCTCTTCCTTTGTCATCTAACTGGGACAAGACAGCTCCAATTTTGGTGTCACAGGCATCAGTTTGAACAATAAAGGTTTTGCTGTAATCAAGCGCACACAACACAGGTGCCCTACACAGACTTTCTTTCAAGCCATCAATGGCCCTCTGACAGTCTTCAGTCCAATTAACCTTGCTAGGCTGTTTGTCTGCAGTCAGAGCTGTCAGGGGGGCAGCTATGGTTCCATAGTCTGCCATGAAATTGCGATAATACCCAGTGAGGCCCAAAAAGGCTCTTACCTGGGTTTGAGTAGTGGGAGTCTCCCAGTCATGTACATCCTGTTCTTTACTGGGGAGAGGTTGGATTTGACCCCCTCCTACCTCATGACCAAGATATGTGACTTTCCCCTGAGCTATCTGGCACTTGGTGGCCTTGATAGTGAGGTTAGCCCTTTTCAAGGCCTGCAACACCTTATCCAGATGTGTCAAATGCTCTTCCCACGTGGAACTGTAGACGGAAATGTCGTCTAAGTAAGCCACACAAAAGGCTTCCAGCCCACTGAGCGCATGATTGACCAATCTCTGGAAGGTGGCATGAGCATTCTTCAACCCAAAAGGCATGACCCTAAACTGCTAGAGACCCTGAGGTGTCCACGAGCTCATCAGCCCTGGGCAATGGGTGCGCGTCAGTTTGGTGACGGCATTGACTCCTCGGTAGTCCACACAGAACCCCCAATCCTTGGTACCTGCCTGGGAACTAGCCTTGGGGACAAGGACCTCTGGACTGGACCAGGGACTGGTTGAGGGTTCAATAACACCCAGATCCAACATCTTGGCAACCTCAGCCTGGATGTGGTTCTTAACTGTATCTGACATACAGTAGCACCTGCTTTTGACAGGCACACTGTCACCAGTGTCAATCTCATGCCTACACCACGGTGTAAGGCCTGGTGTCAGTGGAAACAGAGAGGCATACTGCCGGAGCAAAGCCCTGCAGGCCTTCTGCTGCTCTATCGACAGATCGGGAGAGAGATGTACTCCCTCCACTGAGCCATCCTGAGGGTTGCTATGCAGCAAATCAGGAAGGGGCTCACTCTCATCCTCTTCTAGTTCTGAAGCAAGCAAGAGACATGAGGTTTCTGCTCACCTGTGGAAAGGCTTGAGCCTATTAACATGGAATACCTGAGGGGCTACCCCAGGGACTCCCATGTCAACCAGATAATTGACTTTGCCCATCTTGGAGATAATCCTGAAGGGTCCAGTCCACTTGTCTGCCAAAGCTCTAGGCTTGGTAGGCTCCATCACAAGGATTTCCTGTCCCGCAGTCCAATCCACTTGTGGTGCTTTAAGGTCATGCCAGTACTTATTCAATTCCTGGCTGGCCTTGAGATTTGCGTTCGCCTGACCCATCATCTGTGTCATCCTCCATCTGAGGCCTAACACATAGTCCCCCACGTGCTTGGTGGGACCTGGAGGGGGGCCTCCAAACCTTCTCTGATCAAGGCAAGGGCCCCCCTCACGGGATGTCCAAAGAGTAACTCAAAGGGGCTGAAATCAACACCCTCTTGAGGTACCTCTCTGTAAGCGAAAAGCAGGCATGGCAGGAGGAGATCCCATTTCCTCCTCAGGGGCTCTTCCAAAGCGCCTAGCATGCCTTTGAGAGTTTTATTAAATCTCTCAACCGGACCATTGGTCTGGGGGTGGTAAGAGGTGGAGAACTTGTAGGTTACCCCACACTCTTTCCACATGGTTTTCATGTAACTAGGCATGAAGTTGAATCCTCTGTCAGAGACAACCTCCTTAGGGAATCCAACACGGGTGAAAATGCCCAGGAGAGCCCTGGCAACCACCTTGGCAGTTACAGTCCGAAGGGGTATAGCCTCAGGGTACCTGGTGGCATGATCAACCAAGACCAGGATGAACCAATGTCCACCTGAAGTGGGAGGGTCTAGGGGACCAACAATGTCGATATCCACGCTCTCAAACGGTGTGCCAACCACTGTCAATGGCTTCAGTGGGGCAATGACACTACCTCCAGTCTTGCCAGACAACTGACAAGTTGGGCAGGTCCTGCAGTGGGACTCCACTTCTACTCCCATCGGGGCCAGTAGAAATGGGCAGAGAGCCTCTGCTTAGTCTTCTTGGTACCAAGATGACCAGCTAAGGGCACCCCATGCGCCAACTGCAGCAGGAATGCGAGTAACCCCTGACCGGCCCATAGAATCAGAGCTTGTTCTCGAATACTTTAAGATGAGATAGCTGCACCTTGCGGTGGATGGGGTGCAGGTTTTCTTACTCCAACACCAATCTATAAGGACAACTCAATGGTTCGGCAAGGAGATAGTCAAGTTCATCAAGTTTTATTTCATGCCAAGCTGGCACAGAGCACAAAACAGCATCGTTATCAAGTACACTAACTCCACCCCACAGCTCAAAACGGAGCTCCCTCTTATAGCTAGTCAGAGGGAGAATCCAGCCCCCACCCTCTCTACACATGTCCAGGCAAAACTCCTCGTTGAGCATTCGCTCACTGCGCAATTATTTGTTATCTATGTAAACCTTCAAAAATGGAATACATTCTGGCACACATTCTGTCTTTTCCTCGGTGCTCTGCCCCAAATATGGTTTATGCAGCTGGTTTCTTGAGCTAAGTTTCCAGACACGGCCCAATTAACTGTCTGGTTTCAGCACATTTGTCTAATTTCTGAAAGCACAGTAGCCTTGAATGTTTCAACTTCAGGATTACCTCATACTATACGCTCTGCAGCATTTCTTCATTTCACTCATTTTAACAGCATTGTCAGTTACAGTCATTTCCAGTAAAAGGCATTGTCAGAGTTCTGTTCTGTCTGTGTATAGGAAAAACTTAAAATGCATTCTGTATCTTGCCTACTTACTAAACCACGATAACTGCATTTACGACCTTATAACCATGACACCCTTTAGAATGCTAATATCCCTTATCAATATGAATACTATTTTCACATATTTACAATACTAGATCAGTCCATACGAATTTCTCTGCTTAGTTTGAAGTTGGGGGGATGGGCTTCCCCCTACTGCATTTAGTTGTTGGTACCTTATCTTCATCTCAGCACCTCCATTACACTTCCCCGTCTTTAAAGTTCTTGCTTGTTAGATCAATTATGTTCAACCATATCAATGTCCACCCACCTTGATACTTATCTAAAAAACATCCTATTAAAATCCTACAATTCGTCACATACTACCATATCATTATTCTTAAAACAAAATATGTGTGTGTCATCTTCCTCCATTTAAGCCCCACTTCCTGTAATCATTTGCTTTAAACTAACTGTATGCCTTAGATAATTTCACAGCCATTGTGAGACTCGATAGGTTGGTCAAGCTTTGAGATAACCCATTAGCCCATTGTCTCTTTGTATATAATATCTTGTCTGCAGCTACCACCCCAAAAAAATACAATCTCTCGTTGATCTTTTTCTTCTGGCCATGCAGATATATATATTGTTCTCACGGTGTCTTTCCCTCTTTTCCACACTCTTTCTTCTTCCGTCTATTCCACTTTACTCATCTTCAGTTTTACGTTGGTGGACCGTCTGTGTCCTGTCGCCTTTGTCCTTTCTTTTGAGCTGCTTTCACAGTCAGTCTCCCAGATTCCTTTGATGCTTAGACCAGGAGTCATTGTCTCTTTTTTCTCTTTTTTTTCACGAAGAGTTCATTCTTACTCGAGGGTCTCTCTTTCCATAAATATATTGTTCACATGAGTCCAAAAGAGGGGATGTTTCAGCGTGGGGACACAGGGTTGGGGGAGTCTTTTGCAGACATAATTCAGTGTCAGGCTTTCACTGGGTTTCTCTACGACCTCCCTCTTTTCTCACGCGGTTCAACATTAATTTCCCAAGGCATACAGGTCCCTTGACGCATACCTGTAATATAAAACAGAATGAGTTTCCTTTGTAAAATAAACATGTCTCTTCTATTTAACAAATTTCCTACCAACCCATTTCCTTAACCTCTCTTCTTCGCATTGGCTCTTATACCCTATTCCCTAAAAATCATGAGACAATCCCTCTTATTTGACACCTCTGCCTCCTAGACAAAGCTACAAAACATTTTCACTTAACCATTCCCCTTTTATAGGTCATTCTCACATTACACAAAATACCCTCCATCCCTACCTCCGTATCAGCTGGCTAGAACAGGAGTTTTGTTTTCAATAACATATAATACATATTGTCCTTCATGGGACACATTTATTCCCCTACGGATGCCACATGCAACCCTAAGGAGACAACAAAACCAATTAAGGAAAGACGTCTTCTTCTTTTCTGGTCTCTAAGCACATCCGTAGCAGATGACAGAAACGTCCTTGGGGATCCCCGTCGTCTGTAGAAAGTCAAAATAGAGACAAAAGTCATTTGGGCTTTGGCAAAGGGTCAGGTTTTCTTCCCAATTTCAACCCTTTCCTCCTTTTCTGTTATCAATAAATACTTTCTGGATCATTCTCCCCTATTCATTGGTGCACATAAACAACTATTTTCCAACCACCCCGCAGGATACTTAGTTTAGGCTTGTTTCTTTGCTCAGCTTAGCTGCACATGCTTCCTGGTTAGCAGTAAATACTTCCTCAGCTCAGCAGCCATTCTTCCTTTTCTCTCCTTGTCGATGGTTGGACCATGCTTGTGCTTTGCGTTCATCCTATGGAGACAAAACAGAGGCGTTTTGCTGCACACCGTCCCTGCCTAACTTAATCTAGTCTACCCCTGTTTTTCGAGACTATGGCACCAATTCTTACTATGTGCCTCCATTTTTATCGTACCCAACAATGTTTGCCTCTTCTAATGATTGCATACCCCTTATCACATCAACCTTTTTTGACATTATGAACACGAAAATAATTACTGACCTTCAATTTAACTTCTGTTTTCTGTGGTTGTCTGAAATGGCCATGTTGTCATCTATGTTCTACTCTTTCTACACCTGATTGCACCTATCTTGCGAAAGACAGCTAAACACTTGAAGACATTGTGTCTCTTACTACCTCTTTCCTGTTACTCACCTGGGTCCTCTTACTTTTAGTGCTGATCAATTGTGTGTCCACACCCTTTTAGCGTGAACTAGTACTTACCTTTTTCCTTTTCTCCCTAATGTTAAGGCCATGCAGACATTTCTCGTGCTTCCACGCAAAAGGTCCATAACTTTTATCTGTAAAATAAATCAAAATCGTTACAGGCACTCAAAACGTTGTTCTTTATTTACCTCACTACATTTTCTTAAAATGGCTTGTGTGATTTTCCTTTCTTTAACTGACCCAAATATTTGTCAGCCATACTTCTTTACTCGGTCTTCATGGTCACTCACTGATGCTTTTTATTGCGCTTCGCTCATTTTTGCTGTTGGCCAGGAAACCTCATAAGTGCTATTTGTTTTCCAATTTTTAATTTCTGTCCATTTTATGCCTGTGTGTTTATTGCCCAATTGTTCCCTTCCTTAATTTGTCTTTTATTCATTTTTTTTCAATATAATCAATCATTTTCATCTTTTCCTGATTTATTTATTTATTCCTGATCCTGTTTAGCAGGGGCCCAAAGTCTCCCTAACGTTGTTTAATCCTTTATTCTAATCATCTCTTATTTACTACTTGCGTCTTCATTGTTCCTACTGATTTCTACGAGTTCCTTATTCCCACTACTTTGGGTGATATCCCCAGTGTCGTAGAGCTGGGTGCTCTCTAGAAGCTCGTCTTCCCCCTCCCTTTTGGGTATTTGTTCCAGCCCCATTTCATCATGTATTCTAACAATAGTTTCCCTGATTCTTCTGGTGTCGAAGTCATCATCAATATTTTCCCTAGATGTGCCTGGAACTGAATCGTACGCAGGGAAGAATTCTTCGATGTCTTCCCAGTCTGCCACTGGAGCGGGTTTTTTTTTTTAACCTCTCCCTCCCAATATTCCAGATTGCGTGCCCTCTGTATTTGTTTACATTCGATATCGTCATTGAATTCTTTGCGCTTCCTCGCCTCTTCTCTGACCATATCTTCTTCCTTTTTCCCTTCATTTCTACGTTCATCTGCCCTTTGAACTTTCTCATCCCTCGTATCCTTACACTTTTTTCACGTACCCTTTGCTCTTCAAACCTTTGCTGTTTCTGTCTGTCTTGGTCATAGGGTGCTCTCTGTTTGCGATCGAGCTGCTTTTCTCGCTCTTTGCGATATAGCTGTTCTCGCCTAAGCCTATCTTTCCTTCTTATCCTTTCATCCCTTAACTCCTTTTCTTTCTCCTTGCTCTGTGCCCCATCTAACCTCTCTTTAGGTCTGACATCGTCACTTCCTTTCCCATCGAGTTTCAATAAGATTTGTCCTCCCAGCCATTCGCCTTTTGCGAATACTATCTCATTAGTTCTGCCTTCGCTCCCTTTCCATCTCTTCCCTTCTCTCTCCTTGTCGAGAGATGCACTTGTCTGTGCCTGGTCCTTTCTTTCATCATCACATCTCCCCTTGTCCCGTGGGACTACGGAGGTAATATTTCTGTCCTTTTCTCTCCCTTGATTGTCATCACTACTATGTGTAGGTGACTCATATGCGGGGTTGCTGTACCCCGTGGCTGCTTTGAGTAACCTTAGCGGGTATAGTCCCTCGTCCTTACTCGGGTTTTTTTTCGGGCCGGGCAGGTGGCGCGGTAGGCGTCTCACCCCCCTCTGTGCATATATTTAGTATCCAATCTGCTGGAGGCTCTTCCTCCTTTCTCTGTTCAAACATTTTCCACAAATAGAGAACAGCAAGGCGTTTTTCTAACTTCTTGCCTTTATATGTGGCATGCAAATATGTCGTCATGTGTTGTAAAACGGCTTTAGATAAAGACCCATTTTGTGGCCACGGCATAAACATCTTGTGGGCAGTACCTTTAACCCACCCGGTACTGTATTTATTCAGCTTGGATGCATGTTTTGGCAATTGCTTGCATAAGTGTGCTAATGGAGTTATGTCTTCCATGTTTATATCTGTTTTCTTTCCTTTTGCACAACACTTGTCAATACTTTGTGTGATTAAAACACCTTGTAACAATATGATCGAGCACCAAACACTGCAAGCTCCAAACCAACTTTTCCACCAAACAAAATCTCTTATTTCACCACTTTGCTCAAAACATTTATTTCAGGTGTGATTCAGTCTCAAATATCGAATCCCTCAACAATTTTTCAACCAGTTCTCATAATAACAATTTCACAAGATGATGCCACTCAAAACATATAGGACAGACATTTAACATACTAGACAGACACCAGCTGGACACAAATATCTCTGCCTCTAATCATTACCCCTACATGGTGTTTAAACGAACCCCGTTCAGGACGTCTTTAAACGTGGTGGTAGCCTAATTGCTCCCCATTATGTGGGACTCTGAGTTCACGTTTCTTCTGACCGCTATATTAAAGCGCAGGAATAAGGCGAATCCTCTCACTTCTCAGGTGTCTGCCCTCGTATTCTCTCACTTCTCGGGTGTGTACCCTGGTAACCTTTCACTTCTCAGGTGTCTGCCCTGGTATCCTTTCACTTCTCAGGTGTCCGCCCTGGTATCTTCTCATTTCTCAGGTGTCCGCCCTGGTATCCTCTCATTTCTCAGGTGTCTGCCCTGGTATCCTCTCTTTTCTCAGGAGTCGGCCCTGGTATCCTCTCGGGTGTCTGCCCCGGTATCTTCTCGGGTGTCTGCCCCAGTTTCTTCTCTTTTCTCTTATCACTTTCGAGTCACTATCCCCTTATCTATTCTATGATGTTGTTTAACCTAAATCCTTTTATCTGAACCATTACTGTCCTTCATGATTCTTATTTCGTTCTGCTTGTTTCTTAATCATTTGCCATGTTTACCTACGTTATGGCTGCCTTTAATTTCCTGGAGGTCATCTGTCTCTGCCTCTTGTTTGCAAATGTTCATAAATATTTGGGGCCTGCGCCTGAATTTATAAAATATTTTCATTATTTCTCCACCAGGTCATACAGCTGGCTATATTTTACCATGCTGCCACAATAATAACATCTTTTAGTTTTCACCCAAACAATCTCATTGGCCTTCTGCTTCTTTCATGCCTTCAAAATTGTGCTTGTGTCTAAATGGGACATGTCCTAAATAAAAACACGCTTTCCTTGGTAACCTAAACACTATCATCATGCTTTCATGCTTTGTCATTCAAAGCTTTCTTCATCTATCTAAATCCTATAATACCAGAATCTCAACTAATTGTCTCAAATCACAAAGGGTTTTTCCCTATTTAATAAATAATGTTCTCCACTCTGGCCATCAAGGCCTCAAAAAATTGTAAAATACCACCCCTGGTATAACACCATTCAAACTGTCCTATCACTCATGGTGGAGCTCATGAAAAAGGACCTTTAGGAGCACCCCAAAACCCCCCTTCAATACATTTGTGCTATCCTCGAAATTCCCCAAAATGCAGGTTACAGAGGACCCAGTAACCCCTTTCAACTTCAGAGGGCATTCTAAGTCAGAAGGAATAGGAAACATGAATGGCATTGGACCATTCAGCTGCAAGGCGATGCCTGCTCCTGCCCGCAAGTTAGTTCAAAAACCCCATGTAAAATCACTTGCTTCTCATCTCATGACATTCATCAATACCTCCTTCAATCCCAACACTATTTCTGTAGCTGTAAAACAACCCTTAGGAGCGTTCCTCCACTCACCCTTGTTCATGCCATGCCAGATTACATACTACGGTCTATTTTGTTGCACTTATCATTTGAGTGCCATTGCTTCCTCTTCACTACCACATTTACTAATGCCACTGGCCCTTTCCTTTCCCCGCAATACTTACAAAACCTGCTCATTCATTTCCTGTGCCATTATCAGTGTTAAATTGGATGACTACACTGCCATCCTTGCAGGCATCAAAAAAAAAAAATCTTCACAGGCTCTAAAAGTGCAGAGTGATGCTGTGTGCAACTCTCAGTATTCTTCAAAAGAATATACATTACTCACGCCATGCGAGCTGCTCACTGGCTACTTGTGAAGGAACGGTTAATTTTAAAATCACAAATGTATGTCTCACACAGCCCCAGTATATCTAACTGATGCTGTTGCTAGGGTCAGTTCAGCCTGACCCAACGAAGTCACCATGTCACTCAACTACAAGTCCCACTAACCAAAAGAGCTAATGCCAGAGGGCTATGCTTCCCCGTCTTGTTCCCAAACCATGGAATGCTTCCTCTAGCAAACTTTGAGCAGAACCATCCCTCCTCATTTTTTTGCCAAAAACCATCAAACCTACTTTGTTTAACTACCCCTATCAGTTCCCCCAGCGTTGTCTCTACACATCCCCCTGTTGCTAAATTAACCTCTATGCTGTGTGTTTACTCAATTTGTACTCTATCTAATGTGAGCTAAATATGCAACTCATTCATTCTAGCTACAATATGTATTTAGCTATTCTTTAACTACAGACAAATCTGTGGCATGTAGCCACTTGTGTATGCCCTTTTCATTGTAATCTGTAAGACTCTTCTTTGTAACAGCACCACAATGCCTAAAGGCTTCTGTGTGCTCCATGAATTCTAATAAATAAATAACTAAGGGGTTTTTCATGCATTCAAACCTTTCCTTTCTACTAGGAATTGCTCATTTCTTGCCAAACTATAGTAGGCATTACTATTGGATTATTACAGTGCCCCTTCTCTGGGCACTCATGGACAATTCCTCAAAAACAAAAAAAATTTAAAATATGTATTACACCTGAAAATGCCTTTAGGCAATACAGAATAATCCCATACAGAAACCTCTCATAAACCAGGGGAAAGGCGCACTGGCTATCAGTAAACAAATGCATTCCTTTATTAAACTCATGGGCAGCACACAAAATATGTCTTTTTGTCCACGCCCTTTCATACATATCAGAATGAATCACTCTTGTTAGTCCATCAGACCCTCCTTGTCAGTCCAATATATATGCCCGCCTTTACAAATCCACAACTGGGGGCCCAGCTCTGGCCATCCGGCTCCTAAAAACTGGAATGCCCGCCCACCAGCACTAAAAAAATGAAAGAATCTTGCATTGCTTTCCTCAACATGCTGAAAGCATTAATGTGCAATCAACCCCTTCCTAATATCCTCATGATAAATAGCTAGGCTGGCTTCAATAATGCCCCTGGGCTAATGTGTGCCTACACGTTTAAATAACTACCACTGAAAGGTGCCTATTATAATCACACCACAGCTGACAGATTTTCCTCAAGAGACTGCTAAACCAATGCCACATCTATAGTCCAAATAGCCGTCTTTGCTACATGGATATACAGTCTCACTGTCTTATCATTAGACCAAAATATCGTTCTTTCTGGTCGTATTTCTCCTGGCATTCTAAAACCCTCGTGCCTGTGAACCATTTTAGGCACATCTGGACAACCTCTGGGGCTGTCCTACCGTGAAAACACATTCATTTTCCTGTTTTGCAAAATAGTCCTCATTTTTAGGTTGACGCCTTTTATTCCCAGGTGTCTGTGTATTCTGTGTTTGCATATTGCTGAGCCTACATGTACGCTCACTTACTCGCCCCCTGTCAACAAATTCATTTTGCATGTAATGCACTTTATTTTCAAAAAATAAATGCAATGTATAAAACACACTCACTTGAGCATTTTCCAGTTCACTACAATAACAATTACATCAGCTCTACACATAGTTGATACCTCCCATGCACTGCTCTCTCTCTTAATCTATGGTTCTCGAGGGTGTTCAACCTATCAGTGCTTTAAAATAATACCACTGAATATGTTATTTTTTTACCACACAAAAATAATGAATGTAGTATTACCGTCCTGCTACAACATGACCACCATGAGTCATGATGAAAAATGTAATGACCCAACCAGATCCGAGCCCTGCACTTACCAGCCATCCCACTGAAATATTCAGCTGCTGTCCTCCTTAATAAGTATCCCCTTACCGCTGGGTTATTACATGGGTAAGCTGCAACTACACTTATGAATTTTTCCAATTTCCAAGTGTGGGCATCTTGTTCCATGATTCGCAACAATGCTCAGAATGATTCTTCGCATCTGCGATCTGTATTTCACACATTTGTTTCCAAATGAAATAAAGTTTGTCTTTTACTGCACTCAGTTGGGTGTGATAAATACAGTCTTGCAAGACACGATCATTTTGTTTTTCTTTCAACATGGGGCGATCGCTAAGCTTGGCAGTGCTTATCTCAAAGAACTGCCATTGCACATTCCTGTCTTGATAAATCACTGCATTCACTCTCGTGGGCCATAAGGAAAGCACTTTTTTTTTCTCTTACATTACTTTAGTCACATCCTGCTTTAAATATTAGTTTTCAATTGCGTGTTTTCAAACAGCTGCTCTGGTGTTATTTTTTATGCTACACGAAATATGTTCATGTTTTCATCATCCCTTAAATATAAGCTAATTAAAATATTTAAAAAAACACTATCTTTTAACCCACGACATGCAACCCCAAACAAAACATTCGAACAAAAACAGCTTTTTTCACTTCAACACAAATTCTTATCAACATCCTTTGAATTTAGGCGCAAATACAACCTCGACTAACATTTCACTAGGCTCTGTTTTTGCTTAAAAAAAAATAATTCAATTGTTTCTTGCCTTAAACCCATTATCTTACACACCTCACAGGCTCATAGTTCATAATTTTAACTAGACTCTGTTACCATTTATAATAAAAGGACACTTCTGCACAGTGCATTCCTGGCCAGAAACCCTCTCATTTGAGCTCTCACCTTGCTTTAAATAAAAACGTAAACACAATTGCTATTCGTGTGCTGGTCTACCCACTTCAATTTGCACATAGCAACACTGTTTTAAATCTCAGATGGTTCTTAACTGTGTGCTTTTAAACAGTTTTCTCTGACCATATATTCAACAATGTTTGTAACACCGCATTTCTCTTTAACAAAAACTGTAGTCTAAGCACAACATCACTTTTCTCTCTTTGTCTTGTGTTCCCAAAAACACAATTTATTTCCTTCAATCTACAAAACAAACGTGTCTACACTTAAAAATTCATTTTCTAAAGATACGCTTAGTTTCAAACACACACACAGACTGAAATGCCACAATACCGCCCTTCTTATCTAAACCTCATCAAATCCTTCCTTCACACCTGCACCGTTCCATTCCCATTAATCACTGTAAATTCACTGCGATTCTCTTTTCTTTCAACTCTGTGCAGTTTCAGTGCCCACATACAACAGCCCCTTTAAATCACTATAAGTTTGTCATTTAAATGCGAAACTCTACCACACTCAGCACGATTCTGCTGTTATCTTGTCTAAAACTAGAAAATCACAATTTTAACTCCATAGTTGCTGGTTTGAATTTTTGTGATGACTTACAAGTGCAACTGTTTTTTTACACTTATCTCAGAACTGTTTGACTCTTTTGAGATGAAATCACCATGAATTTGTGTGTCTTAAGTCATAGCATTTTTTATTTCTTCACTCACCTTTCCCACCGTTCGTCTCTACACCCTCACGATCCCCGCCTCCGTTATCGCTTCCTTCAGGTTTTCATCCGATCAGCTGCCCATAGGAATGGGAAGGGATATGTTTTTAAAACTGGTCCCTTCAAGCCCGCCTGCAGTCTTGGGTCAATTACACTACCATTGTCCACGGGGAGCTTCACAGTCTACTCAGCCGAATGGCGAATGACTCGTGATATTGCCGAAGACCTAGAGTTACTTCTTGTCGATGGTCAATAGGTGTCTTATTTTAATAAATAATCAATAATCAATAATCAATGGTTTCAAACCATCCTCTGCTACCATGTGTCAACGAGTGCGAGTAACCCCTGACCGGCCCATAGAATCAGAGCTCGCTCTTGAATACTTTAAGACGAGATAGCTGCACCTTGAGGTGGATGGGGGTGCAGGTTTTCTTACTCCAACACCAATCAACTCAATGGTTCGGCAAGGAGACAGTCAAGTTCAACAAGTTTTATTTCATGCCAAGCTGGCACAGAGCACAAAACAGCATTGTTATCAAGTACACAAACTTCACCCCCAGCTCAAAACGGAGCTCTCTCTTATAACTAGGCAGAGGGAGAATCCAGCCCCCACCCTCTCTACACATGTCCAGGCAAAACTCCTCATTGAGCATTCGCTCACTGCGCAATTATTTGTTATCTATGTAAACCTTCAAATATGAAATACATTCTGGCACACATTCTGTCTTTTTCCCGGTGCTCTGTCCCAAATATGGTTAATGCAGCTGGTTCCTTGAGCTAAGTTTCCAGACACAGCCCAATTAACTGTCTGGTTTCAGCGCATTTGTCTAATTTCTGAAAGCATGGTAGCCTTGAATGTTTCAACTTCAGGATTACCTCATACTATACGCTCTGCAGCATTTCTTCATTTCACTCATTTTAGCAGCATTTTCAGTTACATGCATTTCCAGTAAAAGGCATTGTCAGAATACTTTTCTGTCTGTGTATAGGAAAAACATAATATGCATTCTGTACCTTGCCTACTTACTAAACCATGATAACTGCATTTTCGACTATATAACCATGACACCCTTTAGAATGCTAATATCCCTTATCAATATGATTACTATTTTCACATAATTACAATACTAGATCAGTCTATACAAATTTCTCTGTTTAGCTTAAAGTGGGGGCTGCCCCCTACTGCATTTAGTTGTTGGTACCTTATCTTCATCTCAGCACCTCCATTACAGCCTTTAAACCTGGGGTATCACCAACCTCTGGAGAGCACCAGGTTCAGGCTTAGTGGGCTCACTACCAAGGAGCTCACCCTCCCAATAGATCTGGAATGTCCTAGGCACTTCTCCTTGTGCCTGGGACAGGGCCTGTTTCCTCAGACCCTCGAGAGAGTGGCACTCTCTCTGTCCCTTACAGAAGTCCACCCGGGAGGGTCCCATTTCAGCTAACAAGCATTGAAGGTCGGGGTGGTCCTCTGGGTTGAGTACCTCTCCCACAGGAAAGTCTTCTGGCTCTCCTCCCACAGGAGTTGAGATGGGGCTCACCACTGGACCCAGCCCGTCCAGAGCCTGAATCCAAATGAGTGCTGTTGGAACAGCAGGAAGAGCAGGGTCTCCCTCCACAAAGGTGGCCTTCTTACTCTTCCGTTTCCTTTGTGCCTTTGGTTTCCCCACCGGCGAGGGTACCTGTGTGACCTGTGATCGGGTGACCGCCACAGCAGCCATGGGTAGACCATCCGTAATCATCCCCAACTCTGCCAAATCGTTTCCTAACAAAATGTTTGCAGGCACGTTGTCCTGAACCAGGACTGGAAGCTTTGCTGTCTTGTCTCCAATCGTAATGTTGACTAAGGCTACAGGCGATAATTTGGGAGGCCCACCAGCTATCCTGGTGGTTCTCAGAGGAGCACCTTCATAGTCCTCTGGCTTGAGCAGTGTCCTGTCCACCACTGTCATGCTTGCCCCAGTGTCTCTCAAACCAGTAGAAGGCTGGCCATTCAAGAGGACACTTCTCAAAAATCTACGAGTGTTCTCTGGGATAGTCGCCAGAACTTCTGTGTACTGGTCCCAGGCCCCAAGGGACCCTAAGGAAATCTCTACAGGAGCACCGAAGGTGATCCCAATAGAAGAGGGGAGGACAGTGGCCTCCACCTCAGGTACGGAGTAGGGGTAGGTCAGGCTGACAGCCTGGACTCCAAGTGCCTGAACCTTACACTTGGGGTCGCCCCTTCCGTGATCCAGAGCCCCACAATCCCAACAAGTGCCAGGAGTGCGGGGTACGGTACTGGAACCACTGGGACCCTGCTTTGCAGCAGGCAGACCACTACTCTTACTCCCACCCACAACAGACTTATCCCCACTAGGTTTTTGGGTCTTAGGAGAGAAAGGTTTTGGTTTACCCGACTGTGATTGCTTCTGGGACTCCTCAGCTTTCTGAGAGGTCTCCTTTTCTTTGTCCTTGTCCTTCCCGCTGGAGTCCTTAGGGGACACCCGGTGGGAGACCCACTTGTCAGCCAACCTAAGTAGCTTGAAGGGGTCCAAAATGTTCTGGTCAGCAACATACTGACACAGCTCTGGTGAACAGGCTTCTGAAAAATGCTCAAAAAACAAAAGGTGGGACAATTCAACAAACGTTTTCATTTTGTAACCATCAATCCACCCCATCATGTTCATGTGCGCAGCACTCACCCAGTCAATCCAAGACACATTCTCTTGTTTCCTAAAATCCCTGAGCCTCTTAAGGTATTCGGTAGGTGTCTTGCCAAACTTGGCAATCAAAGCAGACTTCATGCACTCATACTGACCCCTTTCTTCCACACTCAGCTTCAGAATACAGTCATATCCAGTCTGAGGCACTCTGCTTAACAAACACTTAGCCCAATCTCTCTTATCAACATCCTGAATTGCACAAGCCATCTCAAACGCTTCAATCCATTGGAGGATATCAGAACCCTCCGCATACACACCAACCAAATCTTTCATAAACTTGGTTGCTGGGGACCTGACACTCTCAACTGGTTTAGCTGAAGTCTCCACTCATGCTTTCTCTAACTGGATTCACTGCCATTCAGTGTCCTTGTCTTTGAGTTCAAGATCCCTATTCTTCTGTTCCACTTGCTGTGCCAACTCCTCTTTCTTAAGCTTAGCATCTATTTCCAACTTTGGGTATTCAAAGGCCAATTTCATCCTTAATAACTAAAGCTGTAAGGAATTGCTGGGGTTTGGAGCAGAGGCAGCAGGAATGGTGGCATTCCCAGAAATAGATTCAGCGACAACCCTCGGGGCAGAGTCCTCATTGGTTGCATCTCCCCCTTCAAGAGTTTCACCATCAGTCTCGTAGTCCACCAGGGCAGTTATCAGCTCAGCCCTAGACTTATCCACAAAGTCTAACTCCCTGGCTTTACAAGCATCCTGGAGAGCCTCTAAACGCATCCTAGTCAATTTACCATTCACAATAGATTCCATTGCTTGTAATGCAGTTATCTTGCACACAACTAAACCTCAATTTAACAAAGTGCAGATATCCTTGTAAGTGGCATAATCATACACTGATTCTTAAAACCATAAGCATCCCACTGCTGCCACCAGGGTGAAGGACCGGAGGGGGGGGTCTGTACTTCCGCTCTCTATTTGGTAGAGGAGAGGCACAGAGGACCCCTGCCAAGATTCTCAATAAGGTAGCAATGGACGAGCAATCAAGACCTAGCTTCTCAGGAGGTGATGCAGGCTGGTTCTTAAGTACAGTGTAGTCCCCAAAGACCCACAAAGGAATGTCAAAACAGTCTTTATATAATTAATATTCAAGGTTATGTACAATATCACGATAACTCATTTTGTACTCGGTTATCTATAATGGCAAATATACAGTTGTACGTGGTACCACAATTAATATTAGATCTCTTTAAAGTGCATCAACTTTACGGTTAAATGTCACACAAATCAGTTCGTAAAGGAAACCAACAATAGATATAATAGGAAAGCAGTTGGTTAGAACAATTGGCAGAATACTGGCTGGTACCGTTAAATACAGTTCTGTGTGGAGATCCCCCCACCTGGGCAACCTGTAAAATAAAGATAAATCACAAGCAAGTCCATATATTGTTCACAAGAGACTTTCCAATAGTTCTGCAACCCCAAAGTACCTGCCGTTGTAGCGTTCCTCGTCGGGGAATCAACGGCCCTTCTTGAGTGTCCTCCCTTTAAGGCAGGAGTCACGGGATGTCGAACGTACCGACGGAGAACAGGGTGAGCTACGACGGTGAAGTGGCAGCTTCCTCCCTAGTGGTGCTTGTTGACAGGAAAACGTAAACGTCCTGCAAGGTACAGGCATGCGGGTCACCTCGATGTCGATAGTTTTGGACTGCAAAGATTTTGAAGAACTGTGGCCCAGCAAGGGCGTTGAGTCTTCGGCGTCTCTGTGGTCTTTGGGTGGCGGGAAACCCACTGGCAGATGCTCCTTGGCGTGTCAACGGCCTGGCCTTCTCTGGCGGGATAAGGTGGGTGGCGGTGCAGGCGAGAGCGTCCTTGGATCAAATGAAGTTCTTAGGCAACGGGAGCACGGCGGCTCCGGTCGGCAATGGCGGTCGTCGACGGTGGCGGACAACACTCCGGGCGCTTCTCTTTGGGATTCAGTGGAGGTCCCTGTCTCCGGTCGGCAGCCTGTTGTAGGTCTGTCTACCAGGGAGCTTTGGCAAAGATCAGCTAGTGCACGATGGTCCCTCGTAGCTCAGGAAGAGTTACCAGGTCCTCTCTGGGTCAGTCCTTGGAGAAACAGCAGCTTTCAGATTGTTGAAGGAGAGCAACAGCAATTCTTCTCGTCCATGAGGGCTTCAAGGTCAAGCTTCAGTTTCACTCCAGTTACTTGTCATAGTGGACTTCAGCTTCTGAACATGATTCCTAGCAGTGAGAGGTCCCCAGATATACTGTTGATCTCCCATTCATTCCGCTGGGTCATACTGAAGCATCCAATCATGGCGAAGGGCATTCATGCAGGCAGGCAGCCAATCAGGTGCATAGTGCATTCAGGCCATTCACTTCTCTCCAGACACTCACAACAAGTTATGTGTATTGGGACAAGTACCCAGCCATTCAGCACTCCACACTGCATCCGTACCAGTTTCGGGCAGGGCTGTCTCAGTCATTGTGTCAAACACCAGATATTAGACATCCACAACACAGAATGCATATCCGTCACACACTACATTCACCCAGGTCCCACCCACAGACGTACCCACAACATGCAGTCATTGGGAAGGCTCCAGCCAGTCTGGTCGGCACTTCCCCACACTACCATATTTGGAACTTCCACCCAACAGCCAGTCAGGGGGAAGGGACAGAGTCAGGGCTTCCCGGGACTTCAGGAAAATCAAGGTAACAGGCGATGGAAGGCAAGAGGCCAAGGGGGCCATCTTGTCTCCATCAGGAATTTATTGATTCCAATGACGCTCAGGGCACCAGTCAATTCAGCCCGGAGCTGCCACCAGCCCGTACCCTGCTCTGTGGGCCACACACCGGTGCCCAAAAACATACACTAGAGGCACAGGATTGTACCCCCACCCAGGGGTGCCATAAGGGTATGCCATGGGTCTGTTCACCAAAACCAAAGGAGAGAGCTGCGCCGCCAGGAGTCCCACATGAACTCCTGCGCGGAAAACATGACAGAACACACAGTCAAAAGCAGTAAAGGACAAGGATTCGGAGGCCCTGTCCCTCGGATGTATTTCCAGCATCACAGTCACACTTCAGTGAGCTGCAAACAGAGATGAAGAAACACAAACACACAGTGAAAATACAGAAACACAGCACAATAATCCTTGGAATGCCATTGCAAGTGCTGTTGTGGTTAATGTTCAGTTTCCTTATGCCGAGGGGT
Source organism: Ambystoma mexicanum (assembly GCF_040938575.1). Taxonomy (NCBI): domain Eukaryota; kingdom Metazoa; phylum Chordata; class Amphibia; order Caudata; family Ambystomatidae; genus Ambystoma; species Ambystoma mexicanum. The sequence continues at coordinate 722,316,306 of NC_090926.1, forward strand.
GCAGCACCGCATAAGCCTGAAGGAATCTCATGTGGCGCTAGCCTCCACTGAACAAGTAGTTGTTATTGTGAAAAGTGGAATGGGATCGCCCACACTAAAACTGTCAAAACCAAACACATTCTTTCAGCCAAATAGTGCTTTTTCACTGAGCAATTTAGTACATAATAGTCATCTATGTTTGAAGGGCAATAGGCCCAGGTTTGCAGAAGCAGTGCCAGGGGGACCAAGGCGAATGATAGGGTTAGCAGATGCTACCTTTGGCTACCCCCAAATGATGTCAACTGGACAGGACGAGGAAGTGGCAGTGATAGAAAGGGTGTAAGCTGAGCCATTTTAAGCACTTTTAGGACCCGGGGCACGGACAGCTTTGGGCCCTCCCTCCACTGAACCAAAATAATTGAGGGATCCCGAATGTCTGGTTGCACCCCCCCTCATTGGGATAACAACCCATAGCTTGATATGCTGCCTCCCAACAATCACAATAGCATGGGTCCTCTCAGCCCCAGTACCCTTGTCATTATACTTGTAATCAGAATGATGAACATGTAGAATTTCAAGAGCAACATTAGCAGTCGACAATGAGGGGACTTGTGTTCTAGCATAGGTACTGGACACATTTTATTAATAACAGCCAGGAGGAATGTATACAGGCCATAGTATAAAGGCAGGACATAGATCGTATGAAAAAGGTGCAATAATCCAGAATAGATAGTTGACTCAGATTAGCTTCCTCACAGAATGCAAAAGTGCTCCAGCATTGATATAAAATAACAATTGGAAGCAAAGAAAACCTACACAGATTGTAGCAGAGATAGTGGATAAAGGTTGTAACGTACCAGGAAGGTGTCCGTATCCAGACGGACTGAGATTAGAAGAAGGACATGGTTTTGAAGTGGTGTTGCCATTAGAGAGCAAAGAAACAAGTGGATGTTGTGTCCACCATATAAATGTTCACTATTATTATAAAGTAAGCGACACAATAGCCAGTGAAACCATGAGTGAGGCTTTTTTGTAGATCATACCCTGAGAATGAAATCACTCTGAAGGGCTGACAATTTTGAAAGGTTTAGGGATTGGTAAATTTGACCAGTTAGGCAATACGGGCTTAAATGAGATGAGGATCACACGTTGGTAAAGCGGTGACACTGGGATTTGTACCAACAATGCCATTTCGGCACTTCACCACTTTTTTTCAGTTCTTGCCATGACTTAAAATAATTCAATTTCATAGAAATGACCTGGGAAGTACACAAAACACATAAACCAACATGACCATTTAAAAAAAATAGATGTTATAGAATTGTACTATGGAAAATGGGAATAATTCTAGCTTCATTCTCTCCATCATCAGGGGACATATATAAGTACCAGCGTTTTTATTGATGTGATCTGAAAAGATTTTATGTGGGTTTCTCTTTTGCATTTTGAAGCTTTATATACGCCCAAAACACAGGTGTGTGAAGTTGTTATATGTAGACATATAGATAAACCTTTGAACTGTACAAAATAAGCAAACCTCTTTTTTGTGTCAAATTAATAGACCTTAAAATATTCTTGCAAGAAGCCTGCGATATCTGGTACGCTTTCTTATGTCTAGAACCCCTTCCACTCAAACTGCCTATATAAAAGAAAGATAAGGTAATGGGTTAAACAATGCCACCAGCATGTGAGAAGGCAGTCCTTTCTGCAGCATAGCACTGACAATGATATAAGAGAATGTGTCCAGGATTACCGTGTCATCTGCTGGCAAAGCCAGGATACAATAGTGAATGCTTTGGTTACACAGTCTTGAATTTGGATACCAAATCACCTCCCAGGACTAACACGTTATGCTCATTATTGGAGGTGGTGGCGGACTACGTTTTACAACCACCATCTGAAGATACCATTTTCTAGACCTTCAGCATACCGATGCTATGCTTGTTTTTATAGCATCCATTATCTGCTGCAGGTACATTTGCTGATAATAGCACTTGTGCTACAAAAAACAGTAAATACTCATACAAGTTTATCAACTGAAGACATAGGAACGGCTGAGTTGTTTTTGCTGGCATTTGGTTTTGTTTTCTTCTATATGAAGGCGAATCTCTGCAATGAGTTCTTAACACACTGAGCTATCTTCTGAACCATTGCGGCACTCAAATGTATCAATATGCATTTCAACTTTGGCTACTGAACATGATCAATTTGATCCCCACAGGAAGGTGAGAATACTACAGGAGTTGTGAATTAGTGAGTGCACAAACTGTGTATACCACAGTAAATACAAATAGCATTTCAGGATGAATTAATCAGAGCAGGATCAAAAACAGATAGGTAATAGATTTAGCCTGAGCAGCACACCATAAACTATCCTGACGTGTGCTCTCTTTGTTTGGTAAGCAAAGGATCAGACAGCCTTGTGGAGTCTCACTCCAAGGTGGACGCCCGGGCAAGTGCCCCCTTTGCCCACCCCTAAAGATGCCTCTGGGTCTGGGCACAGAACAGCAGCATGCAACTATTAGACAAGGTCCTTCAAGAAATGTGTGGAAGAGGTGGGACGACACGCTGTAGAATCAGGGCAAGTAAAAAAAGGAAATAGAGAGGCAGGAGGTGGAACACGAGGAGTCAGAGAAGAAGTGTCGGCAGGAGGTGGAACATGGGGAAGTAGAGATGAAGTGACAGCAGGAGGTGGAACACAAGGAGGCCGAGATGAAGTGTTAGCAGGAGGTGGAACACAAGGAGGTGGACAGGAAGTGTTATCAGGGGTGAAACACGAGGAGTCAGAGATGAATTGCCAGCAGGAGGTAGAACATGATGAGGCAGAAACCGAGTGTCCGCAGGAGGTGAACACAAGGAGGCAGAGATGAAATGTTATCAGGAGGTGGAACATGAGGAGGTGGAGATGAAGTGCCATCATAGGGTGGAACATGAGCAGGTGGCGATTAAGTAGCGGCAAAGAGTGGAAGACGAGGAGGCGGAGATCAAATGTTAGCTGGAGATGAAACATGAGGAGGTAGACACAAAGTGTTAGCAGGAGGTGGAATATGAGGAGGCAGAGAAGAAGTGTCAGCAGGAGGTGGTACAAGAGGAGGCAGAAATGGAGTGTCAGCAGGAGGTGAAACATGAAGAGGTGGTGACGAATTGTCAGTAGGAGGTGGAACACCAGGAGGTAAAGATGAAGTGTCAGCAGGAATGGAACACGAGGGGCAGAGATGAGTTGTGTTGGCAGGAGGTGGAACACAAAGGGGGCAGAGGTGAAGTGTCAGGAGGTGAAACATGAGGAGTAAGAGATGGAGTTGTGGTTGAAGGGGGAACCTGAAGAGGTGGATTGCAGTATCTTTTACGGGTCACTAGAGGTAGTATTTGCTGCCCATGCCCTTAGTACCCCTGGCACTGCTTTTGTAGCTCCTGGACACAACGGGTAGTGCCAGGAACAAACACCCCATCAAGTTCACCATACAGTGGGATTTCCAGTCCATAAATTTCCTAGACCTTCACATCTACCGTTCTGGGAACCTACTAAAAATTGAATTATTTCGGAAACCAACGGATAGAAACAGTCTCCTCCATTTCTCGAGCTATCATCCACAGGGTTTGAAGTACAATCTTCCATAAGGACAATTCCTGTGCATCCGTAGAAACTGCACGGACAAAGAAAAATTCAACCTACACGCCAAACAACTACAAACTCGCCTAGGACAAAGAGGCTATCGAAAAAATCGATAAAAATGGCCAGAAAAAGAGCAGCAAACACAGACCGTTCCATCTGTCTCACCACCAAAACCAAGGATCCCGTAGACAGGACTGTCTGCGTCACAACCTTTAACCCAGTAAGCAACCTCATAAAAACCACCATCAGGAAACACTGGCACCTCATCAAAAATGAAGGACACTTTGGTCCATACTTTTTTAGAACCCTCTAAAACACCAGCGACATTATGGAACCTGCCACCAGTTGTGGGACACTACAGCTGCGGACACTGTGTGGCTTGCCGCCACACGACCAACAGCAAGACTTTCACCTACAAAGATTTCACATGGAACATGACGAACCACACAAACTGAGAAAGTAGATATGTCATCTATGTCATCAAATCCCCATGCGACATGATATACATCGGAAAGACCATCAGACCTGTTAAACAGAGGATCAACAAGCATAGATCCTGCATTAAGAATAAAGTACAAGATAAACACATGGTCGAGCACTTCAACAAACAAGGCCATACGCATGAACAATTCACCTGGACTGTGCTGCAACTACTACAGCCACAGAAACGCAGAGGCAACATTGACCTGGCCCTCACAAAACTGGAACAAAAGTGGGTCCACAGACTAGACACAGTCCGTCACGGCCTCAACATAACCGTAGAGTGGAAACATTTTTGGGTCTAATCCCCACCCACGAGCACAAGGCGGACCCAGAGATGCAGTACGTACTGCACACAATAATGCCATATATTGTTCGTTTGACCCTCGAAATTTTACCCAGAGGCTAGGTGTTTGGACTGAGTACATACATGTCACTAAACTGTATGAACCCATTTGGACTGTTTTTAATTACTGAATAGAACTGTGGCCGCATGCTGTGTCTAGTACTTGATATGTGTTCAACATCATCGACTCTCGCTTTGCCGTACCACATGATTAGGCACCACATGTCCCAGTATCCATAGCGCCTCTCACTAGTTCCTGTCCGTCACCAAGATCGCACTCAGTGCTCCTCAGCGCCTCCACTAGACCAGGCACTACATGTCCCAGCATCTTTAGCATTTCTAGTAGTTTCAGTCCTCCACAGAGACTGTCTTCCATTCGCAGAATGGCTCAGACTACTCCCATTGGTCCAAGCACCTGCTGCACCCGTGTCATTGGCCCAGGCACCACACTGGGACTAGCTTATTAGCCAAGATGGTTTAATTTGGATGTTACAGCTACCATTAGAGCAGCAGATCCCCCGACGACGCACATTGCGCTCACGGCTCGCGGTAAGTGCACAAATCCAGCTGTCACGCCTCCAGAGGCTGTGCCCTCTACACTAATACATTTACTCACTCACGGGAAGTCGTTGATAGCGGAACCACATCCTTCTCCGTTTGGGTCCACATTACCATTTTGTGTAAAAAATGCACAGCAACCACATGTTGCTATTCGGCCCTTCCAGCGCACTGCGATCCATCAGAGGAACACAGATGCACCACTAGTTCGGATGCACTTTCCAACAAAGGCACTATTTTTGCACTATTTTAAAACCAAGTTGTCCTCGCACAATGGGGCGGTAATACCCTTCATGCCCTAGATCACTTAAGCCAACAGTTGACACCACGTTGCCCATACGCCCTGGAGCGTTTATGCACGTTTGGCATTCACCATTACACAAACGTCCAACAGTGTTTACTAGACCAGGGACACCCTGACCCTAGTTCTAGACGTTTGTATCGACGCTTAAAACTCACTTCCATCATTGCTTCTTTTACAGACGAGAGACCTTTCTAGGCCCTTCTCTAGCCAATAAGATCCTGACCAAATCGATACCTCAGGAACCCACGGCTCCCCCTAGTGCAGTCTCGCACCAACCATCCAGCACTAATCCTTGGATGGTTCTGTACAGCATCACCACTGCTACCACAGCAGCAGGTCAGCTGACCCTCGACAGGGCAATACTAGGCCTCAATTATGAAACAATAAATAACACAATTAGACCCTGAGATCCTCACAAATCCTTCTCTATTCGCAGACAAAACGGACTACACCACATTTGGTGCTCATCCTGAAGAAGGCCACCACCATCCAGGCAACAATTCTGCTTTCCTGGCCGAAACACACCTGTGTCGATCCCCAGTGACACAACTGCAAATACTCTTTTTCGTGTATGTCTTGTGGATTATGTTGTGTACACCCTGTGTTTATGATGCCCTGGACCACCCTATGTCCCGAGTGCACTACTGTATACATTTATGTTCTTCTAACTGTTGTATACCACTGTGCCCTTAGGTGGAACTCTGCACCTCAACACAAAAGAGGTTAATACTCAATCTGTATTTCCACCAAACTCAATCACTCTTGTCCGTTCTTTTTGAGCATTTCGTGCTTATCGAAAGCTATGTAAACTAAATGAACAATAACACTTGTGGTTTTCTGAAATAAACTCTTTTGTTCAGAACCGTGGCTTGCTTTTTTGTAGGATCTCACATCCTGATTATTTTTGATTATTATATACATTCAGGTGAGTGTCAAAAAGTGATTCCTTTCAACCCAAAGGGTTTTTTACTTCTGGAAACAGATTAACCTGAAATATATCACTTCGAGTTTGACACTTTAATGCGTGCATTCCTTCCACAGCCTGTCACAGGTTTGCATCACTGCGTCGATAGCTTGGATAACAGAGAAATCTCCTATTCACAATGCTCCACAATGGAAAAAACTAAGGTAATTAATCTTAATGTTTTTACCGCATAAGTTTCTACCAATATTAATTTTATGCTGACTGATAAATTGTACGGTTTTGTGCTCTGCATATCAGCTTTAGGAGAAACAGGCAACTATCAGTGCTCCTCACAGACAACAATGCAGTCATTATTTAATGTTGGTGATACACTAAATTTCAGGTGGGTGACTTTTGCTCTACTGCATAAACTGGAGATTGTTATATCAGAAGAAGAGCCAGGGTCAAATCCTGGCTTCACCACCTGAACAAATGGCGTGATCCTGGCAGATGTCTTAAATTCAATCACGTAGAAGCAGTTCATGAATAACGTGCTCATCAAAGACCTGGGAACAGACTGTATTTTGCAAGTTTGAATTCTGTGGCAGAACTGACCTAGCCCTTAATCGTTCCAACATCAATAAAAGGAGTACCATTAAACTGGGTAATACTAAAGTCAATTTTAGTGCTTCAATATGGGATGAATCCAGCATGAAGCACTATATAAGAACACACAATATTATTATTAAGGAAAAAAAATCAGTTTGGTTTCGTCTATGAAGTAAGCAGACTGATTCATTTACCAATACATGCACCCAACTCGACAGCCAATACAAGCCTAGTCTTTTGGCATTCTTGCCTGTAGGGCTGTTTCTCTTAAATCTCCCACTGCTTATGGGGAAAGGAGGCTCACTGGCAAACAGCAGTTCCTGGGCAAGAAATGTTACAATTGGAATTGTCTGCAGTACCTGGACATATGGAGTTGTACCTTATGTTTGATTACTCTACCTGGCATATCAAGCTTTACTTAGCATAAGATGACAATACTTAGGTGATTGCCATAGCACATGGCCTCTAATGGCAGAACCTGGGCCTGTGGATCTATAACTTGCATATGATTACTATACTTGCCACATGAGACGTTACATGGCATAGGATGGCACTACCTGGACTTGGGAAGCTGCACTTACTTCATGAAGACTGCATCTTCTTTTCTTCTTGTTCTACTGGACCTTTGTTCATCTTTTGATGCTGTCGGTTGATTGTTGTTTTATGTGGCAGTAAGCCACGAGACGGCGGGCCAATACCGCCACAGGTAATGCCCCGGCGGCATTACCGTGGGTGGGATTGGCCCACCGTTGAGGGGCTTATAGCCATTATTTCCCCGGCCCATTAAACCAGGGTACTGATAGCATTTTTTTCTTGTTCCGAAACGCTGCTGCGTTTCGGAACAAAAAAAAAAGTCAAATAAAATGGCAGCCGGGAAAGGGAAAACGTAGTCCATTTTCTCTTTCCATGGCAGCCATTGGGAGTGGACGCCCTGGGTACAGAAGTGTTCCCAGCGCGTTCGCTCCTGAGAAAAGAAGAAAAAAGAATGTAAGTGGGGTTGGGAGGGTGCAGAGGGGATAGTTTGGAGGGGAGGAGGGTGGAGGAAAAAAAAAAACTTACCGAATCCCCGGCGCGGGACGAAGGCAGCCTCCAGCCTTGGGGATGTTCGGAGGGGGGATTGCCCCGTTTCAAGCATCTTCATTGGCTAATGCTGCCACGCCCCCGGCCGGGAACAAATGCAGGCACGTAGGTGCATCCACGGATTACACCGTGGTATGGCTCGGAAACGACAATATCCTCTTTAGGTCTGCCTGGGTCTATTCATAAATGGTTGTGTTCTCATCTTGGGGCTGTCACTCTTCCTCTGTACTGCCCCTTCAATATGGAATCATGTAAGATTCTGTTGTTGGCTCCCTTCTCTTTTCCTTTCTACTATTCCTTTATCAGCTATTATCGCCTCTTTTCTCCTTTCTCATCACTTCTATGCTGATGACTCCCAGGTTTAACTTTCTTTTTCGTCATCCTTTGATGACCTTCATTCCGCCATTTCCGCATGGTTCTAAGCAATTCAGTCCTGCAGGTCTAATCATTTTCTCCATCTTAATCCATCCAAGATGGAAGTTCTTTTCTTTACAGATAATTTCTCCCCCTGTTCCTCCTCTATCTATTTACGTTCCCCCTGCCCAACTTCCTCTTTCTAATGCTGCACTTAATTTACTATTTTGGTATTGCTCGATCCTGTCGCTTTCAACTATATAATATTCATAAAGCCCCTCTATTTCTATCTTTCCAAGCTATTAAACTCCTTGTTTCTTTATCGAAGTTCTCTGATCTTGACTACTGTTCTCTTTTTCTCTGACTTCCTGCTTATGAACGTGCTCCTCTTCGTCAGCAATTTTCAAATTATCAAAATCTGATTCTTCTATTCATTTGCTTTGTTATCCCTCTCCTCGAGAATCTTTTTCCTCTGCTCTCATCCCTTCTTTGGATGTCCTTGGATTCATGACTACTATTTCCCTTTCTTTGTATTGTTTTGTAAGTGTGTCCGTGGTCTTACCGGTACATATCTTTCCTCTCTTATTTCGCTCTACCGTCCTACCTGTACTCTTAGATCTCATCCACAATTTGGTCTCTCTGTTCTTCAAACTACACGCCCTCAGCTTCATTTCCGTTCCATTCCCTTGTTCTCTTGCTTCCTATACACTAGAATTAATTTCCACTTTCAATTAGATGTTCTGATACCTTTCCACATGCTCGTTCCTTTCTAAAGGAACATTTGTTTTTGCTCTTTTTCCTTTATGAATTTATACTGCATTATGTTAATATGATCAGCACTTTGGTGAAAACACTGCATGAGCAAAAATACTTGAATAAATACATGGAAATAAGTCTGGCATGTCAGGCTGTATTTAGCATATAATGGCTATATCTGGCAGGCGAGGCTTTCACCCTGGTGACAGTAACAGGCAATTTGAAGCCTGATGGGCATACACTGGCAGTCTGTCTGGTCTGTGGTGGCTCTTCTTGGCACGCCATTGGCAAATTATGCCTGCATCCCTGGCATATCGAGGTAGATCTCTATTTACTAGATGGCAGACAACTACAGCACACTTTTGTCAGGTTTAGTATTTTTTATGTTATTGACCTTGCACTTGCATAATGAAAACAGCTCTATATTGAAATGGGTAGGAAGCAGCATTCATGTAGTAGCTGAACATTGGTGTAGAGTTCCATATGTTTACATGGATTAGCCCCTTCCTTGCACCCTTTGATATAGCACCCTCCTCAGCCTCGCTGTCACTTGCCCAACCTGAGCTTCCTCTTGCCTCTGCGTCTCTTCCTTCCCACATCTAATCACCGCCCACATGTTTGTGTTCAAGTCTTCTCTCAAACCACACCTCCCACACTCTGGAAGGGGCTCCCAGAGTTGACCAGGACATTTTTGCTGCTGCTCTATGCCTACTACCCAACTGCCACTATATATGAGCTGGCACCTCCCTGTAAACACCTCTCAGAGTTCCCTTTTTGTTTATTCCCTGTGTCTCAGATGGCCTCAAAAATGTTCCAACTCTCAATATGGTTCAAGGCTTTTTATTAAAATATTCAGATCGGGTCTCACGAAAGTCCGTCCCCCTCTCTTACATCTCCCTTGGAATTTTCCCTTCTTAGCCCAGGCATCTATACATCCCAAGGTTGTCTATGCATATCAGCACCTCTATGATGTGACGAGCTAATAGTGAGGTCCTAAAGGAAATCCCGCTTATCTCTCCTGCTCCCTTTGGGATTTCCTAGGTGAATCCTAACCTGGGTCCCACAAGAAGAGACTATCTCAAGCAATGGTGTGGTTTAGTCACCCAGGTCTCACGCTCTTGTACTCCTCACATTGCCATTCCATCCTTCTTTCCCCTTCCTTCTACTTTCCTCCTTTCCCTTCCTCCCCCTCCCCTCTTTCTCTCGCTCTATGTTCTTCTCCATGTCCCTCTGATATTCTTATGACTATTGGTTCTCTCCCTTGCTTTTTACTACTCTTCTACTGCTCTCCACTTCTTCCTCTACTACTCTCCCCTCTCTATGTACAACTCTCCCATCTCTACTATCCATTTCTCTACTCTACTACTCTCCCGTATCAACTCTACTATTCTACATTTTCTACTCTACTAGTCTCCTCTTTCCACTCCCAATACTTTCCATAACTCCCTTCTCTCACCACTCTCCACTTCACCCCATAGTACACTTTACTCCACCTCTCCTTCGACAGACACCCTCCTTTTACTCTCTCATTCACATTCTCTCATTCAGCCTCACTCACTCCCTTATACTCCTGCTTAATCTCAAATACTCACCTTACCGTACATGCACTTGCACACCCAATTGCCACTTTGTATCAGCAACCAGTCGCTCACCGTTCACACTCGCTATATTCTTTCTCCATGCTCCAATGCACCATCCTTCTTCCTCCTGGCCTTTAGTTCCACCTTCCACTCCTTTGATGTCACCCGAACAACACACGGTCCTGTTTCCTGTGTCCCCCTTATACTCCTCCTCCCTCTACCATTGACCCCGGGTCCCACCTGGTTCTACATGCCAAACACTCCCTTGTTCTTTCCCGGGGGCCATGTCATACATGTGTGAGGCTTTAAAACCCCTTAATCGCCCCTTGTCCAACGTGGGTCTGCTGGAGTTCTGCAATGGTGGCCCATGACATGCACAGTCTATATTAAAGTTCTCATGCGCGTAATCTGAAGCTTCCTTGTTGCCAACCGTCTGCGCGTACCGCTCTTGGCCCTGCTGTTCACCGCTGGCTCTCGCTGATAGGTTGCACGTTCCCTCTTCCGCTGCAAGTAATTCTGGGCTTTGTAGTCCTGAAACAGAGGAAAGAGAACATTAGCCAGACCAGGGCACAGCATGTATGCGGTGATAACACGTGGTACTTAATATTTGCATCAAGACACAGGTAGAAGGGAAAGACAGGACTTGCTCTGCAAAACACCCTGGTAAGCCCCCTGCACCAGGATGAGAGGGGTCCCATCCCCTCTTGACATGGTGAGGTCCCTGACCCTGCCAAACCTGTCCCCAGTTCATGTCCTTCTCATCATAAGGGAGACCCTTAGAAAAATGTTACATGTGTGTCGCCCTTGTACAGTGCTGAATACCTGAATCATTCTCACGTTTCGGGCTCTCAGATAGCCGGGGAGAATCAGACAAATTCTCAGGTTGGCCGATCTCAGCTTTTGGGGAGATCCTGAAAACATGGGGACTGTCAGGTTGCAGGGAAAGCCTGCAACATTCTTATGTTGGCAGCTCTCCGGCTTGAGAGAGAACCTGATTTGTCTTGTCTTCCTGTCTTTGTGTTTTCACTATCACCAGCTGCAGCCGTGCATCTTTGCACATTGTAACTGTGTTTCATTCTGCTGGGTTATCAGGCATTCTACGCTGCAAAAAGAGTAGCACATTTGATTTGGAAACATTTTGCTAAGAAATGACACCTGTTATCATTGATTGAGGCAATGCGTGGATCCCCATGTAGAGAGCCAATGCCAGACCCCCCATGCTGTAGCCACCTCACCAGCCAATGCATAAGGCTTTATCCTGTTAGATAGATTAGTTCTAGCAGTTGCACCAGTGACAGTGCCTCACTTAGTGATGCACTTTGGCTGCTAGTGTGCTTGGCTGCCATCTCAAAATGCTGAAGCACACCACAGGCATGAGACAGAAGCTGCTGCAATATTGACATAACCAATGCCTCATGTATCGTTTGCAGTAAACAATGATGGCGCTGCACTCTTCAGTTAGCCGGGCCAACATTTGCATTTCCAGTGGGTTTACATTGTTATCTTCCCTCCCAGGTCTACTGTGGTAACCTGCGATTTACCTGCAATTGGTGGAGCGTATAAGGTATGAGCTGGTCTTTTGAGCATGACAATAATGTTCTCAAATGCTGGCGATTGCTAATGAAACCTGTCACCAAAGGTTTTAGGAGATGTGCAATGCAACGATATGCAGGGTCATGCCAATTTGTAGGGCAGCAAGTATATTAGCATGAATAATGAATCAGGTAGCATTGCTCCCCTTCCTGGGTGTAGGCCTTTTACTGACTATTAAGCTTATCAATCTTGATTGGCATCCCCCAAAGCCACTGATCACCTAGTGATTCAGTCTACCCCAGTGTGTAACACGAAGCGTGCCTCTGAGGGAAATTTGAATGTTCTTTCTTTGGAATATTGTTGTTCTACTTAGTAACATCATGGATACTGATTGGATGATTTCTATCTAAGAACTGCACATGATCTGTTTTCAGGAAAATTGGTCTCTTGTCCCCATTCAGAAGTTGGATTGTTCTACTGACTTCATCTCAGCTCAGACGAGCTCTTGTGAACAGCCTAGTGGGGGTAGAGGGAGCTCTTTGTGTGTGTTTTGATAGATCTTAATTCCAGGGTAAGTTATTTAGAGGCAGGATCTAAAGACCTACTTGGACTAAAACGTAAGCTGCACGACAATAACCTTATATTTATGGTTTACATGCATGTAAGGCCTGGATTTGGACTATCATTGTTTTTGAGGATATTGGGTCCTCTTTGAATTACTGCTTGTGTAGCAGTGGAAAGAAGCATGTCATTATTACAGAAGATTTAAACCTGCGGTATGAACCCGTAGAGGCATTAAGGGGGCTCCCTAGTGAGGAAGATGATGTCAGGGGGGCGTCTCAGTCATACAGCCCCAATGGACAACATAACAATGGTATTTGTCTAGCTGTTTGCTTGAATCATGTGGGCCTTCCCACTTAAAATGGTTGCTTACTGGGCATTATTGCGGTTCACTGTTTACACTCGCTGAGGCGTTGGAGCACAGGGGGAAAGGGCTGTAACAGATGCTACCGGCCGGACACTCCAGTTGTGGCCCTGAGGCAAAGTCGACTGTGCATAACATGGCTAAGAGACGATAACACTGGTTACAGCCCTTACATCAAAGGCTGAAATGTCATTATAATATGGCTAAATTACAAACACAGACCTAAAAAAAGGTTAGAAACAAAAGAAAACAGTTGAAGAAGAAGCACAGGACCTTGCACGCACCATCTGGGTAAGGGGGTCAGTGAGCACTGAGGCAGAATGTTGGGAGAGACACATTAAGCTTTATAACAGTGGTTAAGGCCATTTGCTGGCCCATTGTTTACAATGGCCGGCCAACCTTCCAGTGTTATAATGATCACATAAAGACTTTATAGATGATATAATGTTGCGTATTGTGAGCTTGCACCTTATTAAGGATGTTGAGGTTTATGATCCTCGATATCTGTCTACCTTGATCTCGCATTCAGGCAATCACAATATCCCATCCCATCCATAAAGCAGAGGACACACAGCGTCTAGAAATCAGTGGTGGGTTTGTTGGTCTAAGCTGAACACAGATGTTGGTATTCCTCACCTATGTGCAGATGTAATCCCCACATTGGTGCATTGTAGCTTTGCCCCCATTCTGACTCTGGCTCCTCCAGCATTTATGATAGCTTGGTGCACACGGGGAGAATGTATGCTACTAGACCTAGCCCTGGCGCAAAGGCTGCTAATTCAAAAACAACTAACATCTGTATTTATACACTAAATGCAGGAAGACAAACACATCCTCATACTTTGTTCAATCTGTAGAAGTATGCGATGAAGCCAATCTACATGCACTAAGAGGGAAAGGTTTAGGAAACAGAAAAAGGGGGTCGGTAGGTCGAAGGATGTTATCTTGGCTATATTGTCTAAAGACCAACATGTTTTTGGTTTATTGTGCAAGAAGGTGAACTCGCGGGCAATATGAAAACTGCAATATGGCAACTGATGCGAGCATTATTCAAAATAGATGGTTTAATGATGTGCTATTTATTTAGCGCTTAACATAGAGCATATATGCAAACAATATCACCCAAATTAAATTGGTACTCATTTATCGACCTCAGAAAGATGAAATGCTAAGTTGTCTTTCCAGGATTCGAAGCTGCCACCTGCAAATCGCATTAGCCAGCACTCAACCCAGTGAGCTATCTTGCCGCCGTTTCTCTACACTTCTCTCAGTTATATAGGTCCGAGGCTGTTGAGTTCCCCAAGCTTAAACAGCAAGCCAGAATAACAAAGTTGAGTAAAAACACTCCCCGGTTTTCACAGAAGCTGAGATTGCCTTCGCACTAGAGCGCCAGAAAGCATGGAAAGCACCAATTCTCGATTGCCTTCCCATTGATCTGTTTAAACAAGATCCGATTATTTGGGTTATTTTTCCATGCAAGCTTTATTTTTAAATGAGTTAACACTCAATTCTACTAAACAACTGGAAAAAACGGAGAGGTTGACCCCATATTAACAAAAGGTGATTAAGTGGAACCTTCAAATCATCATCCTATGTCACTAATGGAGTGTCAGGCCAAAGTTTATTGCTGGATTTGGTGATATTAGAACATGTCTCAGTTGTCATTTGCAAACCAGTTTGGCGGGGGGGGGGGGGGGCGGGGGGGGACTGGCCTGAACTCTGGAGATTATGCCTGCGCACCTTGAGCCTTTTTGTGTGGTAACCTATTTTATCTCCAATTTTCTCATAGAAAAAATGGTTGGCCGTAATATGGGGCGACTTTGAAAATTATTTCCAGGGCCTCTTTGGTTCCCAGTCCAGCCCTTGGTGGCATTGGCGTCAATCACCAAGTTTTCTTTTTCTTTGTACTAACTCAAAAACATGTTTATTTAAGGAAGCAGATCTAATAACTTGTTTTTATGTAACTCACGATTGCTCTTAATGCAGTCTCCCGAAAACAATTTTAGAAAACACTCGATCGGATGGTGGCATTGGCAACCTTTATAGCAATATTTATGCAGTTGTGTGACTGTTTAAAAAGAAGTGCCTTTTCTGGCTATTTTTGGTGCGGTGAGGATGTGCTCTTACCCCTTAATTGTTTGCCTTGTTTATTAACTCGATAGCAGTTGATATTTCGAATCTTCTTGTGGACGCAGCCAGTTTCGGTGGCGGGCAGTTGTGATTTGTAATCTTCGCTGATGATGCAGTCATTATCTCCAAAACTCCACCAAGGATCCAAAGGCAACTTGATTTAGTTATTGACAGAGTTGATAATGTTGACTACCTCAGGGTTGACCTTCCCTATGGGGCCACACGGTCCTCACAGATTGAAAAAATCACTACAATCCTGTCTAGACAAGCAGTGAGGATTTCTAAATGCTTTGGTGGACTTGCCTCTTGCCCATAGCATACTAACTGTTCCTCTGCACTTTGAACGGTACATGTAAGGAGTAGGTCATACTTGACGACTGAAACCGTTCCAGTATTGGTTAAAAGTCTGGAGCTCCCCTGAGCTAACAGAGTCTTGAAGTTCTTTAACAGACGTCAGTCTTGCACCTCGGGACAAAAACTCTCCATTGGTTTAGGTTTCTTAAAGCTACTGCGCGGTGCTAAAATTGAATTTTGCCTTTCCTACAATGAAAAGTCAACTAGGCGATTCGTACTGAGCTGCTGGAAAGGTAGCATATATGATAACTATTTTGATGTTAAAAGAATGCAATGTTTGTAAGCTATTTGGATCTTATCATGCTGACATTTGTCCTCATTGGTCTGACACTCAGGAGTAGATCAGATTCATTTCGTGTTTATTTCACCACTGTGGTAGGTCGGAATCAGGACTTGGACAATGAGACATGGCTCAACCTTCTTTTATTTCTTCAAAGAAAAAACGACCTTTGCCCAAACCTAAAGCTCAAGCCCTATTATGTAACAGAAAGTCAAAAGGGTGCTTGTCAGAATGTCTGGAAACTAGTAAAGAATCCTATACTATGGATGTTTGAAATCCTATACTAGGACTAGTGTGGTTGTAGGGGTGCGCACTAAGTTAAGAGGCTAAATATATTGTGTTTCAATTAATGAAACCAGAATTCTATATAAAGTGATCTGTGCTACCAGATCATAAAACTAAATAGAAACAAAAGGTATCTCAAGTGACTCGGGATACAAAAAGGGCACAGCACTAACAACCTAATAGGTTGTAACCATGATTAAAGATTCAGACGAATTAAAGAAAACTTTTCAACAGATTCTTTCAGTTGTGTAGCAAATGTCAACGAATTTAAAGCAAATAAGTTCAAAGTAACAATTCCAAAACATAAGAAATTAGACAGTTCAATGTAGTGAATAATACACAGGTTCAATGCAGCACATTTTTCAAATAAAAAAAGGTTTCTTTTAAACGGTCAAGACAGTCCATCTCATTTCCTAAACTATATCAACGTTTTCTACATTAATATTTTTGATATCTTGATAGAAGATGTTAATCTTGTTAACTCTATAGATTGGCAATCTATCATCAACGACGCGTTTCGGGCCTGATGCCCTTATTCAGGTTTAGATATCAAAGAAATAGTTTCTGTAATTATAAAAATAAATCCTATTACTCAAGTGAATTAATCTTCAATCATAAGTAAGAGTATAACTTCAAACTAAGAGCATTGAGAAAGATAGCCCCACTAACCTGTGTGTGAGTTTAGTTTAGTTTAGTTTAGTTTAGTTTAGTTTATTATTTGTATAGCGTGCCATACCCTGGAGTATCAGGGCGCAAACAGACAAGGATATGCTCAACTTAGTTACAGGTACATAGAAATCAGATGGAGGTACAGAGATGTGCTGAGCTTGGTTACAGATATGCTCGGCTAATTGCAAGTACAGGAAAAGGCAGGAAGTGTAGACATAAACAATATTACAGCAAGCAGATATGAACAGGGAGAGATCAAGGACAGGGGAGCAAGGAGCATGCTCCTGTTCACGTAATATATAGTTATATACAGTAATGTACAATGTGACAAGTGGACTAGTTAGCTGTCGTTCGCTCTCAGCCACCTAGTGAGGTTTTGTCTAAATTTTGCAAAAGGCTGAGGTTCTCTGACGTCATGGGGGAGGGAGTTCCATAACTGCGCAGCCTTAACCGGGAAGCTATTTCCTCCTATAGTGGCAAGTTTGAAGCGCGGGACTTGGAGGCAGTTTGCGTTGGCTATTCTGGTAGGTCTGGAAGAAGTCCTTTTACGTAATCTATCCATGAGGTAAGGTGGAGCTTTGTTGTTGATACATTTGTGGGTGAGGGAAGCGATTTTGAGATGAATTTTGTCTATGGTGGCGAGCCATTTGTATTCTCTTCTTGTAGACGATATATGCTCGTTTCTATTCATCTTGAGTGCTGCTCTCAAAGCATTGTTCTGGAGCACTTGAATTTTGTGGATGGTCTGTTTATTAGCTCCAATGTAAAGTCCATTTCAATAGTCTAATTTGGATAGTATCAAGGCTCTGGCAAGTGTAATGCAACTATCTGTGGAGAGGAATTGTTAGCTCGCTCTGATAAGTTTGCATGTATATGCTGTGGCAGAAGCTAGAGAGTTAACTTGTTTGGTAAAGTTCATGGTGGCGTCTAGGTAAAATCCTAAGGTTTTTACTTCATGAGCTACTTTTATGTTGTTCCCATCAATAATAAAGTTGTCGTAATCAGGGCTGAGTTTGGATATATAGGTAGTGGTGCCCAGGATGATAAGCTCAGTTTTATCATCGTTCAGACATAGGCCGTGTGTGGCCATCCATGCCTGAACGATGCTATAGATCCTGTTCACTAGGGCCAGGTCCTTGGCGTAGTCTCCTGAGAGCGGGAGGAGGATCTGGGTATCGTCTGCGTAGTTAGTGTAGGCGATACCCAGATGATCCATTTCATCAAAGAGAGGCTTCGTGAAGACGTTATAGAGGGTGGGTGACACACAAGACCCTTGTGGAACACCGCATGTTATGGGGATTGGATCTGCTGAGGCTGATGGAGCGAAGACTCTCATGGTCCGATTACTCAGGAATGACTTGATCCAAATTATGGCCTCTTTTGAAAAGTGGGCTGCCGAGTCGAGGTGACTACAGAGGACTGTGTGGTCCACTAGGTCGAATGCCGCTGATAGGTCCAGGAGGAGAAGTAGGGCCGCTTGGCCGTTGTCTCTGCAATCGTCTATTTGGGCCTTAAGGTCTATTAACGCTGTCTCGGTCCCATGTTGCGGGCGGAATCCTGATTGACGGGTTCCAAGTAAGTGGTTAGACTCTAGGAAGCTTTGAATTTGCAAGTAAGCCACTTTATCTAAAATTTTTAGAAGAAAGGGCACAGTCGTGATGGGCCTGAAGTTAGTCGGAATGGCGGGGTCAAGGGTTTGCTTCTTTAGTAGTGGCAGTACCCAGGACTCTTTTAGGTTGATCGGTACTGAACCTGAGGTAAAGGAAGAGTTGATTAGTTTGGTTATAAATGGCGACAGTTCTCTCGCAGCATCCTTGATGAGTTGTGCTGGGCATTGGTCGCCTTTGCAGTTGGACGATTTGAGTCCCAGGATGACCTTTTCTACCTCTATGGTCGATACCTTAGAGAAGCAGAATCAGGCTCCCAACTTGGACTGTGGCGGTGGCGCTGAGCTCTGAGGGATGTGTGGTGTTAGTGATGCCTTCTTGATGGCAATTTTGGTTTGTAGGTTTGCTACTTTGTTTGTTAAAGCAAGTTGTATGCTAAAGCACCATTTTTTATCCTTGGTGCAGTTTTCTTGGGGTATAACGGGTGTTTCCAATTCTTTCAGGATGCTGAACAGTTCTTTGACACTAGATTTTGAGTTGGATATTCTAGTATTGTAGGTTTCTTGTTTGGCTAATAATATTTCTTTCTTGTATTGGGAGGAGGCTTTGGAGAGGTTGAGTTTATTTTTGACTGATGGGGAAAGTCTCCAAATAGTTTCAAGTTTTCTTTTGGCCAGCCTAAGATTTTTTAGGTGGGGCGTGAACCAAGAATTGAGGTGTTTTTTAGGTTTGCTATTTCTTAGTTTGAGCGGGGCTATGTGATCCAGGGCTGAGGACATGGCTGCATTATAATGTTCGACTAACAGATTAGGGTCCATGCAGTCAGGTAGTGCGTTTAATTTAGGTATTATAACGGGCATCAGATTTTCTACTGTCATTAGTTTTTTATTTCTCGTTGGCAGAGGTGGGGCAAGTGAGGACGGGGCAGTGACCCGGTGGGTTGTCACTGAGAATAATAGCAGGTGGTGGTCAGTCCAGATCTCCTATGAACCAACTCTTTCTTGCCAATTGTTTCGAAACATATTCTGAAAAGATGAACAACATAACCCACGGCTATTTAATTAATTGACCTACGGTGATAGGATGGTCTAGTGCGGGACCAATCGCTATATAGGCGCTGGGTACCGCTATACTAGACCAAATAAAAGTAACCAGTATTCACTGAAACTCAGATTTCTTAACATAGAGTAAGCTCACCTGACAATGCAGTAACTTAATATGGTCCACTCAGTTATATGTAGATTTCAGACCAATCTCCTAGACCAGAAGTGTTCTGGGGCTCTCCAATAGCTGAAATGGCATATACCTTAATATTACTCCTCATATAAAGGAAATATGTTGGTTTAAAATTCTTTTTATACTTAAGCAATATGACCCGAGCGGCGGGGGATTACCGACTCAGGTAATGCCCCGGGGCCCAGAGTTATAGGCCCGAGCAAAGCGTGTTGCATTCTGCTTGACTCTCGCTGGGTACTAATACTCAATATGCGGCACACAAATGATTTAAGAGACATACCTCTTTAGTTTGTTGAGGTGTTGAAAATACAAGAAATGCAACACTATTCCTTTTGTTGTATAGTGCAGTAATGACAAACTCTATTGCTCGAGGCTCCAGAAGTAATCTATCTGTAAAAATCAGAGGTTGTATACCTTATTGGCTTTTTAGGATGTTATTGTAATACTGAGAGAATAAATAATCACTTAATGTTGTTTGTTGTTGCTCTCAAATTGGTATTTTTACGTAGCTGTGTGAGTAGCTACAATGAATCACGTCTCATTCCACAGAGATGCAGACGGGAGCCCCTCGTCTATGCTCTAAAGTACAAGAGACAAAAGTCTCAGTTAGTTTAATTACTAGCTGCTTGACTCGTTATATGTATGTGCTTAGCGATTGCTATTAAGGCGTTATACTTAAGGTTTTATACACTTACTTCGAACTAAATCGCAACACGCTACGTCTAAGCGTGTGCTACAGCTTGCATCTTCTGCGCTCTCTCTTCACCCGGATTTGTTGCCGAGTGACAGTGATCCTTCCATTACGTTTAAGGACTAGAAAGTGCCGTCTCATACAAACGGCACCATCTTGGAAGAAAAAATGGATACGTTCTGTTTACATAATTTTGAAAAGTGATTTTTACCATTATTCCAACTCGAAACGTAATGTTTGTTTTATCAAACATGATATTCTTCTCATGTGGTTTTAGCACCTTTAGCGCAATGTATTGATACAATTATACAACCACTGGCATAGAAGGCAAAAACCTCCATTAAAGATAATAATTTTTTGACTAAACTGGAAACACTCAACTTTAACCCTGGTTCTGATCTCTTGTTTACAATGGACGTAACAAGTCTCTATACAAACATAACACATCAGGCGGGCTTGGAAGCCATTGAATGGGCCCTTTTGAATACAGAAAATCAAGTTAGAAGTTACAGACTGTTTGTTATTAAGTTGCTAACCATAGTACTTAATAATAATTTCTTTAGGTTTGAGAACAAATTCTTTATCCAAATTTCTGGAACTTCTATGGGAGCAGCCAATGCACCAAGTTATGTGAACATCTATATGGCCTGTTTGGAGGAAACCAAAGTGTTAACAACCCCCTATGGTAAGACAAATTGAAATTCCTAGTAAGGTACATTGACAACCTGTTTGGTGTATAATCAGGACCGGAAGGGGAAATACAATAATTTTTTTTTAAACTTTATTTTTCGGCTGCAGTTCACAATACACACGCATGAACCACTCCGTGGTACTGGATATTTTTGGGGGGTAAGTTGTGCGGGAATTTGCGTAATGTCTTCCAGTATACTTGCTACTGCCTTCCAGAATCTAATTATTTCAGGGCAGGCCCAGTACATATGGTATGAGTCAGCTTGAGGGTTATTGCATTTGGGGCAGTTCGTGTTTGTGGACTCCTTGAATTTAGCCATCTTGACAGGGGTATAGTGAAGTTTATTGAGCATTTTGAATTGTATGAGTCTGAGCCCCGCCTTGAGGGAGACCTTCTTTGTGAGGAGACAGTACCTGGACCATGTTCCTTCCTCTATTGTTGTACCCATGTCCTCATCCCAGGAGGACTTTATATTATTGGAGGACTTCGTGTGTGTTTGGACTATATTGTACAGTGTGGAGACGCCTATGTGAGGCTGTGAGTGAAGTGCCTGGTAACAGGGGTGCTCGGGCGGCTCAGATGGGTATGACGGCCAGCGTTTTTTGAACGCCGCTTTCATACGGTGATATTGTAACGTGACTAGTTGGTCCCTCCCCACTGTGTCAGTGAAGTCTTTGGGGGTGACGAAACTTCCATTGGGGAACATAGCCTTCATTGTGATGTCATAGTTCGGGATCCAGGCTTTCTGTATACCAGGGTCATACGATGGGGCAATGCCCGGAAAGTTCCATAATGGAGCTTGGGAGTCATAGGGGATGTCGATGTGGCGGCACTTGCCAATTGCAGCCCAGGCTGCGATCGTGCAAGCTACGGGGTCAAATTTGCATTCGTCTTTGTAAGATGTCGCAAAGATTATGGATCGCAAGTCCGTTGGGCGGACCAAGTGCCGTTCAATGGGGACATGTGGTGCTTCTGTTGTAGGGTTCTGCCAGTATTTGGCATAATGAGCCTGAGACACAAGATAGTAAAGCTCATAATCGGGCGCAGCGAAGCCCCCCGTGTCGTAGGGTTCCACCAGTTTTTCCCATTTGAGCCTGTTAGCCCCCCCGTTCCAAATGAAGGTGGTTGACAGGGAACTCAGGTTTTCAAAAAAGGGTCTGCCTGGCCATATCGGGATGTTATTAAAGATGTATAGGAGTTTGGGGAGGATCACCATCTTGAGTACTGCTATCCGACCAGCCAGTGATATGGGCAACCTGGTCCAGATCTGGAGTTTGGTGTGGATCATCTGTAGTGTGGATTCGTAGTTATCTATATATAGTGACTGTTTGTCTCTAGATACAAGGATCCCCAGATTTCTAATGTAATTCGGGGACCATTTTAGACCGTGTGTGCGTGAAGGGCAGGGGGTGGACTGTGTCAATGGGAAGATTTCAGATTTGGCAGAGTGAAGTCCTGTATTACTGCCAATATGGGTTCCAAGTTGTTTTCCGGTTTACGTATATACAATAAAGCATCGTCCGCATATAATGAGAATAGATTGGTAGATTGGTAGCTGCCGGCCACCTTGATGCCCCACAATTCTTGTTCTCTTCTGCTTCTCTTCTGCTTGCAGCCGCCATTGGTTCGATAGTGAGTGCAAACAGAATGGGGGAGAAGGGACAACCCTGTCTGGTGCCCCGGTGTAAAGTAAAGTGGGTAGAGAGGGTGCGGTTTGTTAGGACCCTAGCTTTGGGAGAGGTGTAGAGCAGCCTGACGCAGTGTGTTAAGTACGGGCCAAAGCCGAATTTTTTGAGGACCTCGAACATGTATGCCCATGAGACGGAGTCGAATGCCTTCTCGGCGTCCAACGAGACGGCCACAGCCTGCGCATCAGGTTTGATCTGGGCCATAATTCCGAACAGTCTACGCAGGTTCAGGGCAGTGGATCTCGTCGGGATGAAGCCACATTGATCAGGGTGTATTAGGGAAGTCATTTTAGGGAGAAGTCTGTTTGCGAGCACTTTCGCGTATATCTTGGCATCTGTATTTATAAGGGAGAGTGGGCGATAGGACGAGCGGTCGTGGGCCGGACATCTAGGCTTCAATAGGACCGTTATGACTGCGTCAGTTTTTGACTCTGGGAGGGAGCCGGAGCTCAAGGCTTCCTCCCATACATGAATTAGAATAGGGGATAGTATTGTTGTGTATGTTTTATAGAGGTCCAAGCTTAGGCCATCAGGGCCTGGGGTTTTTCCAGCTGCCAGTGCTTTAATTGCCTCAGCGATTTCCTCCTTGGTTATTTCCTGTTCAAGGACAAGGTTGTCCTCAGGTGAGAGGGTAGGGAGGTCTATCTCGTTCAGGTATGTTGCAATGTCTACAAGACTCTGTGTATCATGATTTGCATATAGGTTGGTGTAATATTTAGAAAATTCGGCATTGATTTCTTCCTCTGTGTGTACGGGATCACCGTTGTCTGTCATGATGCTAGCGATGGGGGCATGACTGTGTTCGTTTCATAATATACTTGCCAAGTGGTGTCCTGCTCTATTTCCTTCACCGTATCTACTGCCCTGGTCGGAGTGGACATGTATTGCAGTTCTTGGATTGCTAGCTCATTAAATCTAAGAAGGTGTGCATTGATATCAGCCAATATGTTTTTGTCATGTGTTACACTATAGTCGTTTTCAAGAGTTTTCAGGTGTGTTTCGGTCTTATCAATGTTGGATCTGACACTTTTTCAGGAGGCCAGTGGTTTTTGACATAAGATTACCCCTCACCCAGACCTTAAACGTTTCTCACACCGTAGCCCATTCCCCCACCGACCCCGTGTTCAGCTGAAAGAATTCCTCCATCTCAGTTTGCAGCGATTCAACCACGTTGGGGTCCTTCAGGATATTTGGAGGCATTCTCCAGCGCGGGGACGGACGTTTAATATTCTGGAGCGATATCTCAAGCGTAACTGGGGAATGATCAGAAAGCGTGCGGGGGAGAATTTCACAGCTCACCACGGAGCTCAGCAGGAGAACGGATATGAACCAGTAGTCTATCCTGGATTCAGAGTCATGGGCTGACGAATAGAAAGTGTATTGACAGTTTGTGGGGTGTACCCCTCTTCAGGCATCGGTCAGCGCCCTGTCCTGTAGGGCCTGATGGATGGTGTTAGCGGATCTGGTGAGTGACCTTTGTCGACTGGAGGACCTGTCCAATAGCACATCTAGGATAGTATTAAAGTCTCCACCCCACAGCACCCATGTGTCAGTTGTTGTGTCGATTTCGGTGAGGAGATGGGCATAAAATTCGGGGTCGTCCGTATTTGGACCGTAGGAGTTGACCAGCACCAATCTCTCCCCCGCCACTGTGCCCCACACCACCACAAATCTACCCAACGGGTCGGTTTTACTTTTTTCGGGGACGAATCCCAGCAATGGAAGTATTAGTGTGAGGACACCCCTGCTCTGCGACGAGTATTCAGTATAATACCTGTTATTACCCCATTGGTTCAAAATCTTCTCGTTAGTCTCTCGCAGAGCATGGGTCTCCTGAAGCATTACTAGGTGCGGGCGGTGCCTGTTGATGCATGCCCCCACTTTGCTGGATTTTGCTCTATTGTTCAGACCCCGGATGTTCCAAGTTAGCAGCTTAAGTGACAACCCGCTGGAAGTATGGGGTTTCTGTGCCATGTCGATAGATTAACAACAATCTTGGGAGATCAGGATGACAATTTGGGGGGATCAGCACATGACTTGTGACTGCATTTTTAACATTAAACACAACCGTAAACTGTTTCGCAACATGCCCAACTAGGGCTTTCGACTTAAACGACCATACCTCTGGCCGGTTAAACAGACCCAAATTCCCGGTTCCCACCCCCACCCACACCATCTGGCCCAACTTGATGATGAACCCCATTTAAAACCCTGTGGTTTCACTCGTGGAGGGGGGCGAGTGCTGCAACACCGCTTTCGTTGCCGAGCACGTCTCATCCGACTGTCTTTGAATGTTGGAGAATAATAAGAAGCACATATAAAAGAACAGTTCTGCCTGTCTTTGGTGAAACAAGAATGAACGATTCGTAGGAGGTAGAAGGTACAGTATGCCATGTTGATTACTATACCGGCTGCTGAAGGAGATTTTGATCAGGTTCGTTCCTACCAGGAGGTAGGGGAATAGCAGATTCCACATAGGCCAATGAAGCTGCCGGAGAATCAAAGAAGTGCGCACGTCCACCATGTTGTATCCGTAGCTTTGCTGGAAACAATAGCGCATATGGGACCTGTCTCACCCGCAGCTGACGTTTGATGGGTTCATAGGAACGTCTCTGGGTTTGGACTCCCGCAGAGAAGTCTGGATATATGTGTATGTTGTCGTTGCCGTGTCTCAAAGGGCCCTTTTCCCTTGCCAGCCTCAGAACCGCGTCTCTGTCTCTGTAATTTAGAAGCTTTGCCACTATCGTTCGGGGGGGCCCCCGGTTTGGGCGGTGGAGCCAGGGTGCGATGTGCTCGTTCGACCAAGAATTGTGGAGAAAAGGAGTCAGTGCCTAGGAGGGTCCTCAACAGGGCTTCGATTTGTGTCTCCATCGGGCCTTTGCAAAAGGATTCTGTTAAGCCGACAATGCGTATATTGCTCCTTCTCGACCTCGACTCCAAATCATCACACTTATCACAGAGTTTATTCATTTCGCTTTTCAAGACAGCAATGTCATGAGTGTTTTGGTGGGTCGAGTCTTCGTTCACACTTATTCTGTTTTCGGCATCAGTGATTCTGGCACTTTCGTTATCTACCCTGGCTTTGAGGGAGCCTATCGTGGAGACAATATCGTCCAGTTTGACATTTATCGCCAGGAATCCGTTCTGGACCGTCGTCAAAAGATGGTCAAACTTGGAGTCTTCCGTAGCAGGGAGGTCAGATGTTGTACCCTGCCTTTGAGCGCATTTTTCCCAGGCATCACACGGGTGTCCACTTGTTAATATCCGTTGTAGTGAGGATCGTAGATGGCCACTGGGGGATGGTTCACCTCGGACTGTTGTAGTAGTTAATCTCGAGGCCGTGATGTGATACAAGGGTGCTGTCGGCCCCGGGTCCGAGGAAGGTACAGTGCGTGGGGCGAGCGCTGCGGCGTGGACCGCGTTTTATTCAACAGGAGCTTCCCTTCAGGGGCCCACGCGCAGTCACCAAGCAGTGTCCCACTCAGCTTCCCTCATTTGCCCGCAGGCCCCGTCCACAGCAGGCCCGTACCACCCACACCGCACGGTCGTGCCCACAGGCCGGCCACAGGATTAGCATCTGGGACGGCACATTTACTTTTTCGTTTCGTTCCCCACTTTCTTTATGACGCCGTTCAACATCAGCAGTAGGGGTTCCACCCGACCAGGACCACCCCGGGCCGTGCAGGAGAATACGGTGATTCAAGTGCCGGGGCGGGAGGGCGGGGCAGGGCGCATGCAGCTCAGGTCTCACGCAAGGCACTTCTCCTACCAGGAAGGACACCGTCCTCGATGAGCGAATGTTGCTTCCTATAGGGTGGCATTCGAGGCAGTCCAGGCACAGGGAGTCCATTCCGCCCGCGGGGCCAGACCCGCCCACTGCAGGGCCCGCGCTCCACCCAGAGCCGCGGCACTCGCATTGGTTACTCCGGAGCTGAGGAGCGGCCCGGTGCCTCCTGTCTGCCACCCCGTCCGTATCTGGGCTCGCCGGGTCCGATTTCACCCGTTGTTTCTCCCGGTGGGTGCAGGATAGGTGCAATAGTCGAATCCACTGGTCTGGTAGCGCGGATGAAGGCAGATAGAGGATATAATTTTCAAAGGATAATACGCCGGAGAGGAGCTCCACTCTTAGGCAGCCATCTTGTTGCGCGACAGCGCCCCCTCTCCCGGAAATACAATAATGTTTGACTTTCTGAACTCACTCACCCCAAGAATTCAATTTACCTAAAAATCAAGCAAGACATCGATGGAATTTCTAGATGTACTTGCATACCCAAAACAAAACAGACTAGAAACAACAGTCTTTACAAAGAAAAAAGACAGAAATAGCCTATTGATGTCACCAAGTTTCCACCCGAGAAAAACTATTGAAAGCATAACTTTGAGTCAGAGTCAGCTAATCCGGTATAGAAGAATCAATTCGGCGGAAAATTTATTTGATTCAAAAGCTAATGAATTAACTTTGAAATTTCTGTCCAGAGGATATGAACCAACCAAGATACAATTGGACACAAATAAGGTTAAAGCCATAACAAGAGAACAAGCTCTACAACCAACCACAAAGAAGAAAGACAATGAGTTAGTGTATGTAACAACGTTTTTCACAACAAAGTCGTCAAATTAAAAAAATTATCAAGGAGAACTGGGATACTTTAAAATTGGATCCTAAACTTGAAAATTATTTCCATCACTGCCCCTTTTTGCATACAATAAGAGTCGGTCAGTTCGAGATTATTTGATCAAGTCAGATTTCAGCTATCAACAAATACAAACCTCAACATTCAGGGGTACTCGCCCCTGCAATAACTGCAATTGCTGTCACAACATCATTAAAGGTAACTACATCAATCATCCCCACAAAGATACAAAGGTTTTTTTGAGACACACCTCAATGTGTGATATAAAGAATGTTATTTATGGAATCAAATTTCCATGTGGCCTTTACTACGTTTGACTTACAGCAAGAAAGGATAAATAGAGATGGGGGGGACCATAAATCAAATGTATGGCTGGAATCCCCAAAATCCCCTGTGGCCCAACACTTTAACCAACACGGTGGCTCAACTACCCTTTGTAATTTTGGAACATGTACAGCTACCAAGATGGGGAGGAAATCTTCCAAAACTACTCCAACAGAGAGAAACTTTTTGTAATGAGAAAATGGACTCTATGTATCCAAAGGGGATCAATTTGGATTGGGATTTGTACTGCTTTTTGTAATCAAAGACCTTGAGCAAACATAATTTAAAAGGCTAATGACTACAGTGGGAAACTATACATATTGAGTATTAGAACATGTTCCCAACCTGATAGATGATTCACTATAAGTTTAACTGTTTCAGACACAGAGCTCACATAGTTAGGCTTTACACTACCTATTTGCATTATTATATCATGTTAAACTTCTCTTTTTGTTTAACAAGATATTTTCTATGGATTGACATATTTAAGTGATTTGTGATTTTGCGGAATATGTAATGTAAAGTTTGTCTGTAATGCACTCATATTATTATAACACGATACTAATTCCCGATTTGCAATAATATACCAATGCTGTTACATGAATGGAATGTTACATCTGCTTGTTTAGGAATTATCAATTTATATGCCAAGACCACATGACAAGAATATAATGTTGATAAAACAAACATTATGTTTTGAGTTTGAATAATGGTAGAAATCACTTTTCAAAATTAAGAATACAGAAGGTATCAATTTTTTCTTCCAAGATGGCACGATTTGTATGAGATGGCACTTTCTAGTCCTTAAACGTAATGGAAGGATCACGGTTGCTCAGCGACGATTCCGGGCGAAGAGAGAAAGAGAGAGCGCAGGAGATTCAAGCTGTAGCACATGCTTAGGCGTAGCGTGTTGCCATTTAGTTCAAAGTAAGTGTATAAAACCATAAGTATAAAGCCTTAATGGCAACCGCTAAGCAGATACATATAACGAGTCAAGCAGCTAGTAATTAAACTAACGGAGACTTTTGTCTCTTGTACTTTAGAGCGTAGACAAGGGGCTTCCGTCCGCGTCTCCGTGGAACGAGACGTGATTCATTGTAGCTACTCACACAGCTACGTAAAAATACCAATTTGAGAGGAACAACAAACAACAGTAAGTGATTATTTATGCTCTCAGTATTACAATAACACCCTAAAAATCCAATAAGATGGGATACACGGATTTTAACACACGTTATATACAAACTCTGTTTTTTACAGATAGATTACTTCTGGAGCCTCGAGCAATAGAGTTTGTCATTACTGCACTGTACGACAAAAGGAATAGTGTTGCATTTCTTGTATTTTCAACACCTCAATGAACTAAAGAGGTATGTCACTTAAATCATTCGTATGCCGCATATTGAGAAGTATAAAAATAATTTTAAACCAACATATTTCCTTTCTATGAGGAGTAATATTAAGGTATATGCCATCTCAGCTATTGAAGAGCCCTTGTCTGAACTTAAGAAGCTTCTGGTCTAGCGTATTCGTCTGAAATCTACATATAACTGAGTGGAGCATATTAAGTTAATGCATTGTCAGGTGAGCTTACTCTATGTTAAGAAATCTAAGTTCCAGTGAATACGGGTTACTTTTATTTGGTCTAGCATAGCGGGACCTAGCGCTTATATAGCGACTGGTCCCGCACTAGATTATCCTATCACCGTAGGTCAATTAATTAAATAATCATGGGTTCTGTTGCTCATCTTTTCAGAATATGTTTTGAAACAATTGGCAAGAAAGATTTGGTTCCTAACAACTCACATACAGGTTAGTTGGGATATCTTTCTCAATACTCTTAGTTTGGAGTTATACTCTTACTTATGATTGAAGATTAATTCACTTGCGTAATAGGATTTATTTGTATAATTAGAGAAATCATTTCTTTGATATGAAAACCTGAAGAAGGGCATCAGGCCCGAAACGCGCCATAGATGATAGATTGCCGATTTATAGAGTCAACACGATTAACATCTTCTATCAAGATATCAAGAATATTAATGTAGAAAACTTTGATTTAGTTTAGGAAATTAGATGGACTGTCTCGACCGTTTAAAATAAACCTTTTTTTATTTGAAAAATGTGCTGTATTGAACCTGTGTGTTATTCACTACATTGAACAGTATTGGTAAAAAACCACGGAAGACTCTAATTTCTTATGTTTTGGAATTGTTACTTTGAACTTATTTGCTTTGAATTCGTTACAATTTGCTACACAACTAATACAATCTGTTGAAAGGTTTTCTTGAATTTGTCTGAATCTTTAATCAAGGTTACCACCTATTAGGTTGTTAGTGCTGTGGCCTTGTTTGTATCCTGAGTCACTTGAGATACATTTAGTTTCTATTTCAGAATCCTATACTAACCTTACCACTGTCCCTATTCACAAAAGAAAATAAGAAACAACACAAAACCAACCACAAAGAAACAGATATTTCGTGGAGCTGGAAGGACTTGCTGCTGGCTTCTGACACCAAACTTTCTTATAAAGGTCTTTGTTTAAAGTTCAGTTCAGGATAATCAGTTTTTGGGGCCTCTGAAAGGCTAACCAGGTGTACAAGCCTAGGCCTCTCTTTGCCTGTCTCCATTCTTGAATTCTTCTCCTTCTATATCCCCACTCTGCGGTTTTCTCAGTTTCTCTGCCTCGCTCTCCATTCTAGGGTGTTTTCACTCCTTCCCCCTCTGGGGTTTCTTCTATCTCTCCCCTCTTTGGGGCTCTCTGCCTTCTTAGTCCCAAACTCGGATTCATCTGTTCCTCATTGGCCTTTCTGGTGTTCTCTTTTTTCAGTTTCCCCACTCAGGGTTTTCTTCTGCCTTGCCCTTCTTTAGGTCTTTTTTCTTTCTCGCTTTCCACCCTTGGGTTTCTTCTTTCTTTTCCCACTCTGGGGATCTCTCTCTTCCTTCTCATCTGTTCTCCCTCCTTCCATTCCAGTGGAGTGGCCTCGTACTTGAGTACTGTAGACCGTGCTACTCGGGAGGGGTGATTGACTGAGTAAGCTCTTCCTTCATCATGGAGCCACTTATGCAACTTGTCTGCTGCACTCTGCATCGGCCGTAAGCATATCCTTCTTCTGCTCGCTTGGTGCGGGGTGGCGAGGTAGCCTCCATACCGTACCTCAGTTTGATCCATTCAGGTGTTTCATCTCAGTTCCTGTGTCCTCCCCGGGCTGCTCCTATCATGCAGGCTCTGTGCCTTGCTGTACTTTCACAGTGTACGATCACACTGCCATTCTCTTCCTCCCACCAGCCACACCTCCTGTGGTCTCCTCTCTGCTGTTAATCTCTGTGAGATTTGCAGATTCTCTCTCCTGATTGGTTCTTCCCTCGGTTCTCCTCCACGGGTCTGGTTCATTCGTCTATCCACAGGCTTCCATGGAGGCAGAGCAAAGGTAGGGTAAGAAGTTGAATCAGCCATGATAAAAGGGTTTATGGAGTTATCCTACCATGTAGCTCTTGCATAGCCTATAACAATGTTAGTGTCTGGGGGAGGGGGGATTGTGACTTTTACCCCTCTTTGGAGACTTCCTGACATCTATGGGGGAGTCACCTTCAGAGGGATCCCGCTTACCCTGTCCCCTAGGGGTTGTTAATCACAGCAGGCTCACCTCTCTTGTTTCAAAGAAGGTGGCTCCCCCTTGGGGAGAGGTGTTGATCTCGCTGGATTAGTCACGCCTACCTCTGCTAGAGTGATGGAAATTTGGGTTTGATCAGTTTTACTTATTCTCAGTATAAGAACATTGAAAGATGCACTACATGGGTGTTGACGTATATCGAGGATAGACTATTTAGGGTAGTCACTGATTTAAAATTGCCAGGGTGCTCTGCAAACTAAGATTAAGTTAATCAGGGTCAGAATTTTCAATGTGGGATTTGTTTGTGTGTCTTGATGGTTCTTATGGGAAGCATTGGATGGATGTAGACTTTTCTTAGAATGGGTAGGTTCAAGGATGTTTATGTTTTTAAATCTGATGTAATTTATAAAATGAGTATTTAATGGATTGTATGCAATGTGCAAGTAATCAAGGTGTTTATCTGGAAGAATGTCCCTTTGTAGCCTCCCCCATTGTAGCTAGGGGGGTGAGACCGCTCCACAACACCTTTCCCCCCCTAGGGGTCTGGGCAAGTGGGACCTCACTGGGAGAGACTCCCTCTCAGGGGACAAGGACTCACATTTCCATGACCATCCACCATAATGGCAAATGTGGGATTATCAAATGTAAAGAACATTGTAAGCTCCAGGGACTTTGCTGAAGGCAAAAACTACAATATCTCATTGTGCACAAAAAGGAAGATCTGTCTCTTTAAGGAGGGACATACAATTACCTGATCCGA
Organism: Ambystoma mexicanum; assembly: GCF_040938575.1. NCBI lineage: Eukaryota > Metazoa > Chordata > Amphibia > Caudata > Ambystomatidae > Ambystoma > Ambystoma mexicanum. The sequence continues at coordinate 722,348,290 of NC_090926.1, forward strand.
GGAGGCTGGAAAGAGAGAATACGGTGAGTAGACGAGAAGCATGTCCCGGGAGAGAAGAGTGTAAGCATTGGAAGCCCATTTATAATAATAATATTAATAATAATTTAGCATTTATATAGCGCTACAAACCCTCAGGTATCTGAGCGCTGCTTATTATTACCCACGGTGTGTGGTGCTCATTTATCGACCTCGGAAGGATGAAAGGCTGAGTTTGGCCCTGCCAGGATTCGAACCTGCGTTAGCAGGCTCTGCACGGGTGTCAAAGCGAGCGCTCTACTCGCTGTGCCACTTGACCAATTGATCATTATAAGGTGATGCTGGGAGAAGGTGGAGCCACAGGGAACTGCCGAGCCAGCAACATTCACAGGAGCCCTGGGCATCAGAAGGAAACCCTATATATAAGCGTTTCTGAGGAGAAATCAATGAAGAAGAAGGAGGGGAAGCCTAATCCCCATGGTGGCGGGAGCTTGAGGACTTTGTGGTGGGTAGTCCGCCCATCAAACAGCATCAAAACCACCAAGCAAAAGAGTCTACGAGAGACCCTGTGATCCGTAGCCCAACACGGTTGCATAGATGCAGAGAACCGAGTGAGAGATGCCAACGAGGAACATGAGCAGTGGAGTAGAGGAAGAGAACCCAACGAGCGATGAGCCAGAAAGCATTCCCCTACAAAAACAAAGGTGACTGAGAGAACAGGAGTACCGAGAGGCTGCCAGGGCATCGCTATGTAAGAGGAGAAAATCGTCTGAGTGAAATTGATGAGATACTGAAAATAACATCAATAAGTGAACTGTATAAATGTAACCACAAATATCATGAATAAGCCAGAGAGAGATGGTATCAAAGAATGGATACAAAGAGAAACGTTTTCCAGTGAAAGTAAAGTTTCCCTAAATATAAAGCCTGTAACGTTGAACTGTATTAAAGAGATCACAAGATCAGTGATTAAACCTGAAAGAGAAGGTGTTAAGAACTGGAGACAAACACCCTGGGACGAAGGGTGGGAATCGAAATGGGAACTGAAGTCAAGTGAAGTAGAACAGAGAAGAAGGGATCAAACTGAACCATGCCAGGAAAGAGGAAGGCTCACGTTGCTACCAAGGATACCCAACTTTAAAAGGTCAGAGGTATCATGAAAGGTCTGTACGCCTGGGAGAGAGTATATGAAAGAGAAATACAAAACATTCTGGAATAACTATCCGAATAGGGGAGAGCAAACCTAAGTACATAATAGAAAAGCTACAGGACTTTGTCGAGAGTCTTCCAAGAGATTATGTGAAGATATCTTGCTGACGAGAACTATGGAATACACAGAGACTTTGCCATAAGAGAACAACCAGAAAGAAGAGACATTTTCCTTGTGTAATAGAAGTTAATCAAATAGTGGTAAGGTCAGTTAGAATTAGTTTTGGACAAAGGACATATTCAATTCGGACTTCCTAATGACTGACAGGCACCTTGAGTTACTTATATAGGTAGGGAAACCCCTCTAGCAATAGGGAAAGATGGGACCCATGTTTTGGCAGTTTCACACCTCTGCTCTGCCTCTCGTGAGATCATCCTTCAAAGCCAAGCACCTCCTCCCTGGGCTCTGCTACCCACATTCCTTTCTATTGACATAGGTCTGCAGTACACACACTAGATGGATATAGCTTGTGGACGAGATGGCCTTTCTTTTACCAGTCAGAACGGGGCTGGGGTAGAGGTTGGTGAGCCTGGCGAGGCCTGGCCGGCCCGGGCTCCAACGGGGGCTCTAGCCAGACCCTCCTTTTGGGCCGGTGCCCCCCGGATGGCACGGGCCTGCCATGGGCCCCGCCATGGCTGCCCAGTGCATGCACAGCACAAAAAAAGAGCATTTCTTTCCATTTTGCCTGCACCGCACGGGCAAAATGGAAAGAAATGCTAATTTCTTTTGTTTTCATATTTGACAATTTCTTTCCATTTTGCCTGCGCCACGTGGGCAAAATGGAAAGAAATGCCCATATATGAAAAATAAATAAACGCATCCCTGATGGTGAATCGCCAGGGCCACGTTAAATGTTTTTCCTTTTTCTGGGGGAGCCAGGGATTTCATGGGCCCGGCCTGTGGTGGGCTCCTATAGCCAGGACTGATGCCCAGACTGGGCCCTGGGTTGGCCCTACCCATGAAATCCCTGGCTCCCACAGCTCTAGGCTGGGGATGAGAATAGGTGCTGTGGCTGTGCACCTCTGCCCATGTTTCAATAGTGTTGAATCTGTTTCATGCTAGGCCCAGTACCCTAAAATGGTGACAGTTCAGAATAGTTTGCCTGCATGCACGTCTCCCTCTCACACTAGACCCGGGCATCTATTCTTCTATCCCCTGCATGTACCACCCCCGCACACCTGCCATATTATGTTATCCATTTTGACCCCCATTACCACAGCTCTCAGTCGGAACCACTTAGGAGAGAGAGGGAGTTGGACCTGCATCCCAACATTACCCCCTCAGTGAATCCTACTGTAACTAACTCTGCTGCCATCCTCTGCGCCTCCTCATACTGCCACATCCCTTCTCTAGGTACCCAAACCCTACAAACATCTTGTAAACTCTCCCCCACGTGGGTTCACTGTTCTGGAGTACAATTTGTGTAAATACATCCTCCATCCCCGGATAGGTCTACCCAGTGTTCAGTGAAATTTTCAGGATCTGTAGGAGGGGTAGTTACAGTCCCTAGGGGATCTATTGCTATTTCTATCCACACAAACCCACGCTTTGTGGGATGCTGTGTTTGCACCTACCCATCATTTATACTGTGAGATGCACCATTCACCCCAATTGTAGCCATCATTATTGCACTGTTCGGGAGAGTCTTTGTACAACATTGGAGGAGTGGCTGGCATGTGCAGAGCATCACCAACAGGGGTACTGTGATGGGGACTTATATCTTCACCAGCTTTCCCATCCAGGATGGGACGCATGAGAACAGGTTATCGAGCCAGTCGTCTTCCTCTCTTCTCCCTTCATTTTGCATTTTTTTCTTCAGTTTGTGTAGGGCCCCTATGATGTATGTTAGGGACCCATTGTCCATGTCCTTGGGGGTATGTAAGGGTAGCAGGATGACCCTATTTTTTGGCATACCCCTCCCTACATTGGTGTAAAACGATCCAGAACGTACCTGTTCTGGAGGGTCATCAGCTTGATCGCTCTAATCTTGCTCTTAATGGCATTGGGTCCTTGTTCTGAATCATTGTCCAGCTGGATTACTTCCCATTTCGCTATTTGGAGCCTCTTCACTTTAGCTGATGGCTGCACTCTGGGTAGCAGAATGGACATGAAGAATACTTCAGCTTTGTTGTATTGCCAGTATTTGTCAGGTATTTCCTTCAGCAACTTGGACTCCTCTACTGTTTTCTGAGTGCCCGCTTCCTTCTTCTCCCTTGTAAGGCCTGAGGTATGGGTAAGCCTGGGTGTACGGTCCTTCTTCTTGGTGTTTCACTGAGATGCACTTCTGGTACCAAGAGGATGGGAGAGTGCAGAGTGGTGAGCAAATATTTTCCCCTCTGTGATGGTGGGAGGTGCAGAAACGCCTACTGCATTTCACACCCAGTACGTGTCCATGAGTGCTGCAGTACCTTTCTTGAGAACTGGAATGTACAGAGTCTTGTTGCATTTAGCATTACTTCCCACTGAAACAGTTCCTTTCCCCATCGAAGCACATTTGATATTCTTCCTTTGGCTGCACCATTACAGGGCTCTCCTTGGTTTAGATCCATGTTAGTTTAGCGGCATGTGCCGCCCAGACGTCGTGGCATTTGTTGTTAACTTCCCATATGATTTCTTCTCCAAATCCAACCAGGCCTCCAGTGGTGCAGCTAACTATTGCCTTCTCCCATCGATTGGATATGAACAATGCCCCATTCATCCTTATGAGTGGACACAGCATACACAGAGGGTCTTTGCTGTTACTTTTCCTGGCACTCTTGTCATCATCTCTATCAATCAGCACCACTCGTACTGCATGCGCTAAGAACAAACTTTACACTTGGCACAGCGCTACATGGAATAAACATTGAGCCTCTAACAATGGCATTTCATGTGGTACTAGCATCTTGGCGGCCCTGGGGGCTTGGGAGTTTAAGGGGCAGACAAAGCAGCTTCCATTTGCCCTATATTTCCCCACTGCACTCAAGTCATTGTACCAAATTTTGTTACATTTCGGGTGGTAAACATCTTCCATCATATTCAAATTAAGGCCTTTATATGCATTATAGTTTTTACCCTGTTCACATTTGTACTTTCACTCGTTGCTACAGATGTTGTATAGCAATATTTTACATTTCACATTTATCAGTGTTTCATTAACCTCTATCCCCTGTGTACATTTGTTTCCATTTTCAAACTAGTGCTTATCATATATAATGTTATCCCACAATAGAAGCTGTAAAGGAAATGTGAAATTATATACATATAACATTCATGTAAAAAATAATATTGTTTCTTGTGTATTATCTGGGTGCTGTTTCAAGTGGTCTGTGTATTATGCCACTTGTGAAGTGTTTGGTGGCCACCATAATATGCATGAAGGAAGCGCATGGGGTATGATCTTTACCAGTATGTTTGTGTGCTGTGTTTATAATTGTAGTGATACTAAATAATAGCAGCTTTTTAGTTGTAGAGGTAGAGTTCACAATATGAAATAGATCCCTACATACATATGTACATAGTTACAGTATCCAGCAGCATGTACTACAAATACAGCCAGTAACTTGAAAAAGAAACCAAGGGTATGAAATGGGGGTAGACAGTACTGTAGATGCAGATTGTAGATGGATGGTACTGGGATCCCTGCGGACATCAGGAATGTGCACCCAGTACCGTAACTCTTTCACATTTGCAGCAAATGGGGTAGCATACACAACTGTAAACAATCCATTGTATCTTGGCTCGCTCCACCTACATATGAAATTCCATCGAGGAATAAGCTCCTGGGGAATAGTTGGGTGAGTAACAAGATCGCAGGATCTGGAGCAGCGCTGGTGTTGTCCTTGATCTGCCGTGGAGCTATCTGTTGAGAGATAAGTTTGATTGATCATGTAAGGACAGACAAATACATTTTGAACTCTTCTCTTAGGAGGGACGCAGCCCTGTGAGTATCCAAAGCACTCCTAATGGGAGATACTGGCATGTGATGGTCCTTACAGGACTGCATCTGCATGCTGAAAAGTGCCAGAAGGAGGCAGTGAAGCCAGTTTCTTTTAGGAGTTATTTTTTAACAAGCCATTGATACGTTCTACTACACCATTGGCCTGGGGGTGGTAAATAATGCTGTTATTTCTTTGAACAAATCATTGAAGACGTGCATTCCATTTTCAGATTTTAATGTGTCACACACACCCCATTGAGGGAATACCTCTCTCACTAAAGATTTAGCGGCTGGCTTGGCATCTGACTGTCTACATGGACCAGCCTCGACCCAATAGGAGAAGGGACATACTACCACAATGTATCTATCTGTGTTGCACCGTTCTCCCATGTAGCATAATAAATGTGGAGCTCTCAGAACGGCCCAGTAGGGTGGAGCAAGGTGCCCCTGATAGTGCAGAGCGTTTGTCCAGTACTATAGCTCTGACACACCATGCAATTAACAACAAACACATTCAAGAATTCCTGTAAATTCGGGACAAATCAGTCCTCCTGAAATTCTGCAGCAATATGTAGTTTGGACATATATGAAGGGTAATGTAGCTGATCAAAAGCAATGACCAGCAACGCATAAGGCATTACTACTTGTCCAGTGGTGCACTGCCTCCAGACCAAATCTGTAGGCGACTGCACACACCCGATAGATGTATGCAGCCTATGGTTCTGCCATAGTAGTTTTTCATCTTGAAGAGCCTGCCCCTGTAACTCCACTATTTCAGCTGTTGGCAAAGATGTTTTGGACGTTGGTAATTGTGCTTGCATATTTGCAACCTCTGGGTATCCTCCTATGTCGGTTACAAGGCGGTATGCTGCACATTTGGCAGCCACGTCCTGGCTGCTTTTCCAAGAGACATTTTGTCTGGGTTGTTAGTATGGTTGGTGCACTTGATGACGGCCTCCAATGTGGGTTAGGACAAGGTGTGCATTAGTCTGCCTAGAAGCGCAGCATGTTGTAGAGGGGACCCCTCATCACTTTTAAATCACCATCTCCTCCACCTAGCTAAACCAGAGTGTACGGTAATGGTAACATATGCTGAATCAGAGTAAATCATCACCCTGCACTATTGAGATGCCTCCAGCATTTCTATCAATGCTATTAGTTCAGCTGTCTGTGCTGAATAATGCATGGGAAGCCTTTTTTGCAGCAGTGTCACATATTCCCCATCCACTAGTTGGACCACAGCTGCCCCTGTATGTCTTTTACCCATCACTCGGTCAATGATTGTAAACCCGTCAACAAAAAATACCTCCTGCTCATCCAGGGCGTAGTTGGGTACTTTTGGGATATCATCGGACCCTTCATAGGTAGTACAGTCATGTGATTTGTTGTTGTCGCCAATTGGTTCAGTCAGGAAAGTGTCAGGGTTATCTGTTTTGCATTGTACTATGTGGATGATAGTTCTAGACAATATTATCTCATATGTGGACGCTCACTAGGAAATGCTGAAACAAAGTTTGTCAAAGATAATATAATTCATAGTGGTGTCGTGCACTCGCTTCATATCCCACCATGTGTGTACATCCTATTGCTCATTCGCCTGAGTATGTCGAGCCCCAGAAATAACCGGCGCATCTTTGATGTTTATAAAGGATGTCTCTATCAAGCACTGATGTCTCTGTACTTGTGCATCTGCTAATTACCATATTTTATGAATGTGTGTATAGTGAAAAGAGTAAATCCACTGATTTCCTAATTTTGTAACCCACATTACAAATTTGAAAAGAAAGCAAGACAAATGTGGAAGCATAATAAACAACAATGCATTTAAAAAAAACAGCAAGGTGCATGTGATTATTATCAGTTTGCTTATGTTGGTATTGATTGCTCATGATTTAAATAAAGTATGTCAACCGTCTTCTGTGATGCCAGCTGTTAGTGGTCCTTGGGATATTAAGTGTAGAAATCCACTGGCATACGCATGCCTACCTATAAAGTTCAAAAATTAGAAAATGCTGGATCACTATTACAAAAAACAATTCCGTTCCCAGTCTTTGTTCATACCGTTGGCATCATGCTGTCCAACCAATATTCCTGTGATGTCATCATGTTGCCATCAGAGGTCAAGGGTCGTGTAATGTTACTTCAGCTACTCCTGGCATGTTGGTGGAATGATGTCCCTGATTCTAATTAGGAATCACTTAAATAGTTCACACTATAGGCTGAATTATCTTTGCTCAATATTGGTAACATATCTTGTGATTCATGGTTCTCTTGCAGAAAAGTGAAATAAATGGTACAATACAACTGTCAATGGCAGACGTATTCTGAACGGTTGTATACTTGCAAATAAACATATAGGGGCTCATTTTCAAGACCCCCGTAGAATAAATTGAGGTGCCAAAGACAGGCTTAACGGCATTACGCCTGTCTCAATGCCTCCATTCATGCTATGGGGAATTTTCATTGTTTTTTAAGGGTGAGGGTAGGGTTGGAATTGGATTCATGTTTCTGCCCTTCTCTTTTACCCTCAGCCTTCCAAAACGACTTGGTTTTTTAACACCAGCAAGAGATGTTCATGCTGGCATAAAAACAAATGATTTCCTATGGAATATCCCTGCTTTACGCACCAGAAAAAAGCAGACGGATCCCAAAAGAAATCATTGTAAACATTGCCTGCTGTGCGTACATGGCAGGCCGCGCTTACTCTATTTACACTGTGGAGTGAAAAAGAGAGGTGTAAAGAGGTTCTCTCTTCATTCACACTTCTCTTTTGCACTCCGCAGTGCAAATAATGAAAATTGCACGAAAGTGAAAACGTAAGAGCAGGGGTGTTGTTAGGTTTGTAAAAGATCTGGGGCTAGAGCCCATGGCAAGTTTAGATGTCACATACCTATATCATATGAACACACACGTCACGTTGTGCTTTCGAGTGTTAATATTGCATGCTATACTGCTAATAATCATTTGGAAGTACTGTGCTAACATGTAGCTATACTGCCACTCCAAATTGTGAACATTCATCCAATAGTGCTAGGTAATACTTGAGGTTATATAAGACAAAGAAAAGCCAATTGACAGGACAGCCAAAGACTTGCTGTGGATTGAGAAAGTGTATTTAAGCAGCAGCTGGAGAGCACCCCGTTTGCCACATTAGCCATACAGTCGTCGCTTGCTGCTGGTTCTTGGGCTGAAAAACTGCCAAGGGGTAGCTAGTGGGCTTAAAAAGTGGTGGGATGTAATTACTTAGTTTATAAAATCAAACCTTTACCAACTGAACAAATACATGAGCAGCCTTATATTGACTGGGTACAAAAACAAATTAGACAACAAACAAAATCACAATTACAGAGACAATTATTCGTAGTTCAAAACTGTCCATCTTACCAGGCAGAGACTTGTTAGGTCATGACTGTTGGCCCTTATGAGACCGCACAGTTGCCACTGCCCAGTTTTCAATTATTTCCCAGATCACTCTTCAGATCCTTCCATAGTTTCTAGGACGGTCTTTAAAAAGGCGAGTAAAGCCAAGGTCAGCGATAATTTTGCCCCTGTTTTTAACATACTCCACCATTCATCATCATCCAATGTTGTAGTCTCCAAAAGGAATTTTCCAAGTAGCTGAGTACGGTGGTCTTTTAGGATGTGGCAAAGTATAACAAGATGATAGAGTGTTTCATTGTCCCCTCCAAACAATCTACATCTGAGGTTCCTCTCCAGCAAGGGCTTCCGGGCCTCTGTGACTGTCCTGATAGGGAGTAAGTTCAGCCGGAAGCACATAGACTGTTGTCGGAGATAGGCACAAGGAAATTTAATCAGATAAATTGGTAATTGGCCCCTTGCCCTTGTTTCCGGAATAGGCATTCCATAAACGTTGCATTTCTCCTTAGCTTCAAGTGAGGGGATTCAATCTAGGTCCATCTGTTTTTTCTTGACCCGGGTGAGGTTTTTCAGTAAATGATCTGCAGTGGCGTTAATACTCTCCAGTTGCAGAATACAGGCCCCAGAACATTGTTTTAGTAGGGGCTCAGTCCGCTCCTCATAGGCCTTTGTTAGGACTATGAGGCCCCTTTCAACTTCAGCACTCAAGCACTTACCAAAGAAGGCCAAGGACTTCCACACCACAATCACTTTTAAGGAATTAAACCCTAGCTCTACTCTTACAGCTTGAACGGGCGTTGCGTTAGGTAGAGTTAGGGCTTGCCTCCAAAAAATCCCTTCAAGTTTAGACCAAACGGCGAGAGGTAAAGCCAACATCGCATCCCAGCCGTAGGTCAAAACTGATGTTACCTTTTTCCAATAGAAATCAATTATTGGCAACAGTGTGAACTTGCAGTACCTTCTCATGATAGTTTTTGCCTGCGTTGCCAGTATCTTCCCCTTACTTCGCAGCATTTTATCATGGAACAAGTCTGTCTCGCTGTTACTAAATTCTACACCGAGATATTTCAGGGATGCCAACTCTAAAAAATCTTGCCTTTTCTAGTACCAGATGGGAAGTTTGGTTTTCCTTCCCAACCTTGTACCCAAAGTCAGAATCCTAGACTTGTTTACATTAATCTTCAAGCCATTGTCTTCGATGTAGCTTTCCAGATTGTTAAATTGACGTTGTAGACCTATCTGAGTCTGATCCATCAGTATGAGATCATCTGTGTAAAGTAGTTGATTCATCGAGGCAGCTGCCACAGTTGGGGGAAAACATCTTGTCTTCTCAAAGACTACTTCGATATTAGATATAAACAGGTTAAAGATTGCAGAAGCCAATCTACATCCCTGCTTAAACCCGTTCTCAGTTTCAATTGGCTGTGACAGGTTACCCGCTTCATTCAGTCTAACTACAATAGATGTCTTCGAGTGCAGCGCCTGTATTGGTTCTAGAATTTTCTTCGTGCATCCCCAACAAGTCAACTTTGACCATAGAATACATCTATCCACTAGGTCAAAAGGTTGCGCGAGATCAATGGAGGCCAAGTATATCTGACTTCCAATCTGCTGCTTTGCCCTCATTTTTAACAGGTTGATCAAAAACAAATTGAGGGAAGTACCTATCCCTTTAACAAACCCTGCTTACCAGATGTCACAGTGATTTGTAGAGCTCCTCCAATGTCTCAGTTCTTTTAGAATTACTGCTGCAGTAGTGATACAGTCTGGACTGGCCACTCTTGAAGTACTGGCCAAACTTATCAAATTCTGAATCTCATCTTTGTCAATACCAAAGGACCATTGATCTGCGCGGTCTGGAGTATATAGCTGATCCGCTATTCCAGATTTTGCAAACAATGTCTTGTAATGTTTAGAACAGACTTCAGCTGGTACCACATTACATAATGCCGATGATTGCAAGTTGTTGAAATTTTTGAAGATTTTCCATACCTCACCAGTGTTTTTAGAGGAAATCAATTTCAGAATCTTCTCTGCGTCGCTTTGGATCATCAGATGTTTATGAGCTTTCAACCAATTTTTAAAGAACTGTTTCAGCTGTTTCCTGAAGACTCAGGCGATCCAGTTTTCACAAACAGCTTCACTTGTCTACGGAGATCTAATTTCCTGATTGCCACTGCCTGATCGACACAGTGGCATTTGACAAATGAGGGCTTCATACCACGAGTTCTTTTTTCCGCAAACATAGTAAGGGCAACCGTATAATCTTTTAGGTTCCTTGTGTCTGTCTGCACACTAGCTTGGTTGTCCGGCATTGCTTTGTGTCATTCTTATGATGTTTTCGGGAGTAATTCTCAGCCCGGAAAGTCCTGTATTTACATCAAATTGCTGCCTCATTTGAGTTAATTTGTACGTAGGCCCATGGTCAGATGTAACCCTTAAGATTTTGTGGTCACTATTATTAGTTCTCAAAACTTTCATTGACTTCAGCCTTTCGTGCACAAAATGTAAGGTGAATAAATAGTCCAAGATCTTCGCTTCTTTGCCCCTCTTCCAAGTCGTTGTTGGGGGAATATCCCTACACAGGTGCCCATTCACCATTCTTTTGTTATGCTCAGCTAATTCTTCTCTCCATCTCAGGACTCTTACTACAGCCGGGGAAGCATTCAGTGGGAGGTCCGTGATGAGCTCTTCCGAGAGGTGAAAGCATTGACTATTTAAGTCACCACAAACAATAAAGGCCAAATTAGGCCATTTGCCCAAGGAGTAATCTACGAGTTGGAGGACTTGTCTTTCAAATGTCAGCGCCAGAATTGAACTGAAGTTCCAATAGAGATTCAGAACCATGATAGCTCAGAAGATCTGTTCATTTGGATTGGTCATTTGCAGTGTCAAAGCCTGTATTAATGGCGTTGGGTGTAGAACCTCCATTACATTCAACCCTCCCATGTGTTTTATTATTGTTAAGAGGCCAGCCATAGGCCTGCCCTTAATTGCAGGATTCAAATAAAATTTAAAGCCCTCCAAAACAGGCAGCTCTTGCATCCAGGTCAAATTGGGCAAAGTCCATATCTCCCAGCCCAATTAGGTGCCGGAAACCCCTAGTATTTCAGCATTCTAGAGTAAGGGCTGAAGGTTCCCGGGACACAGAATTCTTTCGGCACTATGATCTCGATGGCCTCAGAGCCAAGGTCCCTGCCAGCCAGCTCCATTCATCTCCCTGTGCACCTCTTGTTTTTAGCTCTGGTTTATTCCCTTCGTTTCTGGAGGAGTTGTATCCATCCACTGTAATATTTAGCTTGTGTTTGCCCCTTTCCAGTGGCTTGTTGTCATTTCTCTTAGGTAATACAATTGTTCTCACGGATGTAGCTAGCGAGCGAGCTTGAACTTGACCAGGGGACTATGGGGGCAGAGGGAGTTTCTCCTACCGTGAGAACATTTTGGAAAAAACCCTGTCAACATCGCACATATTTCAGAAAATCTTTTTAAAAATAACCAGAAAAGTATATGTTTCTTAGTGATCTAATGGGCTACTGAATACTGTACTGCTAATAAGCTGCGGCCAGCGGCAAACAGGCGGGATACAAATAGCCAATATTACATAACATACATGTGTTCAAAGACCATCATGGGGCTTTCCTCATCAATATATGCCAGTGTTGCACCCACTATCACCTTGGTGTGCCCAAAGACAATTTTGAGAGTCCCCTGCAACATATGCTAACATTGCCACTGTATATTGAGGGGTTTTCCTCATCCATATATGCCAGTGTTGTACCCATCATCAACTTGGCATGCCCAAAGACACTTTTGTGAGTTCCCAACCATATAGTATGCTAGCATTGCCACTGGAAACATTTTCTATGCTACTTGAGCCCAAAGTTCATCATGAGGCTTGCCCCTTAATATACGCCAGTCATCAACTTGGCATTCCTACCCGACAATTTTGAGTACCCAACCTCATATTATGCTAGAATTGCCACTGCAAAAGATGTTCATGCTACTTGTGCCCAAATACCATCTTGAGGCTTTCCTCATCAATATATGCTAGTGTTGCACCTAGTATCACCTTGGTGTGCCAAAAGACACATTTGTGAGTCCCCAACCATATAATATGTTAGATTTGCCACTGGAAATATTCTCAATGTTACTTGTGAAAAAATACCACCATGAGACTTTCCTCATCAATATATGCCAGTGTTGCACCTACTATCACAGTGGTGTGCTCAAAGACAATTGTCAGAGTCCCCCACCACATAAGATGCTACCATTGCAACTGCAAATACTTTTCATGCTAACTGTGCCCATATACCATCATGAGGCCTGGCTCATTAATGTATGCCATTGTTGCATCGACTATCAGCTGGGCCTATATCCCTTGAAGACAGATTTTAACACTATGAAGGAGGACTGAATGTTTTCAATTAACTGGACGCTCAGTTCATATAAACAAATAAGCCTGGTGTCTTAACTTCCCCGTCAAGCAATGCTGCTGCACTCCATTGAACATTGTAACCAGGACTTATGTACAGTTAACCAGCCCACAAAGACCAATTTCTCTTAAGCACCTTAATTGCACCATGTGCTAGACAAAAACATTCACTATAAAAATGCTTCTGGAAATGCAGAGGTTGCTGATTGGCTCTTCTCCCTAAAATGAGCACCATCATCTACAAATCGCAATGCCCAAATCTCCCAGAAACAAATAGATTTACCTACCCATTATTAAAAACACAACCAGCCGCAAACTTAAGAACATACCCACCAAATCACAAATAAAATACAAAAGTACTTAAGGGCTGACGTGCAGATCATCCTGCCATATGAACCCAATACTGAACACACACTACCTGGAATTGAAACATATTATTCTGAATGTTTAAGTCTTGTGAAGAAAGGACATGGCAATTATCAGAAATCTCAGAAATTGGTATAAAAATACTGAAATCTCTATGTTTCACCACACAGATCTCCACAGCAGCCACTCAACCTGCTGAGCTACCCCATTCGTTTCTCTCCCTCCTGAGCTCCATGATATAGAAGCAGGCTTGAAAGTGATCATTTGAACTCCTTTGGTTCTTGAGAGGGACAGAGGAGGAGTTGCCTAGTGCAGTTTGTTAAAACAAACAAAAAAGGCCTATTTTAAGGCACTTGTTAGGTCAATGTCAGTCTTTTGCATGAAGCGTAAGTGATGAGTCCAGTAAAGTACTTATTTATTTTTTATTTATTTATATATTTATAACACGCCGCAGCTCGCAAGCATCAGGGCGCGACAGAAACACAAAGACTGAAGAGATCACAGGACTACGTAAAACAGAGAAGAGAAGGACTCAACATGAGTCCGAAGCTGAGCTTGTAGCAGATTACCGAAAGAGTAATGTTTTCAGCTGCTTTCTAAAGGAAAGATAGTTACTTTCCAGCCTAAGATTAGCTGGAAGCTCATTCCAGAGAGCAATTGCTTTGGTGGGAAAGGCCCTGCCAAGTCCGGTGGCTTTTACTTTGGTATGGCTGGATTTGAGTAGCCCTTGTTTAGCTGATCTTAAACATCGGCTAGGTTCGTACCAGTTGAATTCCTTTTTGTGGTATGATGTCGCTGAGCCATATAAGCAGCGATGGACCAACGTCAAGGATTTGAATTTAATGCGCTCCTCTATGGCGAGCCAATGAAGGCCTATTCTGTCTTGAGTAATATGGTGACGCTTGGGTTTCCTAGTTATGGATCTAACGGCGTTGTTTTGAATGATTTGGCATTGTTTAATGCAGTTGTTGCTGGACCCAAGCATCAATGCATTTCCTTCATTCAGATTCACAAATATGACAAATCCTCTGGGTTGTTAAACAAATATAGAATTCCTATAAGCCTCAGAAAGAGGCTCAAAAATAGTTGCATAATTCACCTTTAGATGCACTTCTTTTCACTGCAAGTGCCTCAATTTAAAGCTAATTGGAGGTATTCCCCTTCGCTTTCTTTATAGCACAGTTCAGATGAACACACCCAAAAAATAAAGTGTGAAAGTACACAGCCCCCAGCACAAAGTAATCCCTTGCTTGATGACTGCAAGTGTACATGGCCCACATACATGGGTCTAGTCAGACAGTGTTACCTTTGGCTACTGCCTCCTGCACTGGTGTCCCTCTCCCAAGCCAAGTGATTACTCAAGACCACTGCAGCACCCTGCACTGCTGCTGCCGGGCGCAGTGGGGTTGAGGTGGCATGGGCAGCATCACTGCACCACAGTGGGCTGGTGGTGGAGGCTGCGGCCAGGCCCTGGCCCAGAACCACCCTGTGAAACCAAGTAGGCAGCAGAACGAAGGGGTACTTACTAGTTACATCTGGCACTTAAAAAAGCTCCTGGTTCAAAGAAATGAAATAATGTCTATAGGACGAGAGTTAGTTTGTGGGGTCACATGTTCTAAATTTAAATAGTGTCATCATTTTCATTTTCAGAAAACAAAACAACACTGAGCTGGCACCATGCCAAAACCACCGGAACGCACGCTTCAAACCGAGTTTGAACCCGATTCCGTGTATTTCTGATTTGTCGTCACAGCTCGTGTCCACTGACCATCCATTCCGTAGGAACAATTTATAATATAGATATAAGTATTTACATCGAAATCGTACTTAGAGTAAATCTGAATTTCCTCTGATTTATTTCGGTGTGAATAGAAATCACGTTGCAAAAGCATAACATTGTAAACAAGTTGTGTATACCTCTATGTTGACGTGCGTACCTCTTTGGAATGGACTCAGGCAGGCATGGGAGTGTGCCTCAAAGCAAGCTGCTCCGGTTCCTGGCTTTGTTTCAGTGTGGCAAGATTAAAAAGACAGAAGTAAAAGGACAGAGGCCTTTACCGTTTGTCTTTTTAATGCTGATGCTAGACAGTTCCTGTCCCGCTCCCAAGCCAGCTACTGCACAGGTTTCAGGGGTGGGACATGAAATGAGGTGGCCGAGCCTAGCTATGGCTTGTGGAAAAGAAGTATATCTTTTTGTTGCTCGTTTCCGCCAGCTCAGGTAAAATGAGCCCAAATAAAATGGGCAACACATGCTCCAGGTGTTACACCGGTAGAACCGCTAGTGATTGGCTTCTTCATGATTGTTTAACAAGTGGCGCTGGAGCCGACATAGTATGGCCCACACTAAAAGAAGGAGGGGGGCTTGCTCTGCCACCAGCCAAATGTGAGGAGTGACCGAGCGTAGTGGGGGGGATCACCCACTTAGAATATATTTTTTTAAATAATAGGTTGAAATGGTGAACTTTCTGTTATGAATTAGGTGAAAAGCCACACAGATTACAATCAGGTTTGTGGGGTAAAATAAGAACAATCCATTAGATGCCAAGTCATCAACAATGCACAGGAGCATTCTCAAGCTCATTTTCATAATGCCTTTTCCCACTATATGCCAGTACTCTGCAAGTGTAAAACATATATGTATGCTGATTGCCCACACATGTCCATTCTGGCGCACCTATATATACCTGTATTCCCGCATATGAAAATTCTCCTGTTTGCTTTGTCCATAATTCCAGTAATGTTACTATAACAAAAAATACTTATTCAGGCTTTTCCAATATATTTTTTTTTATATTTATAAAGCGCTCACACAGCCCGTGGGCATCGAGGCGCTGTTACAGGAATTGTTTTTTTTCTTCTTAGTTGCGTAATTGTTTTTTTTTTTGTCTTAGTTACGTATTTATAACGCGCTTAAACACCCAGAGGTATCTCCCCGGACCCGGGGATCGAACCTGTGTTGCTTCGTGTCGTCTTGCTTCCAAGACGCGTACGCTGCCGCTGAGCTATCCTCCTGGGATATATGCTAGTATCCCCATGTAATCACTTAATTCTGTTGGCTTTACCTTAATGCCATTAGGAAAAGCCATTCCACAGTAAGAAAACATATCCTTGCTGACTATACAAATCTCCCGCCCTCCTTCTCTCATGTTGTATTTGCTCCCTAACAACAGTAAAAAATGTCACAGTAAAAAAACATTGTCTTGCAGGCTGCACAAATGCCCCCATACCAATGTAAAAACACTTATGTTGCCTTTAGCCTTAACACCAGTTATAAAATGCAATGCCACAGTAAGAAAACATGTCCTTGCAGGCTAACCGGTAAGATAGTTCGTTCAGCAGGATGAGCGCTCGCTGTTGCGATCTGTGTGTGATTCGCAGGTTCAAATCACAGCAAGACCAACTCAGCCATTCACCCTTCTGAGGTTGATAAATGAGTTCCAACTTCGTTTGGGTGATAATTGTATGTAAGTATGTTGTCTGTACAGTGCTTTCGCGAAAGAGCTATATAAATAACATATCATTACACAAATCCCCCATAGAAGAACACTCACTCATGCTGTACTCATGTTGTATTTACCCTGTAACGGCAGTAAAAAATGTGATGCCACAGTAAGAAAATATTGCCTTTGCAGGCTTCATAAATGCCCCCAAAACCCTCCAAAGAACATTTATGCTGCCTTTGACATTAACAACAGTAAAAAACCATGCCAGGCTACAGTAAGAAAACATGCCCTCCCCCATGAAAGAACACTCATACGGTGTCTTTGCCCTTAATGCGAGTACAAAATTCCATCACACAGTAGGACCTAGCCAGCCCAACTGTCGTACTGTCCCCCCACTCCAACCCCACCTTCACATAATAACACTCAAGTTGGCTTTGCCCAAAAATGCCAGAAAAAAAATGCCATGCTCCAGTCAAAAATGTTCATGCTCCATTGCTCCCCCTAGGACCACAGCCCCCCTAGAGCGCACTCAAACACAGACACAAACACACCCACACACACACACATACCCCAGTCATGCACCCATGCAGCATATCTGCCATTCACAGGAGCACCCATAACATTTACACTGCACTCTCATTCAGACGCAAAGTTGCTCTAATTTACACCATTCACACTGCATTCATTCATATGCATGCACTTACAGACACCGCCTTGCATGCATTCACCTACTTACATTCCTTCACATACATGCACATAGCATGCATTCATACATACATGCATGTATACAATCCTCGCATAAGCACAAACAAAAACATTTTTAGTTAATACTTATAACTGGTGCCTTGGGCCATGTAAAAAATGGGCACAGCAGTTAAGCCTTTTGCTTCAATACATGGGGATCTACTGATATCCCCTGGGCAGGCTTTTGTCCACTGCCTCTATGTTTGCTGCTGCCAGTAGACTCAATAAAAGAAACTAGAGGATGGTAAACCCCAGCCTACGTTTTAATTCCACTATGTATGCCTATTTATTCATATTTTTATTGATCAATGATTTATATAGCACCAACTGGGGTCAGAACGCTTCGAAGCACTCAGATAATTAAACAGTTCAGCATATTATGTATTCCTTGCATTAAGACAACCCTAGTTCCTGTTCTTCGCTGGACTGAGTATTGAAAACCCATCTTAAATATAGTCCTTGTATTTGAATTCTGGAATGTGACTTAAGTAGGCCCAGTTGTGTTACAGTCCTGCTGATAATAATCTCTTCAGAGCTTGTAGGAAGGAGTTTTCTGCAGGATCTACATTCCACGCGGGAAACCCCCCTGGCTGGTGAGGGGCAGAGATCTGTAAGCTGATCACACTGCAAAGTGAATTGCCTTTTGGTGAATTTAAGGTGTGGGCTTTTGGGGCTGGCTGGAATGGTGACATGTGTTAGAACCTGGACCATGCGCCTCTCTCTTGGGGCTGAAACTTGACAGCCCATGCTTGGTCGGCACACTGCGTATCTGGTAGCAGCATTGCGTTTCCACTGTGGAAGTGGCAGATTTTGGGCATGCAGTTAAAATCTCTGGAGATCAACGCTGGGATTGGCATGGGACGTTAATTACTGTTCTCTCACCTCAGAGAGCAGTGTTTTTGCTTACTTTTAAAGTTTTAAGGTACCTAGACGCTCTGAGGTGAGAAATGTGACAGCTTCTTGCCATCAGAGACTGGACTGGGTGACACAGCAGTGAAACGTGCTGTGCTATCTAGCCTTCTGGTTGTAGCCCCTGAGCTTCTATCCACGGCTACAACCAAAAGACCTGGGACTATAGCCCCCTCAGCCCACCCTAGCAACGCCCCTGCGTGAGAGGTCACCTCCAGGCAATTTATGCACAGGAGAAAAAGGAGCTTCATATTCTACTCTCTGGAGCCTCTTACTCCCAGGCTTGGACTGGCCGGTAGGGCATTAGGGCAATTCCCGAAGTGCAGGTCCAACATGCTGGTGTGAGCCAGTTTTTTTGGTCAAAGTGGCACAGTTCTTTGGCCAAAGTGGTCCACTTTGATGAGTTAGCTAGCAGTTTTGATCAGTGTTATTGCACAAATATCCTTTAAAATTAAAATTTACAATTTACAGTACATTTTGCTGAACAGCTGCCCCATTGCTATTACCCAAAAGGTCTTGTCATAAAGTGAAAAAAAAATCCCATTTGTGAATTTGAGACTCTTTTTCAATGGTACCCGAGCCAATTTGCAGCCGCTTGCTTACACTGTTTCCCATCCGGCATCCCTGGTGCTGGCCACTCCAGCATGGCTAGCTTGCATCTGTACTTTCTCAGTAACTTCGCTGCCACTCTGGGGCTGATTCATGGAATTCGTGCGTCGAAAACGGGGATTTGTGCGCCATTCTGCCCGCAAATCCCCGTTTAACAAATGGGGATTTGCGGGCAGAATGGCGCACAAATCCCCGTTTTTCGGCGCACATATTCGATGAATCAGCCCTAGTGTCTCAAGCACTGGAATATTTTATGTGCTCTCAACTGCCCCTAAATGAAACGGTGGCACACGTGCTTATCTGTGAGTTTCTGTCCTAAAAAATATTCCCCTTAATCCCGCCTTTCAAAAGTGGGATTCTGTTCACTCAGAGAGAAGGCTGGAATCCAGACACAATTCATTGTACTGTGGCTGAACCCGGTAGCACAAAAGGGAGGCGTGCAGAGCTGGTCCAATCGCCATAATGGAGAGAAGATTCCCCTGCTTCAGCACGCTGCCCTGTGACCCATGACGGGGAGGATGCCCGCATTCACTCCAGCCAACCTCTGACAACCCTTGCCTGAAGTCATTTGCTAAGCAATGTGCAAACCAGGGCCTCATTCACTTTCCCTGCCTCATGAATTACAGTGATAGTATCAGGCTAACAAAGCATCGACCATAGTACTCCCAGCACTTCAAAAACGGTCCTCTTTGCCACAAAAACGGTCCTCTTTGCCACAAAAACGGTCCTCACGAATATATGTGCATATATTCGTGTGTGCAGCAAAGCAAGCACCGTACAAGGCATGCAGCGCTACTGGGGGGATGGGAAGGAGAAGACGGGTAGTGGATCATGATAAATGTGAAAAAGAAGCTACGCCCGTTTCGGCGCGGCACCGTGGGCCCGCGTACCTTTTAGGCACACCCTGTTGTTTGCAGGCAATGCCCAGTGAGATTAAAATTATGCCAAGGAGCACACACCTTGGTGAAGCAGTGTATTTGGGAACCTTTCACACAAACTTCCAGTTTGTTGTTATGCATTATCTTAAAGTTTGGATATCTTTATTAAATGAGACTTTCTTTTTTGCATATCACACTGGCAGATATCATAGCTGTAACCAAACTTTAGAAGGGGAGTTTTATTATTGCTCGCTTTCATTGCATTACAAGGAATTTGGTAGGTAACTGGAGCTGTGTGTGAGTTTTCAGTCGAAAACTTTCCATCACAATTACTTAAACATTTGCATATTAGAATAGGCACTGCTAAAAACAAAGAAGCATCTTTAAAAACAATTCCCAGACTTTCCTAATCAATCCATGCTCCATCAAAGGACACCGTTGGTGACAGGTGAAGCCCACTGAGCGAAGCATTGTTCCGCACCTGGTTTGCTGAGAGCACAGTGGATGCATGTGTGTCTCTCCATTTGTTCTGCAAGGTGGGCCCTGAAGGAAAACATTATTATCGTCAGTGCGGGTGGTGGAGAGAGGAGGAGGGAGTTGGGAAACTGCTTGGCCCAGCAAAGGATGCAGAAGCGTAGTCTTTTAGGTTGTGATAAAGTGAAATGAAAAGCTTTCCTTTTAACCTTGCACAATAGTCTACAAAATAAGAGGTGCAGGTACTGAGGGCCGGGTAGGACCGTCCCATTTAAAGCACTGATCGTAATACGGCGCTGGTTTAACAAATCAAAAGGCATTCCTTTTGGCAGCACTCTGGGGTGATCAGTGAAAGGGGCATGAAACACATTGGGCCTCATTACGGGTCCAGCGGTAACCCTGCCGGTGCTACTGGTGCCTGACTTCCCGGTGCCACCAGGCTATTCCAAGTCCTGCGGCCGGGAAGTCAGGCACCGGTAATTTTGTTAATCCCCACTGCCGGTGCTACTGGTGCCTGACTTCCCGGTGCCACCAGGCTATTCCAAGTCCTGCGGCCGGGAAGTCAGGCGCCGGGTAATTTTGTTAATCTCCATTCCCGTAGAGTCCAAAAGGACTCTTTGGGAGTGGGGACACAGAAGCACCGGCACCATTGTTAACGTTGCTGGTGCTTCCGTGACAGCTTTGCCTGCCATGACCACTGTGCCCGGCAGGTCAGACCTGTTGGCCACAGCGGCTCCAGCAAGCAAACCCGTAGTTTGCCGGTCCGGAAACAAGGGTGCTGTGAGCGTACCGTCACCCTTATTTCCAGACTGGCAAACTTATAATGAAGCCCATTGTCTGCTTTTGTGTTGGATTTCTTCAAGGCATTGAAGGTTAAGCCCCTTGTCATGGCAAGATTGAATCTGCCAGTGGTTGGCAGCTGTAGTAGATTCTGATTTCAGCGCCTAATTAAAAGCCCTGTTGATCTTGTAAAAAGTAAAAACAGGAATAAAATATTAGAACAGTGTTTTTGGGACCCCGAGATAACAAAGATGATAAAGATATATTTATAATGTATTCCTCCTCTTGGGTGCAGATTTGATTGTACAATTAATCCTGGTGTAATGGGCCATTGCTTCGGAGTCCCTGATTTTGATGATTCTCATTTTAAAACCCTGCCAGAACCTAGCCCAAGGGCCCTGGGGCCACTTAAGACTTGTTGGCACTACTTACTCCCATCTCCAAGGTCTCCCCTTGAGCCCCGCCCTCTGCACTGCTGTTCACTCTGCACATTGTGGGCTCGTGCTGTCATTATCTTCTTTGTATATTGAAGGGTAGGTCGGGCAGCTCGTGTCAGCGGAGAATGGAAGGGTAATAGCACATGATCTCTGTTCCTAAGATGTGTAAAGCGAGTCAATATAGTTCATAAGCCATATAAACCGTGGCTACTTTTCTTTGTCACAGCTTTTTCTGTCTTTGATGATTACCTGGGTCGATTTCTGCCATCGCCTTGTTGATATTTTCTTAGATGTTGATTACTTCCTCTGCTATTCCTTGATCTCATTACGTCCTTTATTTACTCTTGTATGTCCACCCTGAGCGTCTCATGGGTCCTACCGCTCCATCGTATGGTTCATTGTGCCTCATTATAAGCATGGCGGTCCCGGAACTATGGTAACGGTAAGCATGCCGGTATCATAGTTCCCAGACCGCCATACTACGGGCTGTGCTCGTGGGCACCTGTCATCCCGCCAGGTCTGGCCTGGCGGGTAGAGCGGCACCCACGAGCGCAGCATGTCAGATGCACCGGTGCATCCGACGTCCCCATTCCCATCAAGCCCAATGGGGCTCAAATGGGAATGGGGACTGACAAGCACCGGCACCTGGCAATGCAGGAATTACCGGGTCCGGCAATGTTGGAATTACCTGGTAATTCCTCATTGACGGGTGCCGGAAAAAATGCAACTGCGGCAGGCAGCCTTGCCTGTTTTACAGGCACGGCTACCACCAGGGTTATAATGAGGCCCATTGATTGTGTTTCTCTAATAACTCTTTCTCTGTTGTTGCTTCTTTATACAAATATGTTCACACATGCATCAATGTTCTTGTTAACATTGTGGCATGAAACTGCAAGCGTACGAGGTCCTGAAATTTAGAGTAGCGCCCGGGTGGAGTGCCAACGTCAAGCCTCTGACTGTAAAGCCCCTTCATCATAACACACAGTATGAACAGTTTAAGGCTGCAGAGAAAGAAGCCTGAGTCAGAAATGTCATTATTTATAAATTGGAAACTTACGTTGTTTCCATGTACAAATTTGACAGCGTCAAAGTGCAGGTAAAATGCAAAGAAAATAGGAGAGAGGGCAGAGTGGTGTTTTTAGAAGCAATCAATATGACACGGTAAGTCCACTTTCGCAGCAAAAACGGGGATGTATTTACATTTTCATATAACCAAGAAACAGGTCCAGTTTAGGCAGAAATATGGCTAATGAACTGTGATGTAGACAGACTGTGCCATGGCGGACAAGGCCCACCCGCATTGCACTAGGGCCAAACCTGCCTTTCTGGCTAAGCTGTGATCAGAGGTATTCCTGTGTTTCTAGCAAACAAGTGTATTTATTGGCTTGTTTGATACACATAAAACGGGTTAAACAGTTTTGTGGAACTTCAAATGTTATTCACCTTCCGTATTTAGTGTTCCACAAATGACTGCAAACCCTTCTGGATTGCCTCATTACAGGTTTGATGGTTTTTCAGTGGTAAATCCACCAAACGGATTTACCGTTACGCCACTTGGTCCGGCGGGATTACTGCCCTGTTACAAGTGGTGGTGGCGGTGTTAGTCCCCATTTATTTTGAGCCCATAGGACTCCATGGGGATTTCGGTGGTAATGCCATTGATTTGGTGGTTTTATTGCAGTAAAGCAAAGGAATTACCTCAAGCATTCTGTTGGTGGTTTTCCTCTGCCTTACATTCGAGCCTGTCGTTCGGCTGTACGTTAATGCAGAGATAATGCACTGTAACTCTCGTGCATTACCTCCGTTTTTGGCCGCACCGCCAAACTCGTAATGAGGCCCGTTCTTCAAACAACTCATTAGCAATATCTCAGGTTGCTCCATGATCATTGTGAAATAATAAACCATTCTTTTTTTTTTGGCACACAGCATGTTGCTTTCTGGTTATTGTAGTACTATATTTATGAATCCTACTCTACAGGAATGCAAACTGACACGTGCAAAAACGGCAGGACTTAGACAACAAGATTTGGGAGCGTCATGTCTGCCTGTTTGTAATAAATAGAGAGTGGGTGAAAAAAGAGGGCAGTTATTTTGCATGTAGATTGCTATTTTTCAGCAGAAGAATTCGCATTTACTATTTATTTATGCCTATAATGTATGCATCTACCCATACATGGGATTTATAGAGCGTGAACTTAGTTGCGTCCAAGAACGGATTGCTGAAAAAAAAGCAGGAGAATACCGGGAGACAACAGACCAGGGGCCTCATTACGACCCAGGCGGTAAGTTACCGCCTGGGCCGTGACTTTACCACCATGGCGTAAACTACGTTTACGCCATGGTGGTTGGCGGACTTACCGCCCCATTCCGACCTTGGCGGGGCGGTAAGTCCCCAATCCCCATTTACCCTTCCCCATTCCCATTTTTGCCCCATAGGGCATAATGGGAGTGGGGAAGGCCTTAATTACGCCACCGTAAATTACGGTGGCGTAATTAACTCCATGGTCCCTTAGCGCCATGGATTTTAACACCTGCTAAAAGCAGGTGTTAAAAGCGCCATGGCGCTAAGGGACCTCGTACTCAGGCGGTAAGGGTCGGCGCTGTTAACGCTGCCGTAAACCCCTTACCGCCTGGGTCGTAATGAGGCCCCAAGTCATGAGAGAGAAGGGCAAATCAGAGGGTTCCTCCCATGGGGACCAGGTTGGCATACACGTAGATCTCGAGAGATCTTTGTGTTAGCTGTATGTATATGTTTGAATTTTGGCAGGGGCCTTCCTACCTTTTATCCTTACATAGTGGATAGAAATCTCTACCATTTTGCTAGGTATCAGTAACATCTTTTATTTACAATGCAATGAAGATAGCCTTTAAAAGTTGAAAATTTGGCCTGGTGCATTGGGTCACATAAAAGAAAACACTCTGATAAATTTAGTATATCAGCAGTATTTTACAGGGTCCTTCCCCCAGGCCCAAGTGCATGCAGTTCAGTCCCACCTTGAGCTGAAACTATACCAACAGCACAGCTAATACAATTACTCAAATGATTGGGTGGAATTGTTTTAAGCAAAAACAAAGAGGTGATGGCTGGAAGGTTTAGAATGAATCTTAACCTCTGGCATTGCTCTGGGCAACCCTCCAGACCATCGTTCTTCACCTGCCAAGCCATTACAGAAGGGGAAAGACCATATTCAAATCAGGCTTGGTCCCACCCCAAAAGGGGCAGTCCAGCCTGAACTGCTAGGTCACATCCATTATGCACGAGACCACAAGCATCCCCAAACATGTTTCAGCCTTGTTGGGCCTCATCAGTGAGGAGTAGCTTGGGTCTCTAGGCCTAGCAGGTACGGGACCCACGTCTGGGCATACCCTTCCGACTCGGGGTGACAAAGCAAAAACAAAGAGGTGATGGCTGGAAGGTTTAGAATGAATCTTAACCTCTGGCATTGCTCTGGGCAACCCTCCAGACCATCGTTCTTCACCTGCCAAGCCATTACAGAAGGGGAAAGACCATATGCAAATCAGGCTTGGTCCCACCCCAAAAGGGGCAGTCCAGCCCGAACTGCTAGGTCACATCCCTTCTGCACGAGACCACAAGCATCCCCAAACATGTTTCAGCCTTGTTGGGCCTCATAAGTGAGGATTAGCTTGGGTCTCTAGGCCCAGCAGACACGGGACACACGTCTGGGCATACCCGTCCCACTCGGGGTGACAAAGCAAAAACAAAGAGGTGATGGCTGGAAGGTTTAGAATGAATCTTAACCTCTGGCATTGCTCTGGGCAACCCTCCAGACCATCGTTCTTCACCTGCCAAGCCATTACAGAAGGGGAAAGACCATATGCAAATCAGGCTTGGTCCCACCCCAAAAGGGGCAGTCCAGCCCGAACTGCTAGGTCACATCACTTCTGCACGAGACCACAAGCATCCCCAAACATGTTTCAGCCTTGTTTTAAGCCACCTAATCCACCAAGAAGTGAATTAAGAGTTCATTGTTCCAGGGGCTTGACCTTAGATATGATCACCTGCTTGAGGTGGAAACTAAATGTTTGCAATTCCAAGTTCTCTGTTCTGCGTAAACATGAAACACCATTTGTGAGCAAGGAAGGAGATCAGTTGGATCGCCTTTGAATTTCTCTCTGTCTATCAGCAGAAGGTTGCCCTGCTGCCATTAATCTGTGTGTCAGAATCGGAGACTAGTAGTCGATCAGACAGACATTTAAGGCCAATGCTAAAGTAAGCTCTTTGAATGAAGAAGAACATTTTGAAGGTATCTCTTTGTTCTATTCGAAGCTGATGAAGAGATGTCACAGCCAGGTTATGTTTCCTCAGATCAATGATTAGCCACACCCCACTCTTGACTGTTGAGGCCCAACAAGCATTTCTCACCCTAAAAACCCTGAATGGAAAACTCTGTATGAAGATCTAATGAGTGGTATTTTTGAGCGAATGTGAACTTTATCAGTTCTGCCTTAAACATCTACACCTACGGCAATGGGAGATCCCTCTGAAGCTCTCTTACTGAGAGCAGGACCTACTAATCAAATGGTTAATGGCTAAAACCTATGATCAAGTCAAATAGATTTGGAGTTAGAGCATTTCGTACATTCTCTTCCCCCGTAACTACAGAAAGTAGTTTGGCAACTACATGTGCTAAATCTGGAGGAAGCCATCCAAATTGCTAACACCCACCAGAGAGCCCTGTATGCCAGAGAGTACAGTAGGTTCCCAAAGAAACCAGACCATCAGGGCATGGAAGGGATGAAATCCCCCGATTAGGACGCCAGCTCCGAACACATTTGCATAATATAGACCCATATGGACAACTCCCGGGATCAAAGAAAGTAGGGTCTCCACCCCGCCCTGAGCCCATCAAATGATATGTGTTTGGGAAATCGAGACATCTCGCACAGTTCTGCCTGTTGAAACTCAAGAAAGAGCCCATTTAAATTGGTTGCCTGTATACAGGCACCAATCCAGACCCAGAGCCGAGACCCACCCAGATGAGCCGTACAAAGGTTGCGCCTGAGTATCTCATGGACCTGTTCCAAGATAAGGAGGAGGGTCAAGAAAAAGAAATGTCAGCTTCCGTCGAGATCCAAGGTCTCCCAGACAGAGCCCTCCTAGATTCTGGGACTAGGAAGACAGCCGTATGTGCCGATATGATCACTGTAGCGGACCTCAGTTATGGAAGCCATACCCAAATTCTTTGTCTTCATAGGGACGCTGATTTATACCCCAGGACAACCTGACACTTCGGGTATTGAACAACAACAACACAATGCTGATGATAGTCATGCCCAGGCTAACAGAGGAAGTACTAGTAGGCATAGACTTCCCCTTCTTTGATCAATGTCTCTGAGAGATTTAAGCGGAAATGGAATACCTTACTTGGAGGGAAAATCAGATAGCTAAGGCACACAAAAACAAGCATTTACCCAGTGGGCACCCAGAACCTGGAACACCCTATCTCTTCACATGCACACTGCACCCTCTCTCACTACTTTAAGAAAGATCCTCAAAACATAACTGTTTCCCCACACATAGCCCTGCCACTTCACTGCTCTCCTACCACTTGTCTAGCCTAATCTTCCTACCCTACCATCAAAATGTTTTGTAACTTCAGTTTCAATTCCCACCTTTTCCACCTTTGAAACTTTTAAGCTGATCCAAGACCCTCTGGTAGAGTCAGCGCTGAACAAAAATTCGAATAAAATGCAAAAAAAAACTAAAAAAATCAAGTGACAGGGGGAAGAACTGTACAAAAGGATGGAGGTGTGTGGCAAATAATAATCTGGCCCTGCCAAAGGGGGGCAGGGGGGAGTAGTCACCTCTCAGCAGAGCAAGTGGAGGGGTAAAATGCATCCTGAAACAGCCCCAAGGGCCAAACCAGGATGAAGAGACCCAATTCCTGTCACCCCTTCATGCCAGTATGTATGTGTGCAGACCCTTATCTCCATCCTTACATCCTTGCATAGATACTTGCAATACCTTTTTCTTAATTACAGAATGACCGCAACCCTGGTGACACCACAAACAGCAGAGAGAGTCCCACTGAAGGGAAAATAGAAAGACGATCCTGGCAAAGTGCAGCAAAGATGCCAGAGGTGCACGCCCAAGAGATTGAGAAGACGTGTTCATATGTGGCAGTACAGAAAACCTCACATAGCCTGCAAGATGTGTATGCCCATCCTTCCAGCCACGCAAAAGACCCCTAGACCACCGGAATCAATAGGGGCAACAGACCCACCCCAGGACTCTGTGGTGTGGCCTTGGTTTTTGCAAGGACAGGGGCACTCAGCAGGGCTTGCAGTTGTCCCTATTTGATTACAGTTCCTGACAATATTGTGCAGTTTCTGCTGTATGAAATGCAAAGATACTCATGTGATGAAGAGCACTGTACACTTCAAGCCAGCTTTGTATCACCCCTAATCCAACGGCCAGGTAGAAAGAGAAAATATATTCTAGAAACAGTTCACAGATAGTACCTGTTAATGACTTTGATGCAGTTCATGTAGCATACATACTTCTGTATCAAATACACTCACGCCACACTTGGTCAGGTAAATATGTTCAGTTCAGATTAGGAGAGGATGCAGAGTTCTTCCAGACCCTGAGCCTCATCACGAGTTGGGCTGTAACGCCGGCGCGAATAGCGCTAGTGCTATCTGCCCTACCGCCAAACCCACCGGCGCTATTAGCGCCGGATCATGGGTTTGGCGGATTTGGTATTCCCCATTGAGCCCATTTGGGAATGCCCCATTCCCCAATGGGCTCAATGGGGAAATTTTGCGCTCATACCGCCGGCGGATTTCCCGTCGGCGGTATGAGCACGAATTGTCGGCGGATTTCCCCCCAGCTCAGAGCTGGGGAGAAATCCGCCGAAGCCCTGATTTGGCGGACCCTTAAATCCGGCGGTAATAGCGTTACCACCAGATTTAGGGGTTACCGCCAAACTCGTGATGAGGGCCTCAATGTGGCATTGGTGCAAGAAACAGGAGGGTAATCCACTTGGTTGCCAGACAAAGCCAAACTAAAAATGTCAAAGGGTCGAAAGGAAAGTGCAAGTCAATACAATAGGTGACTAGCAACCAATTCCAAAAGTATTTCAAAATGAGAGTGAGTACAAGGCAAAACTAATGGAAACCATAAAGAAAA
Source organism: Ambystoma mexicanum (assembly GCF_040938575.1). Lineage (NCBI taxonomy): Eukaryota > Metazoa > Chordata > Amphibia > Caudata > Ambystomatidae > Ambystoma > Ambystoma mexicanum. The sequence continues at coordinate 722,376,998 of NC_090926.1, forward strand.
CATGTCCAGCAGACAGATGCAGATCACACAATTAATACACAACTCCATAAAATGCTGAATGGAAGTCATTTGTTAATGTTGGTCATTGAGACAGTGGTCTACTTTCCGCCATAACAAGGAAACTATTTATCAATGCATATTTTAATCAATTAATAAACCCTGATAGGGAAATAAATTAAGGAAGGTGGAGACTAACTGAATCAGAGCATGTGGCACTGAGAAGTGTCTCTCCCTTCATGGGAGGAATACTGTGTGTTTCGATAAACTTCCAATTGCCTACAAATGGTATGGAGCTCACCAAGAACTTTGGTGGATAAATATTGAACTGCACGTGCCAAAATGTGAGAAATCCTGGTATTCTGTTGCAGAACACCTGGAAAATGCTGTCAGGTGGATTTAAGTTGAGCACCACTTTATATTTTAACACAAGGACACACCATGTTACTACATCAGAATCCTAACACTCTTGTTACAAAGATAAATATATGTTTGAGAATTAACACTGTTGAATGTAAAAGGTGTTTCTTTCCAAAATAGCAGTACATGTGACCAATCCACTTTCATCTTCTGTACAAAATAATGGGAGATACATCACTCTGATGTAATTAGATAATAGCACCAGGAATAAATGGGTGTATTTAACATATTAGCAAATAAGCATATTGGAGTATGAGATGGCAACAGTATGAGATGGCAGCAGTGTTGCAATCATTGACTTTTCAGACATTTGTTTTTGTCTGTTCCTCAGTGATCGTGTACAAAATAACTTCAGGTCAACTTACTTGAGAAAAATAAGACATGGGGCCTCATTACGAGTATGGAGGTAGCCATGCCGTTTTTAGCGGCATGGCTACAGCCATACCGGGTACCCGGTCCAGGTTCCTGGAATGGGGAAATACTGGGCCATTCCAACCTTGGAGAGCCCGGTAATTCCCTATACCTGGAACCCGGACCCGGTACATCCCCATTCCAATTTGAGCCCCCATAGGGCTCAATGGGAATGGGGAGGATGCTAAGAACGGGCCCGTTAATGACGGGCTTGTTGTTAGCATCCTGGTCTGCTAGCGGGTCCCGCTAAGGACGCCTGGTTTTACGAGACGTTCTTAGCGGGTCCTGCGAACAGACCTCTTAATGAGGCGGTAGAGGGTTAATGGCGCCGGCAGCTCTACCGCTGCCGTTAACCCTCTACCGCAGTCCTCGTAATGAGGCCCATGGTAGTAGGTCCAGAGTAATTACAAGGTGACCATTTGGAGTAAAATACCTCTTATCCAACAATCAAACCAACACATTGAGATGAGAACAACAAAAGGGTCATCAACGCTTAGAAACATCACTTATAGATACATCTTTTGCATTTCAATTACATTTAGAGCATAGTCCATTGAGCTTATAAAGTCTCACTTGATCACCTAGTGGATAGGCCTGGTTTTCAGAATCACTGCATCAAAGGTAATAGATGCAGTTAATGTTTCAACTTTGACATTTGCTCAGCCATAATTCAACCATATGTGCCTTATGCTAATGTAACTAAAACAAAGGGGCTCTGTCAGCAGATCACAAGTCAGTCCTCTGCCAGTTAATGATTCGACCTGTGAGTTCTGACCACAAACAAATATGTACATTTATATGCACAGAATGCAGAACACAAGTTTCAATCTAACTCTGCAAAGATATGGCCTAGAGCAAAAAAGGAAACATTTTCTGATATTGCAAGAGGCTGCCCTATAAAAGGAAATCAAACACACTATTTAATACCCATCCATTTAATAACTTTCTCAAATATTGGGGGTCATTACGACCCCGGCGCTAAGTGGTTAATGGTGCCGTAAAAGGCTGCGGCGCCGTTAAACACTTAGCACCTAATTACGAGGTCCCTTTGCGGGACCCGACCTTAACGGCTGGTGTAGACCAGCCGTTAAAGTATGGACCCGCAAAGGGACCTTGGTGCTAATTCGGTACCGCAATTTGCGGTACCGTAATTAGCGCCTTCCCCATTCCCATTATGCCCTATGGGGCAAAAATGGGAATGGGAAAGGGCCATGGGGAAATACCCCCACGCCAACCTTGGAATGGGGCGGTATTTCCCCATTTCACCATGGCGGACACGTTACGATACCGGCACCAACCATGGTGCTAATAGCGCCATGGTTAAGCGCCGGTATCGTAATGAGGGCCATTGTCTTTAAAACACATCTCACATGTCCCTGAATTCAGCATCATCAACATTTGAGAATCCATATGCCATTAATGTGAAAGATTCCTACTAGAAGATATGAAAGAAAATATGAATATGAGTACAAAATTGTCCAGGACCACTTTGTCACATTTTCATAATATTTCTGACCTATAAAAAGAAGGGGGGAATTCTCTAGGATTGTCCACCTGTAAACCTGGCAAATAGGGAGACGTAGGCAATCAGAAATTGTGATGTTGCATGACATGCAGTGGGTAATTTAGAGATTATTTAAGTATAAAACCAAAGGAAATAGGGAGAGAGCTCTGGGATTGTAAAGGTTGCTGAAAGGGAAACCTCTGTCGGAATGGATGATTGCTGGTGTAGGATAACATCTTGATATGGGAGAGATCCCGGGCCTTGTCCAAGAGGAAGCCTGAAGCAGATTGTACCTGTGTCAGACCTGATTTTCCTGAAAGAGAGAAAGTAGAGATTTTAGGGACCTATCAGACTCGGGGAATTGCCTGGAAGCTGTGTGGGCTCATGCTGGCTATGTGCTTTAAAAGAAGAATCTAAAGTGATTACAAAAAGCCCCAATATAACTAGATATGTGTAATCTAGAATCATTCCTCTTTTGAGTCCCTGAAATGGATGGAACTGGGAGAGGAACCATTAGGAGGGGACTGATTCCAATAGAAATTATTTTGAATTTTGGTGGGAAGTGCACCTTGCCTTTTCACTATATTCAAACCCAAATGAAATTTGATTTAAATGGGAACAATCAACATATGTGACCTGAGTGAGCAATAGAGCAATCACTCTACCCTGAAAACCCTGCCACATAGCAAACTTACCTACACTAGAATAATTCTGTGATTATTAGCCTGTGCCATGTTGGAATATTGCTGTGATTATTGGCATGCATCGCACCCTCAGAGACTTGGTGACTGGGCCGTGAGTCGCATCTACAGAGTGCCACACTTGGATAGTACTGCTGAATTGTAGCCTGTGCCGCACTGAGATAACACTGGTTATTGGCCGTATGTAAACTGCATTGCGAAACCTAAGCCTCTCTCCCACTATACAGGACTCTCAAACCTAGGTGTGTTTTCTCCCGTATGCAAACTGCATTGTGAAACCTAGGCCACTCTCCCACTATACAGGACTCTCAACCCTCGGTGTCTTTTTTCCCGTATGCAAACTGCATTGTGAAACCGAGGCCTCTCTCCCACTATACAGGACTCTCAAACATAGGTGCGTTTTCTACCGTGTGTAAACTGCATTATGAAACCTAGGCCTCTCTCCGACTATACAGGACTCTCAAACCTAGGTGTGTTTTCTCCCATATTTAAACTGCATTGTGAAAGTATTTAAACTGCATTGTGAAAACTAGGCCTCTCTCTCACTATACAGGTCTTCAAAATCTAGGTGTGCTTTGCCCCATAACTTACTCCAGTTTTCGCCTGTAACCAAACTGCACTGTGATCTCTAAGCCTCTTTCCCACTATACAGGACCCTCATATTCGAGAAGTGTTCCATCATGAGAGACTGCTACCCACACCCAGATTGTAGCACACACCCTGGACAAAGCAGAGCAGCACACTGGCGCACCAGTAAGCCCAATGACACCCACTGCAGTCATTCCCTAGCCCCGCCATCACACAGCCCCCCACCATCACACAGCCCACCCCTTCCACTGAACACCCTCAGTGCGCAACCCTCACCCCCTTCTGTCCTCCACCCTCAACACACCAACCCTCCTCAACCTGTCTCACCCTCCCCCACCTGTAGACCCCGCTCTGCGCAACTACTTCCACCACAGTATAGGAGCGAAACCTCACCGTCCACACCTAACCCAGTTCTAGCTCTATTCCCCTCCGCCTCCTCTACCCCCACTCCAGTTGTCCCTTCATCTCCACACTCCACCTCTCTCCTTGACACTCCCTCTGCACTGCCAGACCGCACATCAGACCCCGCTGTTCCCCACAGCCCTACCCACCCATTACCCACTGGCACCCAATAACGTTCCTGAATTTCATTTCACACCAGTGAACACTGACTCCGCAGTCCAAACTATAGCCACACTCAAACCCTCCAACTGTAAAGGAGACAGCTTCCCATCCAATCTAATTAAGGAATGCGCCCCCATATTAGCACCCATCGCTGCTAAATTTGTCAACGCCTCATTCAAGACCAAGTCCATCCCAAACAATATTAAAGAAGCCTGGGTTACTCCTCTCCTTAAAAAACCATCATTAGACCCAGCCACACCAACCAACTACAGGCCCATTACCACTGTGCCCTTCCTTCTCAAAATAATAGACAAAATTACATACACACAAGTCCAAACCCACCTCGAAAATAACCAGTTACTAGGGAAAAGACAATCAGGCTTCCGCCTCAGACATAGCACGGAAACTGCTCTACTGGATCTAAAAAAACAGATGGACACTATCAGGGATTCAGGTAAACTATGTATCCCATTAATTCTAGACCTATCCGCAGCCTTCGATTTAGTAGACCATAACAAACTCTGCCATAAGCTTGCTAACAACTTTCATTTCTCAAAAGAGGCCATGGCCTGTATCAAATCATTCCATGCAGACCGCACATCGAGAGTAGCCATAGGTGACGTAGCGGCAGGCCCAATCACAGTCCCACTGGGAGTTCCCCAAGGTCCGTGCCTCTCCCCAACACTTTACAATGCATACACAAAATTACTCTATGCAGCAGTTGATGATATGGGAATAATTTATACCAACTTCGCAGATGACACTCAAATCCTTATCCCCATCTCAGGCAACCTCGAACAGGACAGCATCACCATAAATGAAATTTAATCCATTGTTCAGAAGTGAATAGCAACAAACAGGCTCTGCCTTATTGGGGAAAAGACAGAAATCCTAATAGTAGGATCCCCAGACCGGCTAAGTAAGCTACACCCACAGTATTCAGCCATAGTCATTGACGGTACACCAATCAATATCTCCAAAAAAGTCAAAACCCTAGGTGTCCATCTAGACTCTAGCTTCACTATGTGCAAACAGATTAGTGTGCTCTCATCCTCCACAGCGTACACAGCTAAACTTATAGCCCTAAGCAGACCATTTCTCACACCTCAGAATTGCATTACCCTCACCAGAGCCCTCATACTGGCTAAAATTTACTATTGCAAAATATTATTACTCAGGACCTAAAGGAAAAACCTAAACAAATAGCAATTAATCCAGAACAAAGCCCTCCGAGCAGCTCTAGGCATAAAAAAGAGAAATCATATCTCGGAACACAGAAGAGAGGGCCACTGGCTACCCATACAAACTAGGATCTTACACAAAACCCTCACCAAAGCACACAAATGCATTGCAGGCACAGCACCAAGTTACCTCAACCAATGCCTAACCCGCAAAATCCCAGCAGAACGCTTAGATCTAACAGTAGCATCCCCCAGAATTTGGAACTCTCTCCCAGCCCCCATCTCGAATGAGCCATCCTTCCCCGTATTCAAAAATTACTCAATTAGTTTAATACATTCTAAACAAAACCAATTCCATCATAACAAATGGCTGAAATATAAATGTACTGTCGGAAGGCATTCCTGTAACACAATGCCATCAGTGAAACCTTGCTTTACCATGAATGCCATACAATTGCCTTGTGTAAATTACCTAAAGAAACAATGGACCTCATTACAAGCATGTCGGTCCGGGAACTACGGTGCTGGTACCGTAGTTCCCAGATCGCCATACTACGAGGTGTGCTCACGGACACCTGTCAGCCCGCCATATCTGACCTGGCGGGCAGAGCAGTACCCGTGAGCACAACACGTCATATGCACCGGCACCACTCTGAACGGTGCTGGTGCATCCAACGTCCCATTCCCATTCAGCCCTATCGGGCCGAATGGGGATGGGGAGTCCCACATTACCAGCCCCTGCGAGTGGGCAATTACTGGGTCTGCCATACTCGGCATGACCCGGTAATTGCCCATTCGCGGGTGCTGGAAAAAAATGGATACCGGCGGCAGCCATGCACGGCTACCGCCAGCCTCGTAATGAGGCCCAATGTCTATATGCTAATGCCTAAGTCATTTGACTGTTCTGTTAACTAATGTACCAAGATGTACCAACTAAGAACTAAGTAATCTTGTAACCTACGCCGTGATAACCGAGGTTTTGGGCGTACAACCAAATGTAATAAATAAATAAATAAAAATAAAATTACCCCCAAGGGCATCCCACCAAATATCCTGCACCCTCATCAATGCCAGTTCAGTTTCCAAAAATAAACTCCACATCTATGACCTCATCATGGATGAAAACCCAGACATCCTTTTCATTACTGAGACCTGGTTAGCTGATGGCTACGAACCCCTCGCGCACAAGACCTTCCCACCTCGCTACATTCTCACTGTCCAGAACACATCATGAAGGAAAGGGGCTCTCGCAATATTACAAAAATACCTATTCAAGCTAATAACCAAGGACACCTCCACCAGCACTACAGACAACAAATCCCTCCTGGTAAAACTCCAACTCGCAACCTCGACCTCACACAGCTTCCTACTCATCAACAGGCCCCCTGACTATAGCAAAATCTTTGCAGACACATTTGGTGAAGCACTGGCCGCCAACCTCATCCTACACCCAACTCTCACCATCCTAGGGGATTTCAACATATGGTTCGATTCCCCGTCAAATTCTATGACCAGGTCGCTCACAGACAATCTAGAACCACTCAACCTGAAACACCACACCTCCCCTCCCACCCATACGAGAGTTCACACCTTCGACACAATATTCAGCACCAAAAGCATATCTACCCAGCCCTGCACCCCCTGTCATGGACGGATCATTCAGCACTGTATTTCTTCATACCTTGGAGCACTGCAGCCAGCGGTCAAGGCCCCACACGACCACTGCCACCCCCTTTTACATTCCCACTATGAAACAAGGTGGTCATCACCCCAGATCTAGAGCTCTCACTCTGAAACTCCATCAACTCACTTTTCCTCCTGAAAGGCCTCCAACAATAGAATCCTTTGACCTCTGGCTTACAAATGCCTTCACACCGTCAAAGCGTACCTCGCGGAGATCTGGAGCAAAACCAAGGTGGTTCACCCCAATCTCAAACCACTCAAAACTCTCAAGCACAGTCTGGAATGGGCTTGGAGAGCCGACCCGTCAGCCCAGAATAAAACCTTGCTTGCAAGGACAATCAGAATATACAGATCGGAATTCAAAAAAAGCAAGGAAACATTCTATAGGAACCAAATCCAAAATGCTCGCAACCCGAGTAAGGAACTACATAGAATCATAGCAGAATTCAAATCCTCTGCATGCTCGCACTTGCCCACTACAAGCTCCCAAGCCTTATGCAACACCCTCTCACTCCACCTCTCACTCCACTTCCACAATGCCACCAAAGAAAGACACTCTGCCATCATCGCCAAACTAAAACATTTATCGATGCTCGCACTCGCCCACAGACCTCTGCCCAAAACCCCCCACAGACACATTCTCTTGACTCATTCTCTCCCATCACACACCAAGAATTCCTCTCGCTTGTAGCAGTTAGCCGCTCATCAGGTTCCTTTGAAGACCCCTCCCCACCCTCAATGTGCAACAAAAATACTAACCTCCACCTGTGCAGGTAACATCGCTCGCACAATCCTTAATCACTCACTCACATCAGAATCTTTCCGACAAGCTGGTGAAACATCCTACATCGAACCCATTCTCAAAAAAACAACTCTCGACTCACTCCTCCCCTCGACCCACTTCTCCCCAAAAACTACCAACCTATCTCCAATACGCATTTCATCGCCAAACTGATGGCCCTCACAGCATATGAACAACTTGGCCAGTTTGCCGAAGGCAACCACCTCCTTGACCCAGCACAATCAGGTTTCAGACCACTATGGGGAACAGAATCTTCCCTAGTCTTTATCTGGGATGACCTAAAAAGAACAGCCGATGCAGATGGCTGCGCAGTTCTCATCCTGCTAGACCACTCCACAGCCTTTGCTACTATCGATCACTCCATCCTACTAGACAGACTACAAACACTAGGAATCAAAAGCACAGCCCTTTCTTGGATCTCATCCTTTATCTCTAATCGGTCACAAATCATGCACCTCGACCAGTTCACATCCACATCATGACCGTAATTAAAGGTGTTCCCCAAGGAACATCCACATCACCCCTAATCTTCAACTTCTACATACAAACCATTCCCGAAATCATTCGCTCGTACAATCTTACCTGCTACAACTACGCTGACGATACCCAGATCATCCTCAAAATCCAAAACTCCGAAGGTCTGGCAGTCTGGACCTGTCATCATGCCTCTCTGATATTGACCACTAGATGACGACCAACCACCTCATCCTCAACCCTAGGAAAACCCAAATCCTAGTCTGCAGGAAAACAGCGCTCTTCCCTCAACCGATCCTATGGCCCAAAGCACTAGGACAAACACTGACACCCTCTAACGTGGTAAAAAACCTTGGATGCACGTTGGACTCAGACTTAGCACTCACCCAACACACAACCAGCATATCCAAAACCTATTTCTGCCACCTAAGGATTCTCAGGCAGATCTTCCCCAACATCACCTATCCCCACCATTTCTCTGCCATCAATTCCATCATCCTGTCCTGCTTAGACTACACAAACTGTCTCTACCTAGGAGCTCCGGCATCCCAACTAAGGAACTCCAAAGAATCCAAAACGCTTCAGCACACCTGCTCATTAACCTGCGGCCAGAGAACACACCAGCCCTACCCTGAGAATCCTCCCCTGGCTCCCGATTGCTCAACGCACCGGCTTTACAGCCATGTGTATCCCCCACTGCGCAGTCCACAACACCGGCCCGAAAGTCCTCTGAGACAAAATTGTCCACAACCAACCCTCCAGGAACCTCAGATCTCGGACAGCATTTCGGCTAGTGATCCCTCCACACAGCTCCACAAGGCTTGGTGGTTCCTCCTTCTCCGTCCAAGCACCAATCATCTGGAATTCTCTACTGCTGCAAATTTGCAACACTGAAAACTACCTGAAATTCAGGAAGGCCCTTAAAACCTGGCTTTTCTCAATGCTCACCTGATGCATGGTGCCCCCGAAACTACACCACTGAACAAACTGCCTACATCAATCACAACACGGGGGCTGGCAGCTATTCCAGGGGTTTCTCCTGACACACCACCATCTCATGCACAGCAACACTCCCACCCGGCTAGTACTTCAGGTATGCCAGCAGCCTTCATTGTGGCACACCTGAAGCACTATCACCCCACCCACAACAACACTCCCACCCGACGATTACTCCAGGTATGCCAGCAACCTTCACTGTGGCACTCCCGCAACATTCACACTGCGCCCCCCGACTACCAGACCCATCCACAAGAGAGACCACTAACAATGAGATAAGTAGCACAGGGTAGTCCACACCCATCACTAAGGTACAATGCAATATACTCACCCATGCCGGGTGCATCCTAGGACCCTTTTCACCAGAGAGAACATGAGTGATGAGACCACCCTGTCTGCTCGGAACGGATATCGCACCAGCCAAACAACTCTGAAGACCGCTACGTATATACTCTGAAGACCACAAGTAAATATACATACACTGCATCTGAGGACACAGGCCGCAGGCACGAACAAGCACCCAGGCACCAAAGAATGTAGCTGCAGCTATGCTTTCCGGTCTAGCTCCGCACATAACCATACACACTGAAACACCAGACATATCTCAACACCTCTGCCACTAGCATACAGTGACTACCAACGAAAAGAAATTCAGTATAGCCGGCCACACATCGAATCTCTCAACAATAGCTCTCTATCGCAACCTCCAACAGTTCCCTCCCACGTGCCTGGACCATTGGGCTGCTTAGTCGAGCCTAGACAGCCACCCAAGCACTAGACCGGCAAAAATGCATCTCCTAAAACTAAAAACTTCTAGAACGTTCCTTGACTACGGTCACCAAGCGCATTCCAACCAGGAAAAAGCACATTGAGACCATCCAAATGGGGAAAGAGCGCTATATAAATAACTAAATACAATACAATGGGCCTCATTATAAGTTTGCCGGTCCGGGAACTACGGTACCGGTAAGCTTCCCAGCACCCGCGAGCACAGCATGTCAGATGCACCGGCACCATCATAAACGGCATTGGTGCATCCGACCTCCCCATTCAGCCCTAAGGGGGCGAATGGGAATGTGGAGCATCTTATTTCCGGCTCCCTCAAATGGGCAATTACTGTGTCCGGCAGGGCCGTAATGACCCGGTAATTGCCCATTTGCGGGCGCCGAAGAAAAAATGACACCGGCGGCAGCCATGCCGGTGTTACAGGCACGCCTACCGCCGATGTCATAATGAGGCCCATTGTATGTGCTAAGTGCACATTGTTGAACAGATAGCATTTTCCTTTATAGAGTGCTCAGTCCCTAGCAACAAAAGTCAGATAAATTGAACCCTGTGTGTTTTCACAGGTATAGTCAACCACTGAGACTATGATCTGAGGGGCATACTCCATAGCCTGACAGAGAATTAATAAACTGAGACCTGTAAAGGCCTAGTCATTTAAAAAGAGACATATTGAGATGAAAGAGAGATTAGCTGAGCCACTTCCAGTCCACAGAAAGTGATGCAAAGGTAAGTGTACATGCAAACCTCACTCATGAAAGAGTGCAAAAAAGGGAGGTCCCTGTACTAGATAATGCCAATCTGTAAAGGGAAGTGGGAGGGATACTTATTATGTTATCAGACAATGGCAAAACCTTGTTCCTTGGTTGTGCAGATAAATCAATATGCTGTGCATTCAAAATTTGGTAGCACAGCTTCCCTAAACTCGAGCCTGTGGATTTTGATGCAATATACCATAGCTTGAATTTCACCTATATACATAGGCTAGAAACTAACCACACCACATTGCACATGGAAGCTTTTAAGAATTGTCATTTTATCAAAGGAAAATTATTAATGCTGCAGACGAGTAGCAAAAGTGTAACTTGGTATTATCCGACAAGCAGCATGTAAAAAAATTGAACTGCAATGTGCTGTTCAGAAATACAGATTTAATTTATTTAATTTATTTTTAATTTATTTAACATTTATAAAGCGCTCACACAGCCCATAGGCATCGAGGCGCTGTTACAGGAATTGTTTGTTTTTCTTAGTTGTGTAATTGTGTTGTTTTTTTTGTCTTAGTTACGTATTTATAACGCGCTTAAACTCCCAGGGGTTTCTAAGCGCGGACCCGGGGATCGAACCCGTTGTTGCTTCGTGTCGTCTTGACGCGCACGCTGCCGCTGAGCTATCCTCCCGGGACAGTCTAGACATAAATATGTTTAATCGTGTATGGTTGTATGTGTTATAAAATTAGGGAGAATTTTACAGGTGAGTTGATTTTCTATATAGACAAGCTGCATATGTTTGCATGTTATTGTGGTGAATTCCCAAGCATACATTTTGGGGACCACTTTTGATTCGATTTCTTTTCCATTAAATATTATTTAAATTTAAGCTCCAAATACAGCCAATTTCATGTCCCAGAATCAATGGGCCTCATTATAAGGTTGCCGGTCTGGGAACTACGGTACCGGTAAGCATGCCGGTACTGTAGTTCCCAGACCGGCAAACTACAAGTTCTGCTCGTTGGTGCAATTGCGGCCGCCAGGTCTGACCTGGCTCCCGTACCAGCACCCGCGAGCAGAGCATGCTGGATGCACCGGCACCATTGATAATGGTGCCGGTGCATCCGGCTTCCCCATTCCCATTGAGCCATGTGGGGCTCAAATGGGAATGGGGAAGAATATTTTCCGGCGCCCAGGAAAGGGCATAACTGGGTCTGGCAAGGCCGTAATGACCAGGTATCTGCCCATTCCTGGGCACCGGGAAAACAAATACTGGTGGCAGCCATGCCTGTATTACAGGCAAAGCTACCGCCAGCCTCGTAATGAGGCCCATTTTATTCTTCAGAAGGTGGTCCTTAAAAGAGTCCTTGTCCCATAAAGGGGAGTCACTCCCATTGAGGTCCTGCTTTCCCTGAACCATTGGGAGGGTCTTACTTAGCGCACTCACCTCCCTAGCCTCAAAGGGGGTGGCTCCCCTTGGGAAGAAGGGACAAACTGCCTGGATTTGTCACACATTCTAGCCTGCATACAATTGTTGGATAAATTGTTGTTAAGCAGGACAACCGATGAGGACAAATTTGGTCTTGGAGCAGTTAAGTTTGAGGTAGGCATTTGACATCTAGGACTCGATAGTGACTAGGTAATTGGAGATGACTGATGTCCTATGGACCTTTTACCTTGATATGATATGGCATTTATTACACGCATGTACACAAGTGTTTCTAGGTGTGACACAACAAGGAGGGGGAACAGAGGGAGGATAGGACAACAAATCTTACTAGGCCTAGTGTCATTCAGATCGCGCAAGTGCAGGGAAGAGGAAGGGGAGAAGTGCCGAGGGAGGCGGGAGGGGAGAAGTGCAGGAAACTCAATAATTCAGCCAGCAGGTGGCTCATAGGTGCAGAGCGAGGGGACTGTAGGATTGCAGATGCAGACCACAAGTGCTGGGGAGCCAAGAGGCAGTGCGAAGGGCAACTGGACATGCAGGAGCCTGGGCCCACGTTCAGAGGGTAGCCAGTGTATGGAGCAGTGCGGACATCAGCGTGGGAGAGGAAGAAAGAAAGCAGAAGCGAAAATGAAGATCTTGAGTTGCTTCCGAAACCAGAGGTGGTTCTGCTCAAGTTTGAGAGATGCAGGGAGGCTGTTCCAGAAGAGGGCCCAGCCAAAGAAAGAGATCTTCCCCCAATTCTCTGCTTTGAAAAGCGAGTGACCCTCAGGGAGTGGGAGCTAAATGATGCAGAGCTCGAGAAGGTAGATATTTAGGAAGTGATAATTGAAGGAAGTGCAATCCCAGGCCTCAGAAAGCCATGAGAATGATGCAAAGGACCTTGAACTTGATCCTTGCTCCCATGGGGACCCGGTGAAGAGATTTCAGCGCTGGAGAGATATGATCCCTGGATTTAAGGCCAGGGAAAGTCTTGCAGTCCTGTTCTGGATATGTTGTAGAGGTCAGAGAGTAGGAAGATTTAGAAAGAGGCTTTTGCAGTAGTCCAGCCTAGAGAGAACCAGAGCTCTGGAGACAGTGAGCGTCTGGGGGAAGTGAGGAAAGGAAGAATACCTCTGAGGAGGTGCAGCTGATAATTTGACTTCTTAGAGACATCAGAGATGTGAGGAGAGAAGGAGAGAGTGGAGTCCAAGATGATCCCAAGTTTCTTAGCCTCACAGGTAAGAGCAGGAAGTGGGCCCACACTGGTACCCATCGAGAGATCGAGAGAGAGGAAAGGAGGGAGCTGGTGTTCCAATGAAGAGGATCTCAGTCTTACTGGCATTAAGGCAGGGATCATTGGCAGCGCCCCATTCTTTTATTTTTTTTTTAGGACATTATTTTTTATTAGTTGCATTTAGTTTGTTTACAAACTTATGCAACATATTCACATTGGGCCTCATTACGAGGTAGGCGGTAGCCATGGTGCTATTAGCACCATGGCTACCCCCTTACCGCATACTGAGTGTGGGTTCTCGGAATGGGTACTTACTGGGTCATTCCAACCTTAGAGGACCCGGTAAATCCCAATTCTGAGAGCCATTCCCCATTCCCATTGAGCCCCCATAGGGCTCAATGGGAATGGGGAAGGAGCCAATAACGGGCCCGCTAATAGCAGGTCATTATTAGCTCCCTGGTCCCTTAGCGGGACCTGCTAAGGGACCTCGTAATGCCGCGGTAAGGGGTTAATGGCAACACCACCCTTACCGTTGCCGATAACCCCTTACCCCCGCCCTCACAATGAGGCCCATTGTGTTTCAACATACAGTTTCCTTCGCAACATTGCATAGTATCATAGTACAATCACAATTCTTACAATCGTAGAAAAAAAAAATATAATTACAAATATTTTTGTGCTTATTAAAATCCAGTCACTCGTACCCTTGTTAAGCATATCAGTTCCTTTCACTAGGTCCATTTTGTGCAAAGTTAGCAGAGTGCAATTGCTTACAATACTTACAAAATCGTAAGGCTTTTTAGGGAGAGTTTGATGCTCACAGATGTAAATAGTGCATGCTAACAAACAACAACTTGCTGATCACAACACTCAAAACTCCTGCAACTTTCAAATTGTGGATCTATTCACCTGATCGTTACAAAGTTTAAACACATTTTTTTCCAATGCGTTTCACTTTGACAGATAGAAGTGCAAAGTTCAAACACATTTTGTAGTTACTGTATGCCCAGAATCTCTTTACTGGTTTAAACAGCATATTGTTTTATATAAATGTATACGAGTTGATAATAATGCAATTGATCAGAGCAATTGGTAAAATAGTAAAACATTTTACATATGATGTAAATGAATTCAGCATTTGAGCATACAAATCGTTACAGTAGGCGGAGTACTCCGCCCTAGATGCATACAACCAGCCGGATAAGATCTAAATATTGCTTCATTTATTTCTATAGTTAGCAGAGTCTTTCCAAATGATTTCAAGCAAATCCCATCTGCTCAGTAGGCCCAACGGACTCACTGAGATCATCAGGCGTGGGTGGTTGTTTACACTGTTATTTACCTTATGCATAAGCTTGCTGTTGATAATCGTCAGTTACCGAGTCAAAGATAACACAAGGGATGATTTCGTGCCCCACATGCACCTGACACATAACCATTCACTTGATGGTTCAGTTTGGCCAATATTGCTTTTGCCAAACTTTTCATTTCTATGCTTAATAAAATAATCGCAGTAAATTACTAAGTGCTTCAATGTTTCATTTTGTGGGCTGCGGCAGGTTCCATGTAACCCCTCATGTGATTCAAGGGACCAATGTTTAATCCGTTCATTAGTATGGTACTGATTTAGTTTAAATCGGATATACAAATCTTGGCCTCTCTTACAAGGAAAGCGCAAAGGATATGCTTGGCGTGGCATTCTTTTAGTTATAAACCGTGCTAGTTCTTTATAGTTACTATATTTCCCAATACTTTCTATTGTTCTACACCAATCAGATTCATATCGTTTTTTGTTCTCACAAAGGTAGGTCTTAGACAGAGATCATTAGAGCTTGAATCCATCTCTTCCAGCAATGTATTCATGTTGTTGTAATGTACCATTATTGATGGGCATTCCCTTCTCTGTTAATAGTGGTCATATCTTCATATAAGGAATTACAACAGGTCAGGGCCTGATCAGTGATACCCAGGTTATCACGGAGGAGATTGATCAGGATGGAATGGTTGACCATATCATAAGCAGAAGAAAGATTGAGGAGGATGAGGACAGAAGGAAGGTTAGAATCAAGGTTGGAGAGCAGGCCTACATGGGTATTCAAGAGAGCAGTTTCTGTGCTTCTGGTATGGTATGGTATTGTTTGTTTACATAGCGCCTATACACAGGCAAGTGTTTTGAAGTGCTAAAGGAGGGTGGGAACACGGTAAAAACTATTGTCGCTCAGAGCCCTTGAAAATCTGAGACGATAATAGTCTGCACAGAAAGAGTAAGTGCGTACAAAATACATTTAACAGTATGGGATATAGCAAATAGGCCTGACGACGATTGTGCAATTCTAACAGTGTGAAGAGAGGAGAGAGAGACAGATAATCTTCAGGCGTGGTGCATAAGGATTGAGCAAGTGCACAGAGGGTCACAGGGAGGAGAGGATCAAGTTCACCAGGTCGGTGGAGACTGGGATAAGTGCAGAGAGAGTCAATCTCTTGGGTTAATTTATAAGCGTATTGAGTGTGGGTGGGGTGTGGGGCCCTGAGGCAAGTGCGAGAGATGACGGGGACCAGTTGTGAAAACAAGGAAATAATATGAGGCAGGGTAACCAAAAAGGAAACACACCAAACACAGGTCACAAAGGAACATACAAAGTACTTTATTTTATACTGAATCCAGTTAAAAAAGAACAGAACAAAATTCAGATAGCTATCGACCCTCAGTACAACACAGCAAACTCAGGCGTGGTTCGGTGTGCTCAGTGAGTGCAAATATTCATTGAAACAGTCAGGCTTTTATACATTTCTCCAGCCTGTTGTCCAGCCTTTCTGCAGGTTAACCATTCCATAAATAAGTTACTGCTCTAGGGTCCCTTGCCAGGTCAAATCTAGTTCATCTTAGGTTTATACATTAACAAGAAGAAATGGTAATAATGTATGCTCTAGGCCTAGCATTACAATGCGGGACTTAGTTTATACAATGTAGTTAAGCAGGTGTTCTCATTCAATTATAGATCAGTTTCGGTGATGCAGGTAATCCATTGCACACAGGTCAGCAGAAGGACAAGGTCTCAGCTCATGACCCTAACAAGTGGCCTGCAGGCAAGATATACATTAGCTGTACAGAGGTCATGACAATCGAGTTCTGTTCTGAATAACATAGGCTACCATTTTAGCTCACATGGTGACTTTATAGAGCAAGAAAACCTAAAATGGCGGCTTGACTCAAAATGACAGTTTACATGGTTTCTAAGGTCAGGACCTTGCAGTGCGAGTTTATTCACATGTAGTTTATAAGCAGCTTGTTAGCAGTTTGGCGTAGGCCAATATACATATATTCATAGCAATAGGAGGCACGATATAATTTCTAGTTTGACACAGTGAGACTCTGAGGTACACCAGGTGGCCAGTCAGTACGCTGTAAAGAACAGTAGGGAGAGAGGGAGAGAAAAGAGAACTAGGTTAGCACGTTAGAGGGAGAGAGAAGGAAGAGGAGAAGAGGAAGGTCTTGAGGAGTTTCCGGAATTTCAGGAGATACGGCTCAAGGTGAAGGGCGGCAGGGAGGTTATTCCAGAGACAGGTGTGAAAATATATTTAGTTTAGTGACCTATGGGTATGCATATTGGCCTAAGCATATTCGCTAGGCCAAACCTTTAAAACACACATTCCAGGTTCAGCTGACACATACCTAAGCAAAACACAGCTGCATCCATTTCAAGCTTGGCCCTCACACAGAACCCTGTAGAGCATAGATCCACGCAACAGGGTCCCTTACTGTTAGCAGTCGCTTCCTGATCTCGTTGACGTGCTAGAGAGGAGAAGGAGAGAGAGGAATCAAAGATAACCCCAAGGTTTCTTGTTTCGCAGGTGGGTGCAGGGCCAAGGGAGGTCGGCCAGAGTGAAAGTGGGAAAGCGGGAGCAGGGGTCACAATGCAAACGATCTCAGTCTTAGTGGCATTGAGGCAGTGGTCATTTGCAGCACACCATGACGAAATAGCAGATGGACAGCCAGATATGAGCGAGGAGGAGGAGGTGCATAGGGTAACCTGAAAGATAGATGCTTGTCATCAGGGTAGCCCTGGAAGTAAGAGGTGAAGCTGGCAATCACCGATGCCAGGGAAGCCATATAGATGTTGAAGAACTAGGGGGATAGGTTAGATCCCTTTTGAACGTCACAGGTTGAGAGAGTGATAGTCTAGTTAAAGGCTCTGCGTTCCACCTGGGATGGGCGGCCAGAGAGGGAGGAGGTCAGCCATGCCAGAGCCCGACCAGCGGCTATGACGCCAGACTGGTGGTTGTGGAGACAACCAACAGATTCAGTGTGAAGATTAAGCTGGGAGATGGGCAGCTTTTCCAAGAGTTTGCCCAGGAAAGGAGGGATGGAAATTGGGTAATAGGTAGCTGGAGATGAAGGATACGCAGAGGGCTTCTTTAGAAGGGGGTGCACAAGGAAGTGCTTAAGGGGGGAGGAGAAGGATCCCAGTGGTAAAGGTTGGAGCAAGGGTGTCAATGTGGTCCTTGATGGTTCCGGATGAACAGGGTAGAACCTGCTTTGATGAGATTTTCATAGATTGAACTTGTCTAGAAATATCATCTGGGGTGAACAATGGAAAGGAAGAGAAAGGAGGAGTGACAGCCACAGGTGGATCAGGAGTGGAGGAAGAGGAGGAGGTAGAGGAAGAGAGGGTGGACAGGATGGCCTGAGTTTTAGTGATGAATTGAGAAGTCAAGTTCATGCAGAGGGCATGGGAGGGAACAGGAGAGGTGAAGACGGCAGCAGGATTGGCCTGCTCCTTGCAGATTTTGAAGAGTTCGGCCGAGCTGCATTTGGATTAGGGCTTCAAGCCGATCCTCATGACAGGAGCAAGGACATCAAGAGTGTTAGAGAGATGAAGATTAGATAAGGCTGTGAGTCAGCTAAAGATGCAGAAGGAGGAGAGAAAGTAGCAGTGAAAGCCTCAGCTGATACAAGCTTCATGGGTCGGATGACAGCGAAGGTAGGTGGCAGTACTGGAGTCAGCTTGGCCTGAGGGATAGGGAGAGAGAGGTGGGAGGAAGGAAGAGTGTGATCACTCCAAGAGGGAGGAGTGGTGAGAAGGTAAGAGAGGGGGAGGTCTGAGGAAATCATAACATCCAGGTGTGCCCTACAGAGTGAGTCAGGCCAGAGGGGCGAATAAAGAGAGAGAGAGAGAGTTGCAGAAGTTGCAAAAGAGTCCCGAAGAAGGGCAAGTAGCATCCAGGTGGATGTTCAGGTCTCTGAGTGTTAGGAAAGATTCCCCTTTATGTGTAATTTTCCCTCCATTTGTGTACACCCAAATGTTTTGCTGCTATTTAAACACCATAGCCTGGCTTTTGCCACTGGAGCAAAGCCTTCTGCTGCACTCCACTGGGCTTTCTCTCATTTTGTTATGGGGAAACTGACATGCCCTTAAAGACAGTCAGTACTGGGAGACTTTGTTTCCCTTTGTCCTTTTGCAATGTTGAAACTTTTCTGTAACATGTTACAAGTGCACAAAGTTCCTTGCAGTACAGTACACTCGGGTCTTCCTTTCATTTCCAAAGGCCCTAGACTCCCTCAAAGGATTTTTTTGTAGAAGTGCAGATATGCTTTGGATAGGGCTTGTGGCAGCTTATCTTTTCTCATATTTTTAACCCTTTCTTGCCATGCAAACCACTTTTACTGCGTGTACCGCGGTTGACACAGGAAGGTGGCCTGGCTCTAAAATGGCCATGCAACAAGTTTCTTTGTCCTGCCCTTTGGCCATCTTGTCCCTTTGCCTTCCCCAGGTTTTCATCTGCAAACCACCCACAAACCAATGGTCTAGTTGAGCGGTTTAACAGAACCCTTAAAAGCATGATTGGGGCTCTTGAAAGGAGAAAATGGATCTCTTATTACCATGCTTACTGTCTGCCTACAGAGAGGTACCTCAGGAGGGAGTTGGCTTCAGGCCCTTCGAGCTTCTTTTTGGTCACCCTGTGAGGGGACCCTTGACTATAGTCAAGGAGGGGTGGGAGATGCATACTACCTTTATCACTACCAATGTAGTGGACTATGTGCTGGGACTCAGAAAAAGAATGGTAATCCTGATAGGTCAGGCCATTGAGAAGTTGAAGGCTGGGCAAGCTCTGGTGAAACATTGGTTTGACCAAAATGCTTTCCTGATCAGCTTCACACCGGGTCAACAAGTCCTGATCATGACTCCTATAAGGCCTAGAGCTTTGCAGGACAAATGGTCTGGCCCTTACACAGTGGTGGAGTCACTGGGTGAGGTCAACTATTTAGTGGGACTTGGAAGGGCTGGGCAGGCTCCAACAGTGCTCCATGTAAATAGGCTGAAGGCTTTCATCCTAAGATTTGGAATGGCTGGACTGCTGTTGGCTTCAGATATTTGAGGAGGAAGAGTCGGAACCTCTCCCTGACCTGTTCAAGGGCAGCCCTTCAGATAGCCTCCAATGAGGGTGTCAAAGTGGCCCCTCAACTGACTTCTGTTCAGCAAGAAGAGGTGAGAAGTTTGCTGAGGCAATTCTCCCTGTTGTGTTCCCTAGCTCCTGGTTTGACACGTTGGTGCAAACACAACATTGACACAGGAGATATTGTACCTACCGAAAGTAGGAGATACAGAATGTCAGACAAAGTGAGAACTTACATCAAGGCAGAGGTCAGCAAGATGTTAGATCTTGGGGTGATTGAACTCTCCAGTAGTCTTTGGCCCAGCCCCGTGGTTTTGGTTCCAAAAGCAGGTTCCTCTGAGCTGAGGTTCTTTGTGGATTACAGGGCTCTGAATACTGTCATCAAGACATATGCACATCCCTTACCCAGAACAAATGAGCTGGTGGATAATTTGGGTGCCTCCAAGTGCCTCAGCATGTTTGACCTTACTGCAGGTGATTGGCAAATAGTGCTTGCAGAGCATGCCGAGGAGAAGACAGCATTCTCAACACCAGAGGGTATTTACCAGTTCAGGATAATGCCTTTTGGGTTGAAGAATGCACCTGCCACTTTTCAGAGGCTTTTGAATCATGTCCTTAATGGGTTGGATGAATTATGTCTAGCATATCTAGATGATATAGCAGTTTTCAGTGCCACCTGGGAGGATCATGTGAAACAACTTAGACTTGTGTTGCAGGCTCTTCAGAAGGCCCACTTGACTATAAAGGCCAGTAATTGCCCGATTGGTCAAGGGACTGTGGTCTACCTTTGACATGAAGTAGGTGGAGGGAGGATACAGCCTCTACCCAGTAAAGTACAAGCAGTACAAGACTGGCCTACCTCCACTCCACAAACCCAGGTGAGAGCCTTTTTAGGACTCACAGGTGTTACGCTCACCTGGTATCCACAGGGACGCCACCCAGCCGGGTTACTCGCTGGTATGCTTCTCAGCTTTGCCCTGATGTGGTCTGCGGGGAAGGTTCTGCCTGAAAATACAGGAGGACTGTGTTCAAGACTGACCGACTGGGGTAAGTATCCTCCCTCCACCCCCGTATGATTTCAGTCCCTCTGGCGCCCTCTCCTCACCTTGTGGTAGAATTAGGCGTGCTCTCCGTCCTGCCTTCTTTGCAGGGGCGCGTTGGCTTTCTTGGGCGAGTGCGGTCCAGTTACTTCACTGACGCCGGCCCGTTTGATATTGTTCAGGTAGGTCTTATTGCTGTTCTTTAGTTTTGTTGCTATCCTGCATGCCTTTCTTTGTTTAAAATGTCTCTTTTTTCTCTCTTAGGTATGCAGAGCTTCAGTGCGGCAAACTGGCTTGGTTGAGCCCCGCTGGTAAATGATGGCGCATTAAGAGCGCTATGATGCAGTAAGTAAGCGCTATGCGCAGCGCTGCAAAGTCTTGCCTTTGCTAACCTGTGTTTTCCTTCCTTGTAGGTCGCAGTGTTCTTCAGCACGAGTGGAATGTCCGGAGTGGTGCCAGCCAAGAGGCGACCAGCCAGGTAAGCCTTTTGAGCAGTTCGTAATTTGTAAATGTCTCTACTGCTTTCTTTAATGTTGCCTCTATCTTCCTCTTTCAGGTCGTTCTGTCCGGGGGGCGTGCAGATTCGAGGAAGCTGTTCTCAGTAGCTACGAGTATTTAAAGATGAAGAATGCAGGTAAGATGCTGCTGCTAATGATGTTCCTTTTGTCTCCTTTCAGGTTCTGCTTCTCCGAGGTTCGAGGGAATAGCTGGACACGCTGAGCGTCACGTTGCAAGCTGCAAAGTAACACAAAGCATGTTGTCTTGCTCGGGTGTGGTTTAAATATCCCCTACAAAATAGACCAGGTAAAGTAGTCCCTAGGCTGCCACACCCAAACCACTAGACCGCATCGCTTGGTTCTTAGGAACCAAGCTATGTGGATGCCTCCATGTTGGCTGACAATACAATAAAGTAGTTCCCAAGCAAATTGTTTTTCATGGTGTATGAGCCTGGCGCCATAGGCGCCAGGACTGTCCCCATGAGGGCTTTTGAAGAGGATGCCAGGCAGGGACGTCATTTCACCAAAACGCCAGGGGTAGCGGAAGTGACATCACAGTGCCACGCCCATAAGAGTGACATCACAGGAAGTGATGTCATTTGACCACACCCCACTCGACATCACAGGAAGTGATGTCATTTGACCACGCCCTCCACATGACATCACAGGAAGTGGCCTCATAAAGCATTATCCCCTCAGTACACTAAGAAATATATGGTTACGATATCAGTGTTTTGTGACATTTCATACAAGAATGGATCATCATATGTAGCAGTGTCAAGGTCCATGTTGCCACGCGAAGTGTATGAACCCAAATCCCCTCTTAATCTGGATCTGCCCTGTTAGTTCAACAGGACTACAGAGCGAAATCACATTCTGGGGGGACAGGGACGGATAGGCGGGTATGGGGATAGGGGAAAGCCAGGATAAAAAGCGAGAGGGAGAATATTTCACCAGAAAACATGTATGGCATCCACAGTTTTTAATAATTCTTCTTCTTGTGTTATTTTGGCTGCCAAAAGATTAGTTCAAAATGTGTTCAAGGTGTACAGTGCATTACTGAGCGATGCCACCTTCAGTACCAAAAGCCTCATAAGTCATGTCCCCATATTTTACGGGGAAAAAATCCTGGCTGCATTTTGCATTACTCCCACACTCACCAACACTCTTTATATGCCTAGGTTTCTGTTCCTACATGTTCATTGTCCTCCACACCCCTCACCTCTCCATAATGGTACACATTCCAACAATTAGTACTATTGTATAGATTTTGGGATAATGCCCAACCCTTCACTCTGATCATAAGACTTAAAATGTAGTTTCTTACCAGATTGAGCAGAACAGTGGCTTGACAGATGTGTCCGAGGCTGCTGTTTCAGTGGCATGTAAGGTGAAGATTCTGACACAGAAAGGAAGGAACTCCACATGAAGATGCAGGTCTGAAAATAAAAAACAAATTATCAGAATGGAAGAATCATTTGTACAACAGCACACCAGAATATCATTTGTCATAGAGACAAGATACTGACTGAACGCACTGAGGGGTGTGCTTTCCAGACTACCATTAACTGCAGTGCCCTGCTTCTGACCTTGCAATCCGGTCACCCAGCAGCCTATTCCACCCTCCGTTTCCCGGCATCCCTGGAGCCTGTGGTACCTCTCATCCCGGCACATCTAGCCTCCCCTCACTCACATGAGCACTTGGGGTGACGTGATATTATCGAATTATACTCCTGAAACTGAATACCCTACACCCAGTGACCCTAATGTGGCTGGGAAGAGGTGGATGGTGACGTCCCATCACCATGTGAGGTCATACACTGGGAAACTGGGGCGTGCAGCGTAACCCCTCACTATTTACCCAGAGGCAGAACTGATTATTGTGGCAGATATTCATTGGCCCATTATTTTTATGATGATGATATTTTGAATGCACAGAGCTGGATTCCAGCGAGCACTGAGCAACTCAATATGATCTCTGCTGCATAGGAGGCATTTCAATGAAGATGCAGGAAGGACAGTTGTCTCAGGTAAGGAGCGATTGTGCTGCGAAGTGACTCTGTTGAAAAGTCTACATGTCCCCTTTGTGTGAGGGACCGGCAGGGTTCCACGACTCCCACCACACTTGCCCAGTCAAGGAGGCGTGAGAGAAGGGAGGCCACAGAGAGACAGTACACCCTGCACTCCAGACACACCTCCACAGCACGGACCCAGGGGCCAGAGAAGCACCCCAGGCACAGGGGTCCCTTCCAGATACCAGGGAGCGCACAGACCACACAGCTAGGGGGCCGAGAGCGCAGCCCGCAACACTCCAGATAAAGCCCCCTGATTTGGGCCAACCAAGCCCTGCAGCACTCCAGATACAGGCCCCCCACATCCCACAAACGCACACACAGACTAGAGCAAGCAGACATTTGCATGCATGCACACCCCCACCCCGAAAGCAGAGCTCCCTGCCCTTGGCCACAGGCACCCTGCCAGTGGAGTGTGTTGGGACCCTGATTACATTCTGCTTGAGGAATCAGATTTTAGGCTTTTAGCTCCAATTGTGTATAAGTATTTGAGGTATTACAGATGTGTGCAGCGCACTTAGTTGCTGTATTGAATGCATGCTCCTTCGCCAATGAGGTAAATTCACAAAACCCCCAATTCTATGGAAAGAGGCAGAGAGAAGCTTCATCATTCTCCAATGGTACTGTGTTTTACTTTGTGTATAGGCGCGTTATAAATGCCATAGTATATCATATGTTGACATTCCTTGCCAAAGACATTTTAGAATATTGCAAGGCCGGGACACACATGATACTTTATAAATCGGGGCCACTGTCTATATTCTAGGGACTCTAAGGGGGAGAAACTGGGGTGGCTAAACCTTAGCAACTCGACAGTCCGTGGGGCAGATTCCTAGCTCAGGGGCAACTGGAAGCAAGACGACGTGGGAGCAAAACAGGTTCGATCCCCAGGTCCATGCTTAGAAACCTCTGGGTATTAAGCAACACGTGTAGCTGTTGTCGCCTGAGGTGCCAAGCTATCCGCCTGCGGCCGCAGGCGGGTAGTGGGCTAGCACAGCACACACGCAACCTAGGCTCCACCTGGTCCTGGCGGCCGCAGGGGAATGCCACAAGAGCACACATCTGACCTCAGCCTGGGGCAGGGCTTTAAGTGGGCCGGGGCCTGCCGGGGCTGGGCCCCGGCAGGTTCCGAAATTTCGTTTTGAGGCGGGGCCCTGCCGGGGCCCACTAATCTCCCCGGGCAGCCCCGGCCACTACACGAAAAGGCATTTTTTTCTACAGCCTGAAGCTCTCGCTCGTGTGCGAGAGCTTCAGGCTTCAGAAAAAAATGCCTTTCAGCTATAATGGTGGCGCCGCACCTGCGAGGCATCCCTTTAATCAAGGGATGCACGTGGGCCGGCGCCACCATTATGGAGAAACGTGAGGCCGCTGGAAGCAGAGGCCTTGCTTCCTAAATACTGAAGCTCCCGCGGATTCGCGGGAGTTTCAGTCTTTAGGAAAAAGGCCTCTGCTTCCAGTGGCCTCACCCTTTCAGCCTTAATGGTGACGCTGCCCCTCCCCAGCTGGCGAGGGGCAGCACCACCATTAAGGCTGAATAGGCGAGGCGCTGTCCCCTGCCAGGCAAGCCTATAGAATATAAATGCAGAGATCAGCACCCTCTCCCCATAGGGGAGAGGGTGCTAATCTCTACAAAAGGCTGCCTGGCAGGGGTGCCAGTAGCCCATTGAGCCGGGGCTCGTCAAGGGGGCGTGGCCTAACGGCCCATCAAGACCACGTTGTTGGGCCACGCCCCCTCGATGGGCCCCGGCTCGATTTGTAGTGCCACTTAAGGCACTGGCCTGGGGCCTACGGCGGCACACGCCAGCAACATTAATCCACCCAGCAGCTCACACACACCCGCTCGCCCCCGACCTCAGTCACACACACAACACAGACTGACTCACCGCTGTGTGTTAGCTTGGAAGAAGTTAGTTGGCCTGGACTTTCTGGCACCAAGAGAAACCACGAAGCTGCTGCTGCACGCTGGCTTCGCTGCAGTGCTCACAAAATGGAGGACCACCAGCACGCTGCACCGCTTGAGTGGTGGCCACGCCCCCTCCTCCTCTGATTGGAGGAAATGCCAGAGGTCGCAAGAGAGTGACAGAGGTCGCTGGCCAATCGGCAGCGGTCGCTCTTGCGACCTCTGGCGACCCCCAAATGACGTCCCTGATGCCAGGCTCTTATGCCCAGAGTCCTGACTCCAACTGGCCAATGGGTTTGCCAGAGGGGTTTTTGGGCGAGGGTTGTGACAACAGGGTACTACCAAAATGTCATGGCAGACTATGGCACCATAGCTGCAACTCTGACTGCTCTCACAACTCCAGAGAAACCGAAAAAGGTATCTTGGTCTGGGGATTGTGGGACGGCCTTCAATGGCTTAAAAGACTACTTGTGCCAGGCCCCTGTTCTCAGGGCCCCTGATTACCAAATACCTTTTATTGTGCAGACAGATGCCTCTGACAATGGGATAGGAGCTGTACTATTACAAGTAGATGAGAAGGGTAAGAAACACCCTACTGGATTCATTAGTCGCCAGCTTAAGGACAGAGAGCTCAGGTGGTCCACAGTAGAGAAAGAATGTTTCTCTGTTGTGTGGGCCCTAAGGAAGCTGAGGCCCTACCTCTATGGCACCCACTTCACTGTGAAAACTGCCCATAAGCCCTCTAAGTGGCGCTTGAACATGAATGGAGAGAATCCAAAGTTACTAAGGTGGTCCATAAGCTTGCAAGAGTTTGACTTCACTATTGAGCATAGGCCAGGTGTCCAACATAGCAATTCTGATGAGTTGTCCAGAATGTTTAACCGACCTGAACATGAGACTCATCCAGGGGTGGATATATTCCTGATGTCCTTGCTGTGGGAGGGGCACGTATTAGGAAATATTCCCATGTATGTATAATTTTCCCTCCAGTTGTGTTTCCCCAACTTTTTGTGGCTGTTTAAACACCATAGTCTGACTTTTTCCAGTGGAGCACAGCATTCTGCTGCACTCCACTGGGCTTTCACTCACTTTGTTATGGGGAAACTGACATACACCTAAAGACAGTCCGTACTGGGAGACCTTGTTTCCCTCAGTCCTTTGCAATGTTGCAACTTTCCTGCAACATGTTACAAGTGCACAAAGTACCTTACAGTACAGTGCGCTTGAGTCTAGTTTTTGTTTCCAAAGGCCCTAGACCCCCTCAAAGGATTGTTGGTAAAAGTGCAGATGTGCCTTGGACATGGCTGTTGGAAGCTTATCTTTTCGCATATTTTTAAACCCTTTCTTGCCATGCAAACCGGGTCCTGGCTCCAAAATGGCCATGCCACAAGGTTCTTTGTCCTGTCCTTTGGCCATCTTGTCCCTCTGCTTTCCTGGGGTCAGGTAGACCCAGGACAGTCCTTATTTGGTCATGCATTTGCCTGCAAAATGCAATGCTATTGCTGGCTTCTGCATGCCTTGTGTGTGTGCCACCAGGCTTTGGGCTGGACTGTCTAGTACCAATCCACATCCTGGGTGCCAGAGAGTCTGGTGTGCTGGGAATGACAGGGACCACTGCGGTCCATGATTGGTCCATGTATGGTGTGCCTGTATGTGAGCAGATCTCCCATTGGTCCTCTTCATTTTGGCGCAAAGGAGATCTAGATAAGAGAAGGCTACAAACACCTACACCAGGTCTCTTGAGTTCTTTCTGAACCTGGATAAGGCTCCACGCATCCTGAAACTAAGAAGCCAAGTCAAGGAACCGCTGGTGACCCAATGGAAGGTTTGGCACCCTGAGCCTGCTGCTGTCCCGCAGGACCCCTCTGCATCTGATTACACCAGAAGGTCTGCAAAGGCGCTTTGACCCATTTGAATAGTGGGAACAACTATTCACAGCACCTTCATCCTAACCTGCAAGTGAGCCTCCTCAGAAGTGTTCCTGGGCCATCCAGCGAACTGCCCAACTTGCACAGGACCTTTGCTTGAAAACCACCAGCGATTCGAGTTGACTCTTGAAACTTGGTTGATTGGTATCTCTATTTTCACGGCACTCTCACACTGAAATTCTTACACATAGGCACCCTAGGGGCCTCATTACGAGTATGGAGGCAGCCGTGCCTTTAATAAGGGCACGGCTGCCTCCATACCGGGTTCCAGCTCTGGGTTCTGTGAATGAAGAATTACCGGGTCATTCCAACCTTGGAGGACCCGGTAATTCCTCATTCACAAAACCAATCCCCATTCCCATTTGAGCCCCCATAGGCCTCAATGGGAATGGGGATGGAGCTAATAACGGGCCTGTTAGTAATGGACCCCTTACTAGCTCCTTGATCCCCTTGCAGAACCCGCTAAGGACGTCTGGTCTGACCAGACATTCTGTGTGGGTCCCGCTAGGGGACCTCGTAATAAGGCATCCCGTAATGAACGGTGCCGGTCCCATACTGGCACCCTTCATTACGGGAGCACCAGCCTCGTAATGAGGCAGTAGGTCTGGAATTAGGTGAGTAGGCCTGAACCCGAGTGCCCACGGTCACTGTGTTACCCAGCTGTATGATGAACTTCGCAGGTGCCTTGCTGCTGTGCCCCTCTGTGCCCTGAATCCTGCTGCAGTGAAACCGGCTGGATCACTTCATCAGGAGCATAGAAATCGCCCTGTCCTGCATAGAATCACCGCTGTAACTCAGACGCTGAAAGCCGCTGAGCCGCACAATTGCCGCATTTGTACCTGCAACCAAAGTGGACCCGACTGCCGAAGTTTGGTCCAGAGTGCGCTTGGGGTCAGTAAGTACTTGCAACCCTTACTGGTGGTCCGTAGCACATCCATCCATTTTTACACACCAGTGTCCCCTGAGGACCACTCACCTTTCCACAGTTAGCCTGTGCTACCATTGTGTTCCCAAATCTTTGAACCTGTTCTGCCCTCTTGGGGATACCCTACTCGAATAGTGGGAACTTATTCTTCACTGTGGAATATAAATGTGCAAGTAGGTGGGCACCGCACTTGTATTAAGTTGTTCATGGAATGCTTTTGCTCAGTATACTCTGATTCTTATTTGTTTACAATTCTTAAAGGAGAAGACTGAAGAAAGTCCAGAGACACTCGGGCTTTGAGATACAGTGATGCAAAAAGCTAGGTAAGAATACCCAGCTAGTCAGTCGCTCTCTCCTCCTCAGAGTTACATAGTATTCAACTATAAATCTTTCAACACTTTTCATCAATCTATATTGACAGAAATTCAAAGGATTTAGAGATATGCTTAAGTTCGTACGTAAGGAACAGATCAGAGTAATCCAGGTGGTCAAAATAATGTATTTGTTCAATAATAGCTCCTTATTCGAACAGCGGTCAGCACATCGTGCTTAAATCAATCATGGGTTCATATGCCAATGCATTTCGGAGACAATACTCCTTCATCAGACCTAGGTGTTCACAGTTGTTTAACATATATGTAGCAAGTGAAAATATTTCAATAGTGAATCATACAATCCAAAATAAAGGAATAGAAATTTTAAACACATACCATCAGTTCCATATGTCACAATGTTGCCAGCAAGAAAAAGGAGACAAAATAACCAATTGATATTCAGTCAACCAGATCATGTTTTTCACTAATCTGCATAAGTGTGAAAAAAGTAATAGCATTCCTATTACCTTCATGGAGTCTTCAATGTGATACACGAACCACACTGTCTGTGATAGCACTGTGGAATTAGAAATATGTGTTTTCAGAATCGTCCTATTGTGACATAAAGACTGTGGGCCTCATTACGACCCTGGCGGTAAGGGGTTTACGCCAGCGTTAGCTGCGCCGACCCCTTACCGCCAATTACGAGGTCCCCTAGCGCCATGGTGCTTTTAACACCTGCTTTTAGCAGGTGTTAAAATCCATGGCGCTAAGGGACCATGGAGTTAATTACGCCACCGTAATTTACGGTGGCGTAATTAACGCCTTCCCCACTCCCATTATGCCCTATGGGGCAAAAATGGGAATGGGGAAGGGTAAATGGGGATTGGGGACTTACCGCCCCGCCAAGGTCGGAATGGGGCGGTAAGTCCGCCAACCACCATGGCGTAAACGTAGTTTACGCCATGGTGGTAAAGTCACGGCCCAGGCGGTAACTTACCGCCTGGGTCGTAATGAGGCCCAGTGTATTGTTTCCAAACCAGACCCCATTCTTACCTGAATGCCGTGTGAGTATCGCATAAAGCGTGACGTAAGATCAGAGCTATGCCTTTAAATCGTCTGCCGTCCACCAACAGATTCGTTCAGAAACTAGTGTAAAATAAATAAATCTCATGAGTATTACTCTGATGGCTCGGCGTGGGCCACTTCGCATTGCTTATTGCCTAAAATCTTACCTCCGCAGCCACTCGATTCGGTGCTGTGTGCGGGCGCGCGTATTCTGATTCCTGTTTGAAACGTTGCTACAGTAACAGAACTATTTCTTAGTTGTTACGCATACTGGACTGGTAAAATAACGTTAACATGGAATTTTAAATGTCCCAACTCCTACTGTGAGGTTGGAAACACAAAAGTATTTTAGATGTGTTCCAAAAATTGTGTGCAAGCTGCTTACATTTAAATATGTGTTACGTGTCTGGGGATTCAGATATGGGTTACCAACGTAACCTGACGCTAAGGTGAGACTCACGCATGCGCAAAGCCATGCAGCGGGTAAGCCGGTGAATAATGTGAACAATGGTTCCATTGTAAATAAACACTTCTCAATAGCCACACTCATGTGCATAGCACATCGGCCTGTGATGTCTTACTCCGAATGAATCGTGATTCATAGTACTTAGATTAGGGAAATTCCATGAACGTGGATAAGGTGTCAACAGCAGGATACAATTCGCTAAAGAAATCTCAAAGACAGAGATCAATTTTCTGGATCTTAAAGTTACTGTCAATAATGATGGCTACAACACTAATTTGTTTTGGAAAACAACAGAGGAACAACCTATTACACCGATTAAGCTTCCATCAACCAAGCTTCAATCGCAATCTTCCATACAGGCAGTTACTCCGAGTGAAGAGGATAGTTAGTGATCCCACAAACTAGAGCCAGAGAGGACAAAGAAGGGATAGCAGGAGAGGAAAGGAAGTTGTTAAGGTGTGGAAAGCGTCTATCAAAAAGAATGAGGTTGGCCTGAGTGCCTTTGTACCAAGACGGTGCTGTTAAGGTAGACATTAATTATGGACTTGGAGGAGTGGAAGGGGACCAGGAAGGTCTCCCACTGGGTGCCACCATTAATGGCAGAAGAGCAAAAAGGAGAGATAACAGAGACCATATGGGGGGTCTAGAGGCCTGGAGAGGCAAGAGGATGTCGGTAAGGGTCTGTGTGGAGAAAGCACTGGTGTAGGTATCAGCGATAGGGAGGCCTGGGTTGGAGACCAGGATGTCACTTTCAGCTTTCTCCTGCCACACTTAGTGAGAGGGATAGGATAGTCGATAGAAAAGCAGTTGGAGAAGATAGGTGAGATAGGGAGGGGCACCCAGTGGACAGGACAAAGGACAGAAATTAGATGTAATGCACAGACAACAGCAACATACAGAGCACAATAAGGAACCTGGAGAAGAAGGGTGCAAATTTTACAAGGCACAGAACACAGTCGGGGACCTGGAAGGGAAGAAGGAATATAGAACAACAACAAAGCTCAGGGTGCAGCAGGGGACTAGGACGGAAGAAGGACAGCACCAGCAACCGTGGAGAAACAAAACCAACAAGAACAGTACAATCGACAAAGGAACCTAGAAGTGAAGATTGAACACATCTGTAGTGCAGGCAATGCAAAGTAATCCAACAATACGTGGAAAAACAAAATGTCAAAAACAGTACACAATAGATCAGGGGTGGGAGCTAAGAAGAGGGGGCGTGAAGAGACCACAGGGACCTAAGCAGCGAGGGAGGTCAAGGAGGATGAGAAGATGAGAAGGCATGATGGGCTGTTATTTGACATCTGGCCTCAAGAAACCCATCCTCAAGAAACCATCCCTCGACCCCACACATCGTGAGAACTACCATCCCATCACCATCCTATCATACCTCGCCAGAATCATGAAATACTTTTTCACAAGTCAACTCCAACAAAATATCACCACAATTAACCAACTCAACCCCTGCCAATCACATTTCTGGCTCAGACACACCATTGAGACTGCCACACTTCACATCCTGGATGACCTCCAAAACATCAGTGGCAAAGGACACGTGGGCCTCATTATGAGTGTAGCGGTCCAGAAATAAGGGTGCTGGTAGCACCCTTTCCGGAATGCCACACTCTGACTCTGCGGTCGGGGTCCATTATGCCCGACTGGTTTGACCTGCCGGGCATAACACCACATGCCCACAAAGTGTTCACAGAAGCACCAGCACCGTTGACAATGGTGCCAGTGCTTCCGTGAACCCATTCCGACTTGCTGATTCTGCCTCCTGACTTCCCAATTTGCCGGGACTTGTAATGTCCCAGGGGCACCGGGATATCAGGCGGCAGTAACAGTGTTACGAGGTCGAAGGCAACCCGCCGGTCCCACCGGTGGGTTACCGCCGCCAAGGTAATAAGGCACACAGTCAAGACCTTCTAGGCCACCTTGACTTCGATGCAGCTTTCAGCATTATCAACCACACCATTGTTGGGAAGGAGAGACAGTCTTCCCACCCCCCTAGGCGATACCAAACAAGAACTAGGCGCTAATATAGCACATCCAGGGAGCAGGGTGAAGGAGGGTGCAAATAAGAGGGGGCTGCACAATCACCTTAGCACATGTATTACAAGCTACATGGCAAATGCGGCTGTGAACGCCATCTTGGCAAATTGCAGCCATCTTAGAAGTTAGGCCCAAGCACGGTGAACAACATCTTGTGTATTAGTATTAGGTCCCTTGCATGAGCGCGGATACCACCCCCATCCTGGCCAGGTCTTAGAAAACCACAGCCTCCTCCATTGTTCGGAGAGTTACAGGCCCTGTCGCCCTTGGAAAAATGTGCCCTGCAAGGTCATGAGAAGGGAGCAGAGCACCTCATAGCAGTACCATCCAACAAAGCAGATAGCCCGGCCCTCCTGCCCCCAATGATCCCCACATGAGAAATACAGCTTTGACATGCTTTCATTCCATGATCCCTGCATGCCACAGCACAATCCAAACCCAGACCTCCGACCATAAAACCTGTACACCCCTCGATCGATCACTAAGATCAGAAGGCAAGGCTATCGTGCCTTCAGGAATGGGTTACTTGATTTGAGCAGAGAGGTGCAGAGTGTTATCAGAACTATAGCTCAAAACTAAGGCGGGGACCTTGGGGGCTGCTGATCTGTCTGGGACCGAATTAATTGTGTGTGAGTTAGTGTGACCTCGGTTCTCCCCGAAGCTCATCCCTGTATCTGCCAGGTGCATTGTTACAATTGTAAGAAT
The DNA here is from genome assembly GCF_040938575.1 of Ambystoma mexicanum. Taxonomy (NCBI): domain Eukaryota; kingdom Metazoa; phylum Chordata; class Amphibia; order Caudata; family Ambystomatidae; genus Ambystoma; species Ambystoma mexicanum. The sequence continues at coordinate 722,409,835 of NC_090926.1, forward strand.
AACATTGTGTGTTAAAGAAGCGAATTGTCAGGTTAGCTCACCGGGGATGAGGAGCTCAGCAGCACCAACGTGAACAAAAATGAAGAGATAATGGCTGTTATCTTCTTGGCTTGGCATCCCATATGGAACAGGCCCTACATCTATAGGCCTCCGCCAATCTGTATTGTAGAATTGTACTATATATGATGACATCATTAGCAACTCTGTTTGTGCTTATAATATACCGCACATGCTAACGGACCTCAGAACGTTCTGCAGCAGCAGAGTTCTCTGCTGATGCATTCCTATTTGCGTACAAATAAATACTTGTTATCCTTGTACGAGTGTCTTGGTCCTTTTTCCCTGGTGGGCTGTATTTATTCTGGCGTGAGCGTTCAGGGGTATGCCTTCGCCATCTTCATAAAGATGCTATCCCACAGGATGAAACTCTCAGGAGCTGTTATCGACTAGTTTGCCTATTTTTTCTATGATACTGAACACTTTGTTTGCATGCCCTCCAACCAATCAAACCCCACCCAAGTCAATTACAGAGTACCACAAGGATCCTCTATATTGCCCCTCCTCTTCAACCCATACTTTGAATCTGTTTCACTGACTCTGTGTCTGTCTTTACTGTTGCCACCATGAGTTCCTTACAGTACCTTCTGACTCTGATGTTCCCATGCAGGCACAACCCATAAGTGAAGAAAATTGGGTAAAACATTTACTAAATTATATGTAAGATTTGTGGATGAGGCTGTTACTGCCTCAACCAGGCCAAATTGGAATTACGTTATTCAAATGGAGGTGGATTTTATTTTGTATTTTATTATTAAAAGTAAAAGTTTGAATGCCTGATGCTCCGATGGGCTACCAAACTTGACACTAAAATCTGATCCCTGTTTATGGTCTAAACTTTTGTTAACTCTATTTAAGAGTATTTTAAACACCCAAGTTATTCCTCATTCGTGAAAATGTTCTGTGGTGATTTTGATTTTTAAAGGAGGGGCTAGATTTCAACGAGTATGGACTCGTTCCAAGCGGGTTTTAAGAACGAGGTTGGGACGTCTCTAAACAATTTTATATTGATCTTAATGGCAAAGCAAATGAGAGTCCGCAATAGATCCATCTACCTAGTCTTTTTGGATTTTTCCAAAGCATGTGGTTGTGTCATCAGGACTAGACTCTGGGAAATAAATGATAGATTTGGGTTGCCCAGGTGAATATTTTGGCTGCCCCCCATGAGGGTACACACATTTTAATTAGACTGAACAGGCAAGGGGACTGTACCGGTTGGATGAACACAAATTGTGGTCTACATCAGGGATGAGTCCTGGCCCCGTTTTTATTCAGTATTTATATCTGTGGCATGGGCGAAGGTTTGCAGAAGGTGCAGGCATACCCACCTAGGCTAGGGAATTTACATGCGTAGTACCTACATTTTTGCGGATGACATGGTTATTTGTGAATTGACCCAGGTTGGGTTTCAAAGGTTTTTCTAGGCGCTAAACTTGTATCTGTTAGACCTAGGGCCTCATTACGACCCAGGCGGTAAGTTACCGCCTGGGCCGTGACTTTACCACCATGGCGTAAACTACGTTTACGCCATGGTGGTTGGCGGACTTACCGCCCCATTCCGACCTAGGCGGGGCGGTAAGTCCCCAATCCCCATTTACCCTTCCCCATTCCCATTTTTGCCCCATAGGGCATAATGGGAGTGGGGAAGGCGTTAATTACGCCACCGTAAATTACGGTGGCGTAATTAACTCCATGGTCCCTTAGCGCCATGGATTTTAACACCTGCTAAAAGCAGGTGTTAAAATCACCATGGCGCTAGGGGACCTCGTAATCAGGCGGTAAGGGTCGGCGCTGTTAACGCTGCCGTAAACCCCTTACCGCCTGAGTTGTAATGAGGCCCTTAGACTTGCACCTAAACATTGTAGAATCAAACAGTGGTATATTGGGAATCAGAGCCTCGAAGTGGTGACCCGGAAGCGTTATATACACTAGGAGGATTAAACTGCCGATCTATAAAACAGTAAGAGCTTCTTTTTTCATCGGCAGCTAGCAAGTTACGACAAATTGATTTTAAATTCGGCCTCCTTTCGATTGTCCCAGTGTTAAGGTATTATCACTCAAACCGGATACTGAAACAGCTTTTTGGCTCGGAAACAGCTGATTGTGACATGCGTGGTGTAAATTAGAAGGTTCTGTTGTGGAGAAGAGTCATCTCCCTGCCAAACTCTGCGCCAGTGGCCGCTATACGGCACGAGCTTGGCATTAGTTTGCTTCAAGTTTGGGTGAATTGGAAAACATTAGAAATGTATGCACGCATGTTATTGCCACCACGGGCTTCAGAATGAGCTATTAACGGTTTCATGCAAAGGTTTACAATATTGGAAAGAAAAATGACACCCACTTTTGCTAACAATTGACTCAACAGCGGAAGAATTGTGTAATGCCCCTGGGAAAACCAAGCAAAAACTTTTTAGGATAGATTGGATTCTAAATATAGAAATACTAATGAATTAAACTTGTTTTAATTATCATTTTATTTGGTCTATTAAATCGCATAATGGTCTTGCACCGTATTTGACAAAAATCTCCCTCACAGGCTTTTAGAGATGATGTTTCAAGATCGAAATTAAATCTGTTTTTAGCTGGTGAGATGGTCAGAGCAAGATCTCGTATTGCCAAGAAAAATCGATGGTGTCTGTATTGTAATAAGACCATAGAAACCTGAAAACATTGATGTATTGAGTGCTGTGTTTTAATGGACAAGCATGTAACAAAATGCATTGGATGTGTACAGCATGCAGAGGATGTTTCCACTGACTTGTTTTAGGCTCGTATTTTAAATTCTAAGGGGATCTGTTTGACCATTGCTGTAATTGAATTTGTAAGAGAAGTTTTATGAAATAGTTTTTGTATGACGTTTTATTGTTGTTGATTGTGTGAAAAGTGTTTGTTTTTTAACTGTATCACACATCAATAAATACACTTATAGTATCGTAGCTGCTAAAATGAATTAATTTTAACAGACTGTTTTAAAGCATACCATGCATTCTGTTACCTTATAATACCACAGTAACAGGGTAAGAGTTGTCAATACACATTGGTATGTTATGAACCTGTTCCCTTACTGAAAGATATGTTTACGTGGAAAGCGGCTACAAATTTTCCACATGTGCCCATGTCCTGTCTGTGTGTGCTTTATGTGCCCTGGCAGCTGCTGCCATGGCAAAGAACTGATGCACAGCAGACAGTATACATGTAGTGACTTATCTGTGAATGCGATTGGTTCAGTTGCGCACCCTGTGGGCTGGCAAGCCCATATGGATAGAAACCATTGCCACAACTCTTTGAGACACTGAGGGCCCGATTCTCATCTTGGCGCAGTGAGCGTGCTAAATAGCACAATTCACTGCACCATTTCTTGACGCCCAGGCACCACTGCTATTCTCATGTGGCCCTGGGCGTCTTCGCAAAGCAGGACAGTGCTTTCACTGTAATCCGGATTGCAGAATCTCGGCGGCATTTTCGTTAAATAACGAGGGAATCGTAATTTAATGAAAATGCTGCCGATACACCAAAGTGAGCAGCTTCAACATTGCAGGATATTGAAGCTGCTTACTTTGGAGTATAGGAAAGTGTTCATATACACCCATGCGGTGTACATGAACACTTTCATTTACACCAAAGCCAGCAGCTTCAACGTTGCAGAATGTAACGTTGAAGCTGCTTGCATTGGTTTAAATAAAAGTGTTCCTATACACCCGTGTGTTGTATAGGAACACTTGCATGTACACCAAAGCAAGCAGCTTCAACGTTGCAGCAACATAGAAGCTGCTTTCTTTGGTGTACATGCAAGTGTTCATATACAACACACGGGTGTATATGGACACTTCCATTTACACCAAACAAAGCTTCTTGTGGCACTCCTCCAGTTTAACAGCACCAAAAGGGTACGTATATGTGCGCGAGATTAGCGCACATATTAAACTGGAGGAGTGCCCCAAGAATAGGCTTCCAAAAAGCCAGTTTACAAATGTGGCGGTTGCTAGGTTGGTTTCCAACCCATCCTAGCAACCGCCACATGTATTCTGAAAGTGGCGCATTCCTTCCAACTTCGGAAGAATGCGCCACCTTCAGAATAGGTCTTAAGTACGGAGAAGGTTGTTAACCCTTTTAACATCCTTTTTGGTACTTAACACCTTGATGAGAATCGGGGCGTGTTTTTTGAAAGTGAGGCTGTTCAGCAGGTTTAACTTTCATGCAGAATTCATTAACTCGAGCTCCTCTCATTTTGAAAAACCCTGAAGGTTTCCCTGGCAGATGGAAATCTGTGATACAAGTACAGAGTTGGGAGCCAGCGATTGCGTAAAAAGCTGCCTTAAAAACCAGTGATGTATTAGGGTACATTGGTACAGTTGGAGGGTTTGCAAGTGTTTCTTGCTGAAATGCATGGTTTTGTGTACCTTCTGATCGCATGACGAGACTGAACACTTCAACGGACCCTATCCTCTTCTCTGGCATCCCTTGACAAGGATGCTCTGTTTTAACAAATACGCTCTTCACTGAATTCTAATACTAAAGTGTTCTGTAAATAGCTCTAACCTCGATTGCGTGACTATTAATGCGGATAAGAGATGGCGCAAGCCAGACGACAGACTGAAGGAGGAGTGTTCAGCAACCGGCACCCTGCAGTGCAGTGCTGACTTATGCTGTGACCTGCCAGGGGACAGCGCAGGCTTGTTGGGGCAGGACCGCACATTAGTTTACTCAGAGACAGAATGTATTATATACACGGAGACATTTCCCTTGCCTTCTGAGCTACTTTCTTGGAAACTCTGCTGTCTGTCGACTGTCTCCATGCAATGTGGAATGGGGAAACTGAGAAGGGACTGAGCCTGTGTATGTAATAGAGAAAGCGCGGCCACAGAGAATTGCGTTCCAGGGTTCAGTTCTGGGGAAATTACACAGACTACAGGAATTTGGAAGAGTATTATTAGAACAAAACATTGAAGAACAACTAAACAGTTCTGACTGCCACAGTGAAATATCAGCTTCTTAAAACAACAATTGTCCGCGTTTGGAAGGTGATGTGTGAAAATCATCGCGCTGTTAAGCGATCAAGACTCTTGCGTTTACCATGGATGCATTGCACGCGCAAGCAGCGTGTTCGCGAATTGCACACTGGAAAGCTCCAGTGATCCCTGCACCGCATCACTTGCTAACGGTGCTCAGCGCATTCTAAAAGCCTGCAGAAAGTTATGGAGAAAATATCCAGACAATAAGAGCAGTGTTTTGAACATGTGAGATTAATTTGTTCTACTCCTACATACCACAGGGGCGACGAGGACCGGGATTCCCGTTCCAACCCAGATGCAAAAACGCACAACTCGAGAAAACGAGTCCAGATCAGAAATATAGACCTGCTGTGCGCCATCCCAGCAACTGGCTATTCACTGCAGCAAGCATGCACAGCGCAACTCCACAAGTGCATTTCCTTCAAACCCACCATGCTGTGGCACCAATGGTCAAAGATGATCACTACACCCATCAAATCATCAGATGGAGCAAGACTCCCTGCAGCAAGGACATGAGAGATGCTGACAAATTTTCGTGGGGTGCAAAGATAACACATATCTGGAGGACTTCCTACCTCCATTAAACCCCGAGATGAGGGTGACGTAGATGCTTTCCAGGAAGAAGAGCTGAGACTAGACAACAAGTTTGCGGTAAAAGAGAATCATGGCGCACACAAAAAAACACACACAAACACACTCAAGCTCTCCACGAGAATGCACAGAAATCATGAATGTTTTGACTATTTAATAGTTGGCCTATGGGAGCGTGCATTGTCAAGTCATTTCAGGGGGTCAGTAGATGCCATGATCAAAGCCATGGTGATTGTGCAATGCTGAGTGTTCAAAATACAAGAAAAGATGCTGTGTGCTTAACTGTTAACACCTTCAATAGAAGAAACACCAAAAATAGCACCAACTGGTGAAGAGAAAGCTGCAAACCCTGGACAGGGAGTAGTTGTACCACTCTAAGTCGATGGGATCATCCCACCAAAAGAAAATGTATAACACACACTGGTGGAGAATCCACACAATCGGTCATTATATTACTGGCATGCTGTCTGCCCCTAACAAAGAACTACACTCTCCCTATATGGTAACGGGACTATCCCTAGGAGGTCGGTGGTGTGCTGGCTATCTACAAGGGATAGTTACCAGAATTGCCCTGGTGTACTTCCTTCAAATTGGGCTACTCAGTCGTGATGAAGGCAAGCTTCATCTGTAACACTCTTATTCTCCAAGAAGCAATTTTTTACTCCAGTCTGGACCCTTCAGAAGTGGGGGGGCTAGGAAGGGGATAGTTCTACCAGGATGTAGAAGATAGAGGACAAAACATAAAAAAGGGCAGATTAGAGTAGGTATTGGATTTATTTTTATTCGACCTTCACAGAAGTGTGTAGATTGGGTTTACAATTTTCCAATTAGATATTTCCACAGGCTTTGGTATTATATTATAGATTTATTTTTCTAGATATCTCTTGCCACAAAAGGATATCCATGATAACAAAGTCAACCGGTTTCAGCAACTTGTTAAATTTGATGCTGCATTCATCAGGACCGTATCTCAATTTAAATCATTAGAGCGTCTGAAGGACATGTCTTCTCATAGTATGTGACTCACTGTGAATGTACAGATCTGCATAATTGCATGGTTATTGTTCAACAGTGCCCACCAAGGGTTAAGTCCAATAAAAAAGGTGGGGGGGCCCCATTAATATACACAATCGGATGTGACATCCCCAGCAATTGGCATATCAAGGTGAAATTTGCACATTTCATTCAATTGGCTTTGCATAACCATACAAATTGCACAGGATGAATGGCATTTGCCTTTCATAAAATAAACACACAGAAAAAACACGAGATAGGATATTTTTTTCTAGTAGTGTTTTGAAAACGTTAAAAGGTGTGCATGGTTTACAACTCCAATAATCAACAACAATGTTTTCCCCGGAACATGCAGTACCGAAGTATCACATTTCAGCTTTAGTTGTTTGCTAATTTTCATCAGCGTATGTGGCGCAGTGGTGCCCTGCCTGGGAACCGTCCCTGGGTACAAGTCCTGAGAACAGCATCAATTCACAAGTTTAAAAAAGAGGGGAAATGTTTGCTAATTTTAGACACTACTTCTAAAATACCCAGGAGGACGGCGTCCATCCTGGTTGAAATACATCCACCCTCGTGTATCCTCGATCTGAGGCCTGGCTCTCATACAGTTACTAAGAGAGAGAAGCTTTCTTTGCTTTGTTGCATCAGCTCTCTGTAACGCGTGTCGGTCCAAGGGCAGACATGCGCACTGGACTCAAGCGGAAGAGAAAGCTGCAGCGTGACAGAAGGCGCTGGGAAATGCAAGTGAAGTCTATCATGCCAAGAAGACATGGAAGAAGTGACAGGTAAACAGCACAGGATATCTAGCTGAGTGGCAATAGACAAGAGCAGCAACCAAAAACAGTGTCACAAACGAGGCAGTGCAGAAGCACATGACAAATATCACTCCTTGTGGAACATAAAGACAGAAAGGGCCCGAGTCAGAGATTTTTTTTGCAAGGTTCAAAGTGACTTTGCACTGCTCAAAAGTGACTTTGCACTGCCAACACAAACTCTGGTTCATGGAACTGTGCAAAGTGTATTCTTGCAGTGCAAAGGTTTCACTTCCATAGTTTACCCTCAAATATATGTAACCACTGCATCTGTTTATCTGTGAAGGTTTCCAAGCCATACAGTAATGGTTTTGCACAAAGAGCTCAATCCTTCCACAGAGTGTCCCCCTTGTGTCTGCATGAATGATTCAATAAGACCAAAGCTACTCATGTCCTTCCAAACAGTGAAGCCCTGTTGTAATTTAGCAGAAAGTGTTGGGCCGACCATGATACCCAAATGAGCATACATTTTAGCATGCTCCATCCAGGTAGGGTCCATCCTGCCGTTAAATATTTTCTGAGGGCCTGGTCGTCCAACTACCAGTATTTTAGACGTGGATTTATTTATTTTAAAGTTGTTCTACAAGGAATATTTCTCCAGCATAGTTAATGGGGTGCTGCAGACCAATGCGAGTTAGGATATGATGTAGGATAACCAGGACATCCTGGCATTCGCTTTTTCAGAGGATATTTGTTACACTTAGCCAAAACATCTCCCAAGTCAACAATATAAAGATGAAATATCTGCGTGGCAACCTTGATTAAGGCTGTCATAGGTGGAAATATATTGATTTATTTGGTGCTGACCATTTATTCTGACTGCAACTGAGATGTTGGTGGACATATGTTTTAGAGTGTTGATGGCCGTGTGGTTGATGGAAAGGTCTTTGAATTGGAGGCAGGTTTTTTATGTTGCCAAAGATTTGGCCCAGTATCTGGGAAATGTGACCCTGATGGCTAGGACCATTAGTTTGACTGCTGCATTATTTTAATTTCTGGCCTTTGTCTTTGCATATTTTATTTTTGGTGAAGGAACTAGGAGGAGGGCGCAACGTTGGAACAACCTTGGTTGAGTAACTGTTGCGTTCCCATGTTACCATGGTTCAGGAAGTAGGGTTTCCAGTTCACCTACTAGATTGAGGATCCAGAAGCAGGCGGGGGGGACTATTTCGATGAATGACAAAGGAGAGTAATGGGGCGAATAGGCATCTAGGTATTTTACTAATGATATGCTCATAGGGCAGTGAGAGAAAGGGGCAGTTTTGAGAAAAAAATGGCTTTCTTGTAGCAATGTTTTGTCCAGTCTCAGGTATTGGGAATTAGCTTTTTGTTTCGATAGCACAGCAAGTGAAAGGAGGTAGATAGGTTGATAGTATTTAGGCATGTGGCCAGAGGCATTCCATCTTCTTTGCCCTTGATTGCTAGAAATAAATGGGGCCTTTTCTACTTTATGGAATACGTGAAAGGTCTTATGCTTATATTACCGCTGCAAGAGGCAGAAATGTGTTTGTTGTTGAAGTGGAGGTGGCAAAGACTCAGACTTTTAGGGCCTTGGAGGTTAAAGTGCAAGTTTTGAAGCAACATTGGTTGAGGATCACAAACCTGTTTCTTTTAGTAATTAAAGCGCTTACTCTGGCCAGTCTATTGCCAGTAAGGATCATTGCATCAAGTTGGACTTGAAAGAGGGAGATTTGGTCACTGTAGCGGATTGTGCCATAGAGGTCTAAGAGGATCACTGCTGCTTCATATTGAATATTGGCTCTGAAACGTATGCGCAGCAAATCAGGGACAGTCAATTCTTCTGAAGAGTGATTAATAATCATAATGGCAGTCATCAAGCTGATTGTGACACATGGAGTGGTACTGTAGTTGGTAGATGGAGGCATTTTCAAGGATTTCTGTTGAGTTGTAATGAATTTCCCAGCATCCCTACTGCTACTGGTCAAACCAAGGAGATGGATCTCTGCTTTTCTAGACATTGAAGACTTCAGTCACCTTCACCAATCTCAAAGGCTCAACAGGGGACTTACTCTCCAACCTGTATAAAGTGGCACCAAGCATGGATTGTATCCTAGCCACCTTCATAAAACGAAAGAGAACACACTTCAGAAATGTAACGGTGGGTAGGACACTGAAGATGCCCTCCTGAAAAGGAAACACAGACCTCTGGAGCATCGTTGGTGTAAAACCAGGGAACAGAAATATAAATACAATTGCTTAAGACACTTTGTATGCCTATTGTGCCACCATCAATTGGAAGTAAAAACCTTCCTCCACAGTTGAATTGCTCGGGCTCCTCACACGTCTGTTGATGTTTTTCACATTTCTAAAGAGTTTGGGCCTCCTGCTGGAAGCACCACCATGTCTGCTGCATCTCAAGATCTGACTGACACCATCTCTTCCTTCTTTGTGGACAAGATCTTGGCAATACAGTCCAACATTTCTGGCCATCTGAGATCCTCTTTCCTTCCTCTACTTTCAAAGAGGTGTCACCTACAGACATCATTAAATTGGTGCACACAATAAAAGTTTCCTTATAGTGGGAGGTCTCCTCCGTAACCACTGTAAACTGCAACATTCCAAGAGCTGCTTTAACAATGCCTGTTTTCCTTATGCTTAATACAAGAGACACATTTTCCCTCTGTTGAAGTAACACATGGATGCCACAACTATTCTATTCAAATATCCATTACCCAATTGTGAACACATCATTCATAGGCAAAATCCTTTGGAACATGGGTACTCAACACCTGCATGGCTACGGCAAGTATAACAACCTGCTCCATGATCACTAGTCTGGATTCTGGCCTCCTGAGAGGCCAAATCAGTCCTTCTGTTCCTGAGCGAGGAGGTGGTCTGGCAATCATAACGCCCAGCTATCCTCCTTTACTAGACCTGTCAGCTGCACATGGCTCTGTCAACCATGCTACTCTGCCAAATCACCTGAAAGGCACATTTCTCATTAATAACAGTGCACTGACCCGAATCTCTTCCTTTCTTCTCGATGGATAGGTGCAAGAAATATTGAGTCCTTTCCTTTCTGAAGCTTTATTTCACACCTTTGGAGTAACCCCATGGTCAGGTTCCTTCCCCTGTTTCTTCAACATCTATCGGAAACCTTACTGGGATGGGGGAGGGCAGTTCCACACCTGTCATTTACGCCTCCTCCTACTTTCCATTCCAACCTCCTCACTATTTCACCTGCTTTCCTGCTATGGGCACCCATCCTATTCTTGCCCCTTTGGCTAAAAACGTTGGCATCATTTTTGAAGGTGTTCTTAACCCCAGAAGTTCAGAAGCTGGCAAAAATAATCTGATTTACATTTTCACATGCTCAAGCACATTCACCCTTTGGTTAACATGTCTCACAAAGTAGAGGTAACCAACATAATGGTTCTTTCTAGGCTGGATTTGTGTTGCAGTCGCTACCTGGACCCCTCAAAGCATTTACCACATAGAATTCAAAATATGGCCCCACTTTGAATTGGTTCCAATTACTCCCTGTCAACACCCGTGCCCTGATTAACACTCTCTGTATTATTCACCAAGCTTTCTGGTACAAGAAGACACAGATGGTCTGCTAGCTCTGTGTGTCTCTCACCATCAACTCTGTCAAGGAAAAGACCTTTCCTTCTTTTTTAGAAGGCACTGTTACCTGACTAACATATAAAGGAAAGATGTCAATCCCTGGGAAGAAGATATGTTTTCACATTTTTCCTGAAAAACAACATGGTCTTCAAGCAGGGAGTGGGAGAGGCAAGGCGTTCCATAAATTTGCCATCTGCACAGAAAAGGAACGCCCACTCCATTTGTAAGAGGATTCAATTCAACACTACAGCTAACTCAATGCTTAGTCTGGGATACTGAATGGAAACCCTTATTGATATATCTTTATGTCCAGTTCATGCGTTCTGGATGACTACCCCTATATAACACCCCTCTCTTGGAATCCCCCTGACCCCACTGAGCCAAGAAGTAGTTCTGTTTTGCATGTTTAAAAGGTTTATTTGATAATTTAAACAATAGATATATATATCACACTTTATAATAAATTAATAATTGAATATCACACTTAATCTGAGCAGTAATCAATAATGGATGGTCCGGCACTAGCACTCTTCTTTACAATCAATGATGAGTGGTTATAGGATGGATAAGATAGCAACAATCCTTTTATGGTTTCAATGGATGCAATGTGGAATGAAATGCAGTACAGAAAATAACTTGATAGGATTTCAGCAAAAGACAATGTAATCACTTTCTTGGACAATTCACCCCCCCTTTAATGCAATGTAAGGAGATGAATAGAATGGGACTCAGTTCTTAGGAATGCAATCAAATAGAATTCAGTTCAATTCCCCCCCAGCAGCTTATACAACAGATAGGAGTTTTGAAACACAGGCAAAATGCTTTGAATATGGTGACAATGCAGTGAGAAATATGCTGAACATGCTTTTAATTCCCTTCAGGAGGTTCAGGGTGAGTGAAATATACTTGGGATGAGTTCAGGCTCACTTTAGCAAGGATCTAGGAGTAACTAGCAGGTTAAACAAATTTTTGGCAAAGGAAAGCAATGAAGCTGCTGTTTTCACACGTGGCTGGATTTGTAACCAAATTGCAAATCGCGGTAAAATGTGCGAGTGCGAGAATCGTGATTACGGCAAAAGTATGAGGAGAAGGAAGTGGGTTCTAGGCTTGTTGTAAAGGTAAGATTCTAAGCTTTCAGAAGAAAGTTAAACCAAGTTCCTAGCCCAAACGGTTCCAGAGATACGGACGATTAAATAAAGGTAGTTTTTTGGATTTGAAATTTTAAAAGTTCAAAGCGACAGGTTACAGCTTGCAGCTAGAAAATGACAGGTGACAGCTTTGCAAAATGACAAGTGTCAACTTCTAGGAGGCAGTTCTGGTTAGATTAAAATAGTTTGAATTATATTATTTTAACTAAGAGATTGGTTCTGCACAGTTTTGGCGGATACTCACTCCTAATTTTTAGAAGGACTGGGCCTCGTCACGATCTGGTCAGCGGGTTTTCTTCACTCGCCACGGACGGTCTCTGCACACAGCCTCTGGGTCAGCTCTACTCTGCTGGTCTGGTCTGGGTCTCTGGTTCTGATCAGGTCTGTGGGTCCGGATACAGCGGTCTCCGGTTCAACTGGTCTCTCTCTGGATACAACACTGCTTTCTAGCAAATGGCAAGAGTTCTTGCAAAGAATTCAAACAGCTCGCCTGGCTGTGAATAGTGGCAATGATTTGAGGCCTGCTAAAGAGGGATTTAGCTTGTAGTTGACCTCTCTGCTACAAATACTGAAGTAAAGTCTTGGTCTCTGAAGGTGGATAGATTGAAGTCTCTATGTTGGCTCTCTGGAGGTTGATGGAGGTAAAGTATGGATTTTCCCGGCAGAGCGTCCCGCAGCAGATGGAATAGAATGTCCCCATCTGTCCTGACTGTCTGCTTTTATGTGTTTTGAAAGTGGGTGGAGAGGCTAGCTTTCTAGGCCCTACCCCTCTCCACTTGTCATTGGCCACTTCCTCCTCTTCCCCTTGATTGGGGGAATGAAATGAAGTGTCATCATGATGAGGTCTGTTTATGATACAGAGAACCCACCCCTGTCAACTTTACACACAATCTATATTTGACCTAAAGACAAATTTCATAGATACACAGTGGTTTGAAATTACATGCACCCATCACATATCACATGAGGTATACCCTGTTCAAACTCTGCTCTTCCTGGGGGCTTGGGTTAAAAAATGGCAACATATTTCACTTTTTGGTCGGGTTACCAATATTGGATTTGTCCCCGCATTTACACAAATGTTCGCAAAGCATGTGGGCATTAGGTGGTGGAGTGTCAGATTTTTAATATACATACATTTAGAGTAATATCCTCTTTTCCGCTAAAAACCCCCCTGAACATACCACCGGGTCCTAACACGTCTTCAAATGTGCACAGAAAAATCACAAGAATAATGATATCACTTATAAAATTTTCACAAGTCCGCTCTATGAATGATCCATCTTTTTAGATTTATGTTCTGGCCCCAAAGGGGTGTGGTTTCCCAGGTCACATGGTGTAGAAACCAGTTTATCCAGTTTCTGCCAAGCTCAGAGACCCTGCCCCTCCCAGCTTCTGCCAAGAGGAAGCTATTTTACGGTCCCCCTAATAAACCATCTGCCTGGGCCCTGGAAGGCCCATTGTTCAAGAGGAAGCCATTTATGGCCTCCCCCCAATAAACCCTCTGCCTGGGCCCAGGACAGGCCTTTGTTCAACTCCCTGTAGCTGCTCCACCCCTAATCTAATCAGAGAGGTGACAACTCCTTTTGGCAAGGGGAAGAGTGGCTGAGCAGGTTTTAACTCCTGTGGGGGTAGATGTCAGGCAGAATTCAGTTCCTTAAGCCAGGCCCCAGCTAATGTCACTTCTAGTTACCCAGTTTTCTGCATTCAAATAAACTAACAATTTTTACACATGCAGCTAGAATGCTGATTCTAAGTTCAAAACTATGACATTTTAACAGTTACAAACTATGTGACACTCAAAAGCAGGTCACTCAGTTAATTTAAACATTTCGATTTTGGTGGTTTTAATCCAGTTTCAGTTAGGCTGCTGACATGCATAGCTCAGCCAGTTTTGTTATGAACATTGTTTTGGGCTCTTCATCTTCCCAGATTTAGTATGCACACATACTTCATTCTGCCAGATGTCCGCTGGTGTTCAGTGAGATTTTTGGATGTGTTGCAATGTTTGAAAATAGGCATCTTGAGCTGGCATTCAGAGAAACAAAAGGTGATTTTAAAGTGCTTTCTAGCGAACAGGCACTGCTGTTTTTCTCTTTGGCACCCCATTTCACTCATGGCTCTTCTGACCCAGCACACCCGCACCGGGGGGTGGCAAGTCAGGCGACCATTTTGGTGTGCGCACAAACTGCGCGGTTTTCATAGATTCTGGCGCACATGTGGGCTTTTTGGGCCATCTTGGATTTCCTAAGCCCACAGCACCAAATGTTGTAGCATAATAGTCCAAACGTGGGTCAGAACACCCAAAAACCCCCCCCACCCGACTGCACTTGGATTGAGTCGAGGGGATGTCGGGTGCTAAGGATGTTGACCCACGTGCTGGGAGGACCGCATCATCTTCTTCCAATTCCGCAGATGACAAAGTTCAGCATCCTTTCCTCCATCAGGGGTGGATCAGTCGGTTCTCCTCGCCGGTCCTGATGGCAGTATTGGGCGGTACACTGGGCCCCTTGCGTCTCTGCTCCCGGTCTCCGGATCGTCCTCCTTGGCCAGTCTCCAGGTTTTCTTTCTCCTAGGACGACAAAGGAAGAGCGGCAATACCTATTCATGGACATTTCTCCCCCACCATTGATATAGTGGGGTGGCATATATATTTTAGAACTCAACAGATATGAACATGCACATTTTTTTTAAATTAAGAGACAGGAACACATAAACTTGAGAAACACAGAATTTGATAGGCTATAGGTAGGATCTTTTAGGGTTGGAATTGAATTACTCTGGAGCGGTACCCTCTGGGATTACCGAGGACTCCTCCAGTTGCTGCAAAGTGTGCCTGGGATGGCAACACTTCAACTGGTTTATGTGGACCCACTTGTCTTCCCCCTCTGCCAAACCGCCTTTGGGGATGCGGATCTTGTAGGCCACAGGGGAGATCTTGTCTATAATCTCAAAGGGTCCTTTCCATGTAGACAAAAATTTCCGCTGTTTGGCCTGGTTCCTTTGGAAATTGTATAGATAGACCTGGTCTCCCACCTGATATTCCTTCCTGGAAGTTTTCAGGTCATAGTGGGTCTTCATGCTATCAGCTGATCTTTCTAGATTCCGCTGAGCATAGGCAAAAGCATGTTGAAGGTGTTTCCTTAAATTCTCCACATACTCATGAGTTGTGGAGGCATTTATCAATGTCTGCTCTTGGGTCCTGTAGAGCAAATGCTGCGGAAGCAACATCTTGCGTCCAGTCATCAACTCAAATGGTGACATTTTGGTCGCAGATGAAGGGGTAGATCTGATGGCCATTAGGACAAGAGGTAATCGGATATCCCAACTTGGCCCAGAATCTGCCACAAACTTCTTTAATATGCTCACAATGGTTCGGTTGTATCTCTCCACTGCTCCAGAAGAAGCTGGCCTGTAAGCAATGTGTAGCTTTCTCTTGACCCCCAGTATCTCCCACATCTTTGTCATTACTTCACTGGTGAAGTGGCTACCTCTGTCTGACTCAATCCTTTGAGGTAGACCAAAACGGGAAAAGATGTGGTTAATCATCAGGGCAGCTGCTGTTTCTGCCTTGCAATTTGGGGCTGGGAGACATTCCACCCACTTGGTTAACAAGCATGTCACAGTCAACATGTACTTATTTCCTCTAGACGAGCGAATCACAGGGCCTACGGAGTCAATTTGTAAATCTGACCATGGCAGTGTCATCCCCCTCTTTTGGAGAGGTGCCCGGTGTGTGAGGGATGTTGGCTGAAATTGTGCACACACAAGACAACCCTTCAAGTATTGGTTGAGGTCCTGGCCCAAGTGTGGCCAGTATGCAACCTCTCTTAAGATTTCCAGTGTTTTGTGAAACCCCCTATGACCGGCGGTGGCCGCATCATGGGCGTGACTTAAAATCAGGCTTCGGAATGAGGTAGGAACCACCCACTGATCGTGGCCAGCTTTGGATTTCCTTACCAACAAACCGTCTTGGATCCGGAACATTTTTGGACATTTCATCAACACTCTAAGGTCCTCTTTCCCGTTGTAATCGGTATCCATCAGGGGAAAGTTCTCAGGGTCCTCAATGTGTTGGTAACATTTACCAATTATTGGATCCCCCTTCTGAGCGGTAATCAAATCAGCATCAGAGGTCTCCTTGCTCCATTGGGCAATTGACAGATCATTGTGAGCATTTGTCTGGGACCTAGTGATAGCAGTGACCAGGATTTCCCCCAACAGGGACTCTATTTCTATTAGATCCCCTTGGATGGCCCCGGTTTTGGCCAGCTGATCAGCTAAGTAATTTCCAGTTTTGTCTGGTCCCTCTACTTTGGAATGACCCTTGATCTTTTTCCAATAGATGGTCATCTCATTCGAGGTGACCAGATCATCCATGTTTTGGATCAACTTCCCATGTTTCAAGGGTTTGTTATTAGCACATAACATGCCTCTGGTTTTCCAATTAACCAGGTGCTCCACGAACCCGTTCCGTACATAATCCGAATCTGTGATTATAACCAGTTCGTGGAGTTGATGCTGGACAGCAGTGAGGATGGCCTGATGCACAGCCATCAATTCTGCCACCTGACTACTTCGGGGACCAATTTTGTATCCAGCGGAGGGTTCTGGGAACTCCTTCACCCATGCATTCCCTACGCCAGCCACCAGTTCTTTCTCCACGTCGTTGTCAACATGGTACGAGCATCCATCCACATAGACAGTGGGCATTCCCTCACACTTGTCCTCTTCAAAGACTTTGTGTGGGGAATTAAGGTATGCCTCCGTGTTGTCCTTGATTTTTAGACTTTCGTCCTCGAGACAGTTTTCTCTGGCACAATCATGCAAGTCAGCCAGACCTTGCGCAAGGGGACTCTTCTTGTTTTGGCCATATCTGACCTCCACAGGAAAGCCTTGCATTGACAGAATCCAGGAAGTAATTCGGAAATTACTCACATTTCCGGCCCGGATTCTGTCACTTTGGAGATATTGCAGAGGCTGGTGTGGAGTCTCCACTATGATGTGTTCCCCATGGATAAACTGGCGGTAATTCTTCAATGCCCACACCGTTGCCAGGAGTGCCTTCTCACAATCGTTGAATTTTTCCTCCACAGAGGATAAAGTTTTGCTCGCATAAGAGATTACTTTATTGACCTTGTCATGCTTTTGGTATAATACTGCCGTCAAGCACGTATTAGAGAACCCCGTCTCCAGGAAGAACTCCTTGTTTCTGACAGGGTAAGCTAGGCAAGGCGCTTGTGAGAGGCTTCTCTTGAGTTGTTTTACCCCCTCGGCTTGTTCTGGACCCCATTCCCACTTGACCCCCCCCTTCAGGAGATAAATCAGGGGTCTGGTGTTCTCTGGCTAGCCCTCAATGAACTGTCTGCTGTAATTAGTCAGTCCAAGGAGGCTCCTTAGTTCCCGCAGAGTTGCGGGGTCTTTCAGTTTCTGAAGTGCTTCCACTTTCTTTTCCTGGGGACAGAGACCCTGAGGAGTAATTTCATGCCCCAAGAA